>NC_135486.1:32445549-32761263 GCF_052094955.1 Ictidomys tridecemlineatus | reverse complement strand
CACTTGAGAAACGAGTCACTACCACAAAGGGCACTGACTCTGAAGCCAGATATCTGGGTCTGAGCCCCAGCTGTCCCACTTACTAGCTCTGTGATCCTGGGCCAACTTGTCTGCAAACTGGCAATAATCAAATACTTACTCATCGAGTTATTGCAGAGTAGATGAGTTCAATATGCAACCCATTCAGGAGGGTTTCTGGCACATAGCACTCTAGATGCTTTTGCTATTAAATTAATAATAATCATTCTGTTCAAAGCACAATGCCCTGAAGATAAAACAGTGACCAGCCAGGCGTGGTAGTGCACGCCGATATCCCAGCAGCTCGGGAGGCTGAGGCAGGAGGATCACAAGCCCAAAGCTAGCCTCAGAAAGTTAGTGAGGCCCTAAGTAACTCAGTGAAACCCTGTCTCTAAAAAAAATAAAAATAAAAAAGGGTTGGGGATGTTGCTCAGTGGTTAAGCACCTCTGAATTCAATTCCAGGTACCAAAAAACAAACAAAAAACAATGACCAACAAAGAAATTCCATCTACCCTTGAAGAACTTATATCTTGAAACTACATCAGAGAATTGGGATAAGTAGGGCTGGAGATAGAGATCAGTTGGTAGAGTGCTTTCATAAGTCCCTGAGTTCAATCCCCAGCATCACCAAAAGAATTGGGATAAGTCAAAGGAAGTAAAAGTACATGGGCCAGGGGAGAGATAATGGGGCACTGAGTTTGAGACATCAATGAAGTGATATTCAGCTGAGTTCCAAAGGACCAGGGAGTTGGCGAGGCAAACAGCTGGGGAGAAGAAGGGCATGGAGGGAGGTGGGGCCTGGGGAAGGCAGGGGCGTAGCTTCTGGAACTGAAAGGAGGATGCTCTCAGTGGTTTCAGAGATTCTCCAACGGGGGCGCAGGAGAGGAAGGAAGGGCAGGGCTGGTATGGGCTCCTTTTATAGGAGACACGACACCATGAAAGAAAGAAGTGATAAGTTAGGAACTTCACTAAAAATAGGAACTCCCGACCTGCAAAAGATGCTGCCAAGAGAATAAGGAGACAAGCAACAAACCAGAAGAAAATATTTGCAAAAGACAGATCTTAGGAAGGACAGTTATCCAACACACACAAAGAACATTTTGAACTCAACAAGAAAGAAACAAAATACTGATTAAAAAAGTGGGCCAAACACCCTCACAGGCCCCTCGTCAAAGATATGAGGATGGCAAATAAGCAAATGAAAAGATGTTCCATGTCACATGCCACCAAGAAAATGCAAATTAAAATGACCATGACATGCCACTACACACCTATGGAACATCAGAGCACTGGCACCACCACACCAGGAAACACAAGGAGCAACACGAACTCCCATCATTGCTGGTGGAAATGCAAAATGGTACCACCATTTTGGAAGACAGCTTCCCAGTTCCCTACAAAAGCAAACACACTCTTATCAAACAATCCAGCAGTTGCACTCCCAGTATTTACCCAAATGAGCTAAAAACTTATGCACAAACAAAAACCTGCACACAGATATTTACAGCTACTTTATTCTTAACTTCCAAAACCTGGAAACAGCCACCAAGCCCTTCAGTAGGTGGGTGGATAAATAATCTGTGGCACATCCAGGCAATGGAATATCACTCAGCGCTAAAAAGAAATAAGCTCTCAACCCCAAAAGAGACATGGGAGAAACTTAAATGCATATCACCAGCTAAAGGAAGCAGCCCAAAAAAAGGCTATCTGACATTCTAGGCTGGGCACAGTGGCACATGACTATAATCCTAGCGGCTCCAGAGGCTGAGGCAGGAGGATCAAGAGTTCAAAGCCAGCCTCAGCAATGGCAAGGCGCTAAGCAACTCAGTGAGACCCTGTCTCTAAATAAAATACAAAAAGGGCTGGGGATGTGGCTCAGTGCTCCTGAGTTCAATCCCCAGTTCCTGCCACCACCACCCCCGCCCCCCCCAAAAAAAGAACACTAAAAAAAAAAACCTAACTGACATTCTAGAAAATACAAAACCATGTGAACAGTCAAAAGATCAGTGGCTGCCAAGAGCGCAGAGGCAGAGCATAGCGGACTCTGGGGACAGTGAAACACTCTGCATAACACTAAGATGGTGGATGTATGTCATTTTACATTTGTCCAAACTCATGGGATGAACAACACCAAAGGCGAAGCCTACTGTGAACTGTGCACTCTGGGTGACATTGGTGTGTCAGTGTAGATTCATCAGTTGTAATAAGTGGACCACTCTGGTGGAGGGTGGGGGTGACAAGTGGAGGCTGTGTGCATGGGGACCAGGATGTACATGGGAACACTCTGTATTTTCCACAAATTTTCTACGAGTTTAAAATCACTCTCAAAAATAAAGTCTATTAAAAATTTTTAAAAAAGAGTCATCAGATGAGGTGGCGCACACCTGTAATCCCAGCTACCAGGGGGGAGGCTGAGACAGGGGGATCGAAAGCTCAAGGTCAGCCTGGGCAATTCAGCGAGAGACTCTGTCTCAAAATAAAATGTGAAAAAATAAAATGTGGCTCAGGGATGTGGCTCAGCGGTAGAGCACCCCTGCGCTCCCTAAAGGAAGGAACAGACGGAGGGAGGGAGGGAAAAAAGTCCACCAAGGCAGCCCCCACCCCGTGGAAAAGGAGAGGAAGGGACGAGTCATAGATGTTAGGGGTGCTGATGGGGAGGCCAGATGAACAGGCAGACTGACTCAGATTAGGATCCAGTCCCTGGGCTCTGGAGATGTCTCACAGACAGCCTACTGAGGGCTGGGAGCAGGGTGAGATCATTTCCGCCTTAGACACACCGAGTTCAGGGAAAGTGTGACACACCCAGGTGGAGTGTCCAGCACGAGTTTATATCCATGACTTGAAGTTCAGAGATGCCACGTGGACGGCCTGCCATGATGGGTGTCCCTATGTGTGCTGCCTACCTGTGCTGGGTGCAAGGGCTTCCTCCGTGTTCGCACAATCTATGAAGTGGGTGTTGCTGTTAACCCTGTTACAGATGTTGAGGTCGAAGCCGCAAAGGTTCATCACCATGCCCAGAGTCGTACGAGTGACAGAAACTCAATTCATTTTCAGGATCTCGGGTTTATTAAGGAAATTCCTGGAAATACTCATTGACAGAAACCTGGAGCCAGCTCCTGGTCTGGGAGGGACAGCCCAGCAGAAGCAATGGCCCTGCTCTGCCTCTTTTGAGCAACAGGTGAACAGCAACCTGGGGATGAATCAATGATTATAAGTAACCTTCATTGCTAAAAGATGCGCACAGCTTTTGCAATGTACCCTTGAAAGTATTTTCCTACCAAACATCTTTGTTGATGTTGTGCAGAAAGGAAGCCACAGCTCCCTGGCCCTTTTCCCATTTCTGATGAAGAAACGGAGGCTCAAAGAAATATGACCCATTCAAAGTTTTGTGAGCTGAACGTTTAGAATAAAATAGTCCCTTTAGTTCAACAGTTAGGGGCAGCCAGGCCCCTTTGTCCATTTCCCAGAAGCTCAGGGCATCCATGGGTACAGAGCTCTGTGCCCCCAAGGGCGGGTCTCAAGGCCATGCTGACCACCCTCCTGTCTATTCCCTTCTTGGAGGCAGAAGCTGAATCTCTAGCACTCAGAGCTGAGCAGGCGGCCGGGGCTCCTCTGCCTCAGTGGCTGCACACCCCAAGGCTGGCTTTATGAAGGAGGACTGCAGTCATTTCCCACATACAACATCTTTATGGACTTGCAAACGCCAGACTGTGACGTTGGCTGTCCAGGTTGACCTGCTTGAGGAAGCTATGTCAGTCAGTCACAGAGGAGCTGGCTCCTCCTCTGTAAGAGACCCAAAACCAAACCCGAGCCTTATCACTGCCCATCCTGTGAGTCTGGGCTACGCTGGGAAGGGAACACCATTTGAGGCCCAGTCCTTGCCTTCGCAGGCCAAGTGTCTGGCTTGGATGTCTGTGCAGGTATACCTGGGTGCATTTGATGAATTTTCTTCAGATGTATGGGTGTCTAGAGGACTCCTAGAGGAACAGCTGCCCCGTGGCCCTTTCCTGGAAATTGTACAAGCATGTGATTATAGCAAGACTCCCAGGGACCAAGGGCATCTCTCCCCTGACAGCCACATTGACTGGACCAGCCATACACGGCCCCCTAATGTTGGCCAATTGGAGACTTCCCCGAGAATTGGAACAAAGGGATTCCAATAGAGTATGACTTTTTCATATATAAAAGATGTGTAAGTAACAGCCTTTTCTTACATGTGATCAAGAATATGGAAAAAGCCAGTTTTCAGCAAGAGTAAACAATGAGTCAGACATACAAGAGGAAGCAAGTTGTATCCATGCCGTGTGGATTTCCACGATACTCTAAGATTCTTCTTAGGCTCCATTTTTGCTTAGAGTTGGTTTCTACTGACTTGGAACCAATAAAAAGTTAAAATAGTGTAATCCAAATTTTCTCAATCAGGATTAGATTTTCCCCAGCAAAGGACTTCTGGAGATAATTTTGGTTAGTATGACCAAGGGGTTCAGGGTACCTACCAAGCTCAGGGCAATCCCCCACACGTAAGAATCATCGAGTTCAAAATGTCAAGAGTGCTGTGGTCAAGGATCCCTGGTGTCATTTAATGCACCATGTCTGCCCAAGATGGGGGCATCATCATGTCTCGCTTCTCCGTTTAGCAATGATTCTTTTATTTTAAATGATAATATCCTGGTGGCGAGAATTCTCATACCTTAAATAGTGGAAAGCAGGGTCAATTAGTGCACCCTCTATGAAGAATCATTTAACAATCTATATATATCAGGAGCCTTAACATATACACTCTTGGATCAGCAATTTGCTCGGTAGAAATTATTCTTGGTAGAAAAATCTCAAGTCAGAGGTTTCCACAAAGATTTATGCAGAAGGATGTTCATTGCAGCTTTATTTATAATGATGAAAAATGGAAACAACCTAAAAATCCAATCATCATGTATCTGTTACATAAATTATGATACGCTCATAGCCCAGAATAATATATGTAGCACTTAAAATCATGTTTGTGAAGATTATTTAATAACAGAGAAATGCTCATTATGCTCACTGGAAAACCAGAATATAAAATTTTTGAAAAAATACATAAGCACAGAAAAAAAAGGTTATAGGGAAATATATCAAAACCACCAGGGCTATCTCAGGAGTAAAATCACAGCTGGTGGTGGTTTTCCTAGTTTTAAAATATATTTTCCAATTTTTCCACGATGAGCAGTTATTATTTTTATAATTAGGGAAAATTAATGTTAAAAAGGAATCCTGATGTTAGAATTGAGGACAATCTAGATTTATCAATTCATCCAAAAATAAGTAAACACATTGGGGGCTTGCCATGTGGCAGTCATGGTGAACAGGGACAGACAAGGCCCTGCCCTCATGGGGTTTCAGTCACCAAGGGGAAAGAAGCACTTGGGAATTTCCAGCTACTCGCAAATTCACTATCAGAGAAACCCTTTGAACGCCTGTGTTAGTCATAGTTAAATAGCTACCAGTGTGGAGAGCTTGTTGTGTAAGTACTAGACGTCTTTGGGTTTGGATCTCATGACCTCTATATGACATCCCAAAGAAACGTGGTTAAGTCTTGGTCAAGGTCAAATAGCTGGTGGGCGATGGCCAGGATTCAATCCAGATCCATTTTCCAATTTCCACTGAACTCCACTCTGCCTTATTAAGGTGGAGGAGTTGAGAGCCTGGCGGGTCGGTAGACCAGGCTCAGTCCAGAACCGCAGAAGGTGTGGAAGCAGAGATGACCCAGGGACGTTTAGGGTCAGGAGTGCCAGGGGTAAAGTAGGTCACAGACTGGGCATCTGGTGGGAGGGTTAGATTATCTTCAGTGTTAGGGAAGGTGGCAGGGCCAGGGGCTGAGGCAGAAGGACTGTCATTGTCACAGCTGTGCACTAAGCTACTCACAGGAAGAGAGAAAGATAGGGAAAAGCAAAAACCATCTACAAAATGGTTTTAGGAAGAAGAGTACTTGACACAGCTGTGGCCATAATGAGAACGTCCCCTCCCCAGAAGTGGGACTATTAGAGAAGGTTCCAAAGAGCAAGGGGCAAGTAGAGGGAGGTGAGACTGCCGCAGACCCCAGCCGGGGAGACTGGAGGAACAGGCAGGAACCGGGGGCCCTCGTGGCTTGTGAAGAGGTATTGAGATCGCCTCCTCCCAGAGAAACCCACAGACAGGTTCCTGCTTCCCTGATGACCAAGAAGCTAGGCTGGCCATCAGAGGCATGGAAAGCCCCAGAAGTAAAACTGGAGACTGGGAACTTGGGATCAGGGGATTGGCTTTGCCAACAGAACTGGACTAGATGGCTGTGGTGAGCGGCCTGGGCGGCCTGGGACGCCTGGGACCAGGAGGGACGTGTTTCTGCACTCCCAACAGCGGGCTGTCCAGGAGAAATGCTGCACTCAAACACCAGTTCACTGCCCTTGCTGGTGACCCTCGGGCCTCTTCAGTGACAGAGACAGAAGCTCTTCCGGGAGAAATAGTCAGGTGAGCGGATTTCCACTCTGTCTGGAGGTGTGTTTGCGTTAGGACGCATTTTGGCTCAGAAACTTCTGGGGGTAAGCGCCAGGCAAGGAGTGCAGAGCCCGAGCGGAATCCCAGGCCCGCTGTACGTCGGAGCAGCCCACTCATGCCCTCCACCCCCTGAGTGTCCATGTTCTAGGCTGCAAAGGGAAAAGGACAGTACCCACTGCCTCTCCCAGTTCTCTCAGAGACCCAGTGTCATCTTCTTTACAGAGGAGGGGATGAACGTGCCTCTTCCTCGGGGTAGGGCAAGAGTTCAGCCAGATAAGACAGGAGAAGGGCCTTAGACAGCTGCTGTTTTCAGGCTAATTTGAGATAATAGATGTGAAAGTGCTTTGAGAAATACAAAGCACTTCATGTTCCAATAAAAGGTGTTATTTCCATTCATCTCTCTTCCTGCCTCACACCTCCCCTCCCCACACCAGGCAGCCGCCATATTGAACTACCAACATTACAATCTCCCCCCAGGGCTCCCTAAGTACCCCGTCCCAACTCCCGGGGTCATGCTGGCTCATGCTCTTCCTTCTGGGCTCACAGCTCCTCCTGGCCCACAAAGCCCAGCCCAGCTTCCCTCCTGTAAGCCTCCCCAGCCCCCTCAGGGCTCTGCCAGAGCCTGTGTTGATCCCTGGTGGCATGTATGCCACCCTCTGTGTTTCCAATTTTTGTTTTGTTTCTTCTGGTCTGTTCTTCTGATCCCCGCCCCTACTGTGAGCTCCCTGGGCACAGACAGTGTCTGATTTTGTCCTTGCCTGCCCAGACTCCAGTGAATATATTACTGTCGGCCGTATCAATGTAGGTGAACTCCAGTGAGTCAATAAGGTAATGTATACGGAATCCCTCTTTACACTTTTAGGAATGGTCGTTATTAATAGTTCATTCTGCAGATTTTCATTAATCACCTACTAATCTTTGCAAGGCTCCACGACATGCCTTGGGCGGTGTATAATGGAGTCTCTTGGCCTCAGGACTTCACAGGGGAAAGAGAAAGAAGCCGAGGTGTAACTTTATTACCTACAAGTGACAATCACACAAGTATATTAACATAAATGTAGCTATGAAAGAGGCTGGCTGTGCGCTGAGGAAGTGCAGGCTTCAGGGGACTCCTGACAGAGGGGGAGGCCTGAGCTCTGCCTCGTCAGCAGCTTTGGCGAGCCTGGGCCAGGGTCCAGTCCACCAGGTCCAGTCTGCCCCGGCCCTGCCCCTTAGGTCCATGCTCTTCCTTCAGTTATGGGACAAGCAAGGAAAGCTCGTACCCTGCCCTGTCCCAGATGCGCCCTTCAGCCCCCGGAGGCCACTCAGAGTTACTATCACAGTTAGCCCACCTGGCCCAGGCCTCGGGGCCAGCAGAGGTTGAGGGGAGCATCTGGAGACATAAAACCCTGTGTTGAGTCCCAGCTCTGCCACTTACCCACAGTGTGACTTGACACTTTATCCAACTCCATTTCCTTGTATGTAGAATGAGGACAATAATAAATGGAGAGATGGGAACATTTACATGAACGACACACGAAGAAGCTTGGAACAAAATTTTTCTAAATTCTCAATAATCGCCCCCATGAGACACAGAGGCAAGTGTAATTATTCCAGATGAGGAAACCAGGCCCAGAGAAAGGGAGTGATTTGGCCAAGGTCACACAGCAAATGAGAGGCAGAGCTCAGACTAACTCTACTCCTTTCTCTACCAAAGTTCTCTCTCATCTAATAGGCGTGGTTCCCAGAGGCTGAAGGCCCCCAGTGATCAGAAGTTACACTAATAGCCACCTCCCTAATTAAGTATTGGTTAGGTCTGGGGAAGATACTTTTGAAAGATAATCAGAAATACCTAGAACCCACAGTGAATAATCTAGCCCCTGGCTCTGAGACCTTAAGCATGACCTCTTCCCTCTCTAGTTCTCCCTGCCCTCCTCGGTGGAACCAAGGTCCCTTCTACACTGACTCTCAGGAGCCCCCAGGCATACGGGAGAAGTGGTAAGGTCAAATGTAAATCTAGCCTGAGACCTTTCCCCTCCCCCACCTCCTGCAACCACTAAGACCTGTGTGTCCACCCCTGGCTGTCCTCCTGCTGCTGGCTGGGTGTGGAGAGCACTTCCAGTAGCCCAAGCATCTCTAGCAAGTGTATGCCCCCCCAGGGCCCCTGGCTCTGCTGCCACACCATCTCCAGGCCCTTTCCTCCCTGCACCCCATACCCCAGTGGCAGGAGTGTAGAATTCAAGTTAAACAAACAACTGGAAACTCCTTGCAGCTGGACCCTTTGCTGAGGGACTGGGAAGCCCCTGCCTGGGCCCCTGCTTCCTGGGCTCCTCTGGTTCCATTAGCACTGACCAGTCACAGGGCTGGTGAAGGAGGGTGCAGAAGCCCAGGAAGGTTGCATGGCTGGCTCAGGTCACCCCCAGGAGGAGGAGGAGGAGGAAGCCTCTGAGTGTCTGACAGTAGCAGGCCCAAATCACCAGGCTGGCCTTGTCCCCTACCCTCCAATAGCCAACTCCCAGAAAGGTAGGGGACATGGTGGGGTAAGAGGGAGTTTTTCATCTATTTCAGCTCACTGTGTGGATTCAGGGGAAACTCAATATCAAAACTGTCAGAGATGAGCTGGGCGTGGTGGCACACACCTGTAGTCCCAATGGCTTGGGAGGCTGAGGCAGGAGGATCATGAGTTCAAAGCCAGCCTCAGCAAAAGCAAGGTACTAAGCAACTCAGTGAGACCCTGTCTCTAAATAAAATACAAAATAGGGCTGGGGATGTGGCTCAGTGGTCGAGTGCCCTCAAGTTTAAACCCTCTTACCCTCCCCCCCAAAAAATAAAATAAACCCTCTCAGAGATGAAAGAGGGAGTGGCAAAGTCCTCAAGCTTCTTCCAGGTGGCGGGGCAGCCATCTCAGTGCCCAGCACAGAATCAGCCTCCTAGTGAATCTTGAATTAAGAGCGGGGTGCACATGGGGACAGGTGTCATGCCACACACTTAATCTGTACAGGAGATTGCTCCTCTGGGAGCAGCTGGGACAGATCAAAGCTGTCTCCATGGAGCAAGCGCTGGCTCTCCAGGAGAGCAGCAGGTGAAAGACTGGAGATCCACCGGAAATAGATTAGCAGAGAGAGCAGGGCTGGGAGTTGGGGAGGGAGAGGAACACAGGCCAAGGGGAGCAAGGTGCTGGCCACGCTCCTTTCCTTGGTGTCTCTCTCACTCCCAGGCTGACAAATGATGTGTTCTGCTCAGAAGACCCTGCCTCTGCGAACCTGACCCAACCGAAAGGCTCTCCAGTGACCTCCCTCCACCTCTCTTCTCAGGACCTTATAACCCTCCCTGATCACATTCCTTCTCTTCTGGCTCCAACTGCAGCCTCTTTACCTGGAGAGTTTCTCTTGCATTTAAAAAAAAAAAAAAGTCTAACTTAAGAGAATGCACGCGTAGAAGTATGTGGACTTTGGAGGCAAATTGCCCTGATTCAAATCCCTGTGCCACCACTAGATACATGTGCAACCCTGGACAAGTCACTTAACATCTCTGTGCTCCACCTGTTACACTGGGCCAGAGCAGTACCTCAGTCACGGGGTGTGGTTAATCAGCTCACACCTATAAACACTGAGTGAGAAGGTGCACCTCGAAAGCACAGGTCCGCAGCACTGTCCTGACCACAGCCTGCTGGGCCAACTGGCAAAGACTGCTTCCAGAACACTGCTCTGCGCCCGCCCCCTTCAGCCAGATGGGCCACACCAGCTGCTCCCTGGGAGCACCCCCATGCACTTCCTCGCAAGGCCACATCTGAGAATGGGGGGACTAGACAATCACTTCACCAAGGAGGGATGAAGCAGGGCAGGAGTGAGGAGAATTGACAGAAGCGGGTCTAGCAGTGGGGCACCCTTGGAAGTTCTAGTCCCAGGAAAAGGGATGTCTGCTGTCCCCAGAAGGCAGGGCTGAGCTCTAAGTGCTAATGCAGGAGGGAACTCTAGACCTTGGATGTGGGTTTGCTCCTTTAAACTTAAAACTTTCTCCTAAAAAGTTTTTCAGTTAAATACACATTGGCTACCAGAAGATTAGTTCCTTTTGGAAGCTCCCCGGTGGTCTACTGAAAAAACTCACATTCCTCCAATTATCATAACTTTGCTCTCTTTCAAGAACTCATAACCTTGGCCTTATTTTGAGATAGAGCATTCCCTCTCCTCAACATCCTATACCTCAACCCAAGAGAAAGCACTTTTATCTGTCTTGTAGGAGAAGGGAGGGAGACAGGTAGGGATGGGGCGGGGATAACCCAGTAAGTCCTGCTGAATGGAGGAATGAACAAGCTTACAGTACTATTAAGGTGATGCTCTTCCCGACAAATTGACACAATTTCTCACCTATTTTGTACTCAGTAAATATTTGTTGATTGAATGACTGTTAACAGCATCTGATTTTGTCTTTCCTGCTCTTATCAATCATGGTTCATGTACCTAAATCAGCCTCAAATCTAGTTCCTATGCAGTCTTTGTTTTGAACTTCAAGCCCAGAAAAAGAAAATAATAGTTGAAAACTAGTAAAAAGCTAGGTGTAATTGTTATGGGCCAGGCTATATGGGCAATGACCGAACAGACTCCATTTTACCCTGAGACTCCACATCATGTAAGAAATGCTTCTCCCGTGGGAAAGCCCCACCTCTGTACCCATTAATAGTTACCTAGCATAACATACTTGGCAACACAAAACAGCAATTCTTATACAATGGAAAATTGTTCTCTTTGCTTTCCATATTTCTTGGGGAATGTGCCTTCTCAGAGATTAATTGTCTAGACCTTAGTAACCATTCTCTAACTTGTACTCAACTAGGCTCATTTTGACCCACTTCCCTTCTGCTTGCTTGCTGCTAAGCCAACCTTCAAAGTCCTATGGGAAGTACCAATGTACCCATTGCATTGTCTTGTTAATTGCCCAATTCAGCTTCTGTACCTGCTTTCTTGCATTGGCTAAACACCCAAATGTCCCTTTTGTGGTTTTTTGGCTTAAATATGAGGCCAACTGAAGGTGGGCACGTCACACTCTGACCATCTTGCTTTTAGAGAGTAGAGTGTCCACCGCTGGCCGGCAATAAAGGCTTAACTGGAAAGGCAATGTGTGGTCTGAGAGTTATTTGAGGGTCTCGGTATCAGTAAAACATAATCCCAGCACACCTGTAATCTCAGGGACTCAGGAGGCTGAAGCAGGAGGATCTCAAGCTCCAGGCCAGCATGGGCAACTTAGCAAGACCCTGAATCAAAACAAAAAATAAAAAGGGCTGGGGATGTAGCTCAGTGGCAAACAGCACCACTGGGTTCACTACCCAGTATCAAGAAAAACATAAGACGGGGGACAGGGTCTACCTGACTTGGTGTAGGGAGTTGAGGGTAGCTTCCCTGCCCCCCAACTTTGTTCTCCGTTCTCAGGTAAAACAGGGTTAGGCTGCCCCCTCTGTGTGGAACTGTGTTGGGATCCAGTAGAAACCCCAGTGAGGAGCCTTTGTGTGAGAACTCACTGTTCTTCAGTTGAGCCCAAAATTGCGCCGGAAGAAGGGGCAATCCCTGCAAGACAGAGTCAGCCCCCAGCGAGGCCTTGATTTACTCACTGAAGACACTTCGGCCTCTCCGTGGTGCTGTGACTCACTACCCGTCGCTGGTTGGGATTCTTCAGGGAAATCACACTTCTGAGTAAATTACCTAAGTGAAGAGGTGTCCACCGTGGGAGCTGGGAGAGAATGGAGCCAGGACAGGAGGAGGGGATGAGACTTGTGCATTAGTCACAAAGCCATCAGTGAACGACAAGGGCCTGGAGCCACTGGCTCGGTCAGCTGGACGAGAGTGCCCACAGCTCCCATTCTCCCTGCTTGGCAGAGGTGCTGCCTGGCCTGGCTCGCTGACCTTAACCCTGTCCCCAGGGATCTCCCAGCATCTACCTGCTGTGCTCTGTCACAGCTGTGCCAGGCCTGGAAGCCATTACAGGTGAGGCCTAGCCCCATTCCTGACTCTGTTACCCACAGACTGCTCTTCACATGCCCCATCTCTCCCCCAGGAGGAGACGGGGCATAAATTCTCCATGTTTTTCCACTGACTTTTCTGACCTTCCTCAGCTTCTTCTCACCACCCCTGTCCCCATTGAGCTGGAGGCCCCTGCCTCATGGAGCACCCCTCTCACCTCCTTGGTCCTCTCTGGACTGTGTCCCAATGTTAGATCCAAACCTGCTCCCAGGATCAGCCCAGTTTGTCCCTGATATTATTTTCATGGCAAGTGTGTGGACTTCTGGGTCGATGCCCGTGAACGGGAGCAACGCCTCTGCTCCAGTGTAACCCCTGGCAGCGGATTTCAGCAGTGGTGATGGGCTTCGGGGAGGACAGTCTTACCTAGAAGGCTGCTTCGTGGCTTCTGTCAAGAGAGTGCGACCTTTGGATTCAGACCCTGGGATTTAAATCCTGGCACAACTTACTAGCTGTATGACCTCAAGCAAGTCATTGAGCTTCTCCTGGTTCCTCTCAATGACAGGGATGAACACATCCCCCTCAAAGATACAACCCAGGAGAGGCTTGAATGAGAATATTCTAAGATCCTGGTGCAAAGCTGAAACCATCTGGTAAGGCTGGTACTTCCGGCATGGGAGGGGCAGGGGGTGAAGTCGGTGGATCAAACTGTCCTTTGCAGCTGATTACACAGGGGAGGTTATTTTAAAGACATTTGACCCCAAAATCTGCAACACTGGTATACTGCACCCCTCCAGTTTCCGCCCTGACAGTCATTCTGCTGAGTAAATAGGGCTCTCCTCTAAACCATGAAAACCCCTGTGAAGAGATGCTGAGCAAGGTGGCACATGCCTGTAATCCCAGCGATTTGGGAGGCTGAGGCAGGAGGTTCTCAAGTTTGAGGCTAGCCTCAGAAATTTAGCAAGGCCCTATGCAACTTAGTGACACCCTGTCTCAAAATAAAAAATAAAAAAGGGCTGGGGATGCGGCTCAGTGGTTAAGTGAACCTTGGGTTCAATCCCAGGTACGAAAGAAGGAAGGAAGGAAGAAAGGAATGGCACTGTAATATGAAATGTTTAATCAAAAGTTTTGTTTTTTGTTTTTGTGGTACCCGGGCTTGAAATCAGTGGGTCTCTACGCCTTGAATTACACCCCCAGGCTCTCTAACCCCTTTTTAAATTTTGAAACAAGATTTCCTAAATTGCCCAGCACGGCCTTGAACTTGTCAATCCTCCTGCCTCAGCCTCCCAAATTGCTGGAATTATAGGTTTATGCCAGCATGCCCTATTAATTGAAAGATTTGTTTGTTTGTGGGAATATAGGGTGCCCTGGAGCATAGAAACCAGTAGACCTATGGATTATCCCAACTACAGAAGGTAAATTAGGTGGCAGACCTCCACCAAGCATTTTTCTTAACCACCACTTCATTTTACCCCCACAACAACCTTCGAAGGTAGTTATTATCATTAAAGCACAATTTTTAAAAAGTAAAACGAAGGCCCTTGTACTACAAAGATAACACATGCCAGTGGCTTTATTTAACTCATCAATTAATGAGGAACTGCTCAAAGAAGAATCCAAAGAGCAGATATACACGTAAGCCATTGGGAAGGCTGAAATTAATTTGCTTAATAGATGGAAAACTGGTCAATATCTGCAGGGCAATAATCAATTCCATCTCCAAGATACAATTTGCATTTCTATGGACAAAATCATTTGCATTATTTTTCTACAATTTATAGAGTCATAAGATAGTCCAAGGACAACGAAAGGCAAAGATAACCCAAACGGCAGCTAGACAAGACACTCTGACCATTTCAAAATCTTCCCCAACATTGTGTCATCCTCCCTTCATGACAACACAGAAAGGGCAGAACTAGGCAGGGAAAGTGGAAAGGGAAGGTCATCTAGTCCAGCGGTTCTTAAGTTCCTGTCCCAACGGAGAGCCAGGAAAGACCGTACCAAGGATGTCCCATCCGAGATGGAATTAGAAACATGAGAATGAGGTAAGTTTCTCTGTAAAGCTAAATGATTTCCTCCAGTGAACTATACTGGAGATTATATCCTTCCTATATTTGTGACTTTAAAATATCCTTTCCTGGGGCTGGGGTTGTGGATCAGTGGTAGAGTGCTCGCCTGGCATGCATGAGGCACTAGGTTCGATCCTCAGCACCACATAAATGTAAAACAAAGATATTGTGTCCACCTAAAACTTAAGAATAAATATTTAAAAAGAAAAAAAAAAACTCTCCTTTCCTGCCAGGCTCAGTGGCAGAGGCTGAGGTAGGAGGATCGCAAGTTCATAGTCAAAGCAACTTAGGGAGACCCTGTCTAAAATAAATAAATGAAAAGAGCAGGGGATGTGGCTCAGTGGTTAAGCAAGCTGGATTCAGTCCTTGGTACCAAATAAATAAATATCCATTTCTCTGTGAAAGGACAGTAATACATGACAAGAGAAATTGCTTTTCTTTTTCAAATGTTCTAGTTTGATGAGGGAAAAGACTGGCAATCCTATTTAAGTCCCCATGTTAAAAGAGTATATATGGCTTTCTTCTTGTTCTGCTATTTTTGATTTTGTTCATCTGTGAGGGCCAAATGTCTGGAAAACACTGATTTAGTTCAAATTCTGAAATTGTGTGTTATAAATTGATTAAAGGATGGTTCCTATCGAGGTCCCCCAGCCCTCCCCAGTGCCCCTGGTCCTCCGGGAGGATGAGAGCTGACTTGCACAGGCTCAGATACGGACGGAGGCTGAATAGACAAGAGAGAAGAAAATAACACGGACTCCTCCTGAGGTTGCCGGGGGAGGCTGAGATGGAGTGAAGCCAGAAAATCGCCTTCTCTGGAGCCGGCCACGGTTCTGCTGCATGGCTTGTGCTACAGTCTGAGTGTGTGTGTGTGCTCACAAATCCATTTGTTGAACTTAACCCCCAAGGGGACAGTATGCAGAGGTGGGGCCTTAAGAGGTGATCAGGTCATGAGGATGGAGTAGGGTTACAGGCTTTAAAAAGATTGAGGGAGTCTGTCTCTTCTGTCTCACAAGGACACATAGGAAGGCACCATCTATGAGGAACGGAGCCTCCCCAGACACTGAATCTCCCAGCACCTTGATCTTGGTCTTCCCAGCCTCTGAAACTGTGAGTAATACATTTGTGTTGCTTACAAATTACTCACGCCTAAAGTATTTTGTTATAGTAGCCCCAACAGCTCATCAAGAGCCTTCTCCTACACAATCCTCCCTGTCTGTTACAGAAGCTTGAGGCTCAATAAAATCTGTCTACACTGGCACTCAGGCCAGGAAAATGGGCACACAGGGGCCTTCTCCCTCCCTGAGACCCAACCCCTGGCAGAGGGATGTAAGCAAAGCCAGAAACGAGAGGGTTTATAGGCTTCAGAAAAGACTGACTAGTACTTGGTGAAGTGGAGCAGAGATTTCTTAGCTGCCATGCTGAGATCTTCACATTCGCAGCCTGGCGTTTCAATGTCTCCAGATCAGGAATTTGGTGGGCAAAGCCCTGCCTTCCTCGCCACAGCGCTGCTGCTAAACCCATCAAAGGTTTTAAAGGCACAGCGTTGTTGGACCAGAGAGTGAGACACCCTCACAGGCTCCTCTGGGAAAGAACAGGGAGAATGCACACACTGAAGGGTCAGGTTTTGTTCTAAACAAGTCGGGCATCCCTTCGTGGCCCCAAAGGGGAAGGTGGGTTTACCCAGTGAAGAGTCCACGGACCCCAGCACCTTAAGTACTGCTATCCTGCAGTACCTGCTGGCCAAACAGCAGAGAGAAGGTGAGCAGCAGGAAGAGCCGCAGGAAGGAGGTTTTAAGGAAGAGTGCATTTAAACTTAACTCATGAGGTGGTGGAACAGCTGGGTTGGAAAATTGGTTGTTTAGCTCTGCATTTTGTGGCAGGGACTCATTGGCTGAGAGAGAATAAAAGCTGCTTGATTTTGTAAACTGCCAGTATTATGAACAGAGGCAAAGGACTCTGGGGAGTAGGTACTTGAGCAACTTCTTTACCCTGGTCCTGAAAGCACTAGTCATTCTCAGGGCTCTGAGTTTTCATGTTTCCTGACCCTGCCTTCAAGGAATCAGCGCCAGAATTCTGAAATCTCAGATCCAGAAAGGATTGAAATGGTGCAGAAACCCTCACTTGGGTGGAGCCCAGTGCCCAGGGAGTGTTCCCCAGTCCTGCCCAGCCTGCCTGGTGTTTGCCAATTTACACCAGTGGTATATTTTTATTTTCCCCATATGCATTGAAACCTGCATCTTAGGGGCTGGGGGTATAGCTCAGTGGTAGAGTGCATGCTTCATATGACAAAGCCCTGGATTTGGTCCCAGCACCCATCCCCCTGCAAACACACACACACACACACACACACACACACACACACACACACACACACACTCCCTTCAATCTCCAGCACAGTGGTCATATACTATAGCATGGTGGATGTGACTGGCCCCCACAAATGACCTGATCCACAGGCCACAGACTGCACAAATTTCACCCACAAACATTTTTTTCTTGGTCTGCCCCCTGTTATAAAACATTGTTTTAACGTTTAATATTTATAACAGAGATTTCCTAAAAAAATCTACCCTTGCAGATTCTCTTGATATCTTTTTTTTTTAAAGAGACAGTAAGAGAGGAGAGACAGGGAGAGACAGAGAGAGAGACAGAGAGAGAGAACTTCTCAATATTTATTTATTTATTTTTTTAGTTTTCAGCGGACACAACATCTCTGTTTGTATGTGGTGCTGAGGATCCAACCCGGGCCACACGCATGCCAGGCGAGCACGCTACCGCTTGAGCCACATCCCCAGCCCTCTCTTGATATCTAAGCAGCAGCTGGCAACAATAACCTCACATTATCACCCCAAAACACCTAGCTGAAGTAGGACAGTGCTGCTCCTGGGTGTGGGCATGGCTCCTCAGCTTACCCGAGCCCAGTTGATGTCTTCCCCTATTAGATCTCATAGATAAGGAGTTTTTTGAGGCCAGACTTTGTCCAGGCCTTAGGTTTACCAGTGGCCATGTACCAGGATCCTCCCTTACCCAGTGTTCATTCCCTTCCTTTATGATTTAGCCCAGAACCATGCTTGCCCCCAAGGATTCCCTCCCTTCGGCTCGTCCTGCTTGTCCTGCTCAGTCCTGTGGTCTTCATTAACAGAAAACAACCAAGCCAGCAAAGCACTTTGTACTCACTGCTCCCTTCCCTCCACCCATGCACCCAAATCAGTGGTCTCCTAGTAGCCACATCACCTCTTATGGAACTTTAGGGCTTTTGGAAATTTTAGATGTTATCATCATGACTAGGGCAATTAGTACTTGGGATGCAGAGATATAAAACATCTTGTTGTGCAAGGAACAATCCGATTACAAACAAACTTGTCTTATTCAAAAATCCTATTAACCCTCACAGAAAAACTGATTTAAATAGAATGCTGGTTAATTTTGTCCTATATTATTTAACTGCTCTATGCTTATGCAAAATAACAGTTTGTGATGGGCACCTGTCAATCATTAGACTCACAATGGGTTCAGGAAACAGCTTCTGAGCCTCCACAGAGGCTCAGAAATAGATCCCTCCCCTGCTGCCTGCTTGGAGGAAGGTCAGCCACAGAACTGGAGAAGGAGGGGAGACTGTATGTCAAAGGGAGAAACAGCAGTGCAGTTCATTTGAATAAGCCAGGAAGAAAGGAACTGCTATAGGTTATTACTGAGAGAATAATTTGTAACTAGGTTACAGTCTTGAGGAGATGAAGAAAAATGGTAAAAATGGACAAAATAACATGGAAATATAACACTTTTGGGAGCTAGTGTTTAATTAAAGTACCATGCACCTTTTTACTAAAGTTTGTACTGATGAATTTTAGATGAATCTTACAAATGATCCTCAAAACACCAGGAGTAAGAATATTTAAATAGAGACTTGCACCAGCGGGTTATCCTCAGGCAGATTCCACTATGTGGTTTTAAGAGCAGAAGGACCCCATGCCTAGATTTCATAAGGGAATGATGCCCTCTGGTGGAAGATAAAGGTTTTAACCACTGGTTGGAGGCTAAAGAACTGAATGCTTGTTCCAGTTTGAGGAAACAGCAACTTCCCAACTCTGACATATCAGCAAGTAGAAGAACTAGGCGGTGTGAATTCACATCACATGCACTACTTCATGTACTCATGCCTGGTTTTTTTTGTTTTAATTTTTTAGTTGTTGATGGACCTTTATTTATTAATTTATATATGGTGCTGAGAATCAAACCCAGTGCTTCACACGTGCTAGGCAGACGCTCTACCAATGAGCCACAACCTCAGCGCCCCCTTGCCTGTTTTACACACCAGGAAGTTGCCCAAGGTCACCTAGCAAGCACCTAACTGGCAATCCTAATTTGGTACCAAGGATTCCAAGAATACTAATGGTGTTTCACAGATATACACACACACACACTCATGCACACACGAAAATTTAAAAACAAGCAGATGCATATGCCCAAATGTGTCTCCTATAAGTTAGCAGTTCTGACAGGGTATTGGAAGTTTCAAGTTTTTATTATAATTTGAACATAGGTCCGTTTCCCATTGGTGAATCATTTAGAGAGAGTGATAAAGGGAAAAGAGCCCCAGGTTGAGAGGACCAGGCCACACAAATCAAACACGTCACTCAGCCATAGGATGCTTGATGTCACTTCTGGTAAGGATGATCAAAATACAATCTTTAA
This sequence comes from Ictidomys tridecemlineatus, assembly GCF_052094955.1. NCBI lineage: Eukaryota > Metazoa > Chordata > Mammalia > Rodentia > Sciuridae > Ictidomys > Ictidomys tridecemlineatus. The sequence goes on along the minus strand of NC_135486.1, from coordinate 32,742,043 downwards.
GGCCATGTTAACCTAAAAACATATTTTTTTCACAGTGCCCTAAACGTGAATTGAGTGCTCATTGTCCCTTCTTTTCTCCACCCTGAATGGCTTCCTATGTGGCAGACTGAACATCTGCCTAACTAAAACCTATATATCCTATAAAACAAAACCAAAATCGCCCCCATGATGTTTTTTGACTTTGTCCTTAACCACCTCCCACTGTTTGTCTCCGTCTATCTTAGTCTTAGATTTCAGCAGCGGTTCTCAGAGTATGATTCCTGGACCAGCATCACCCCAGAAACATGATAGAAATGCAGATGCTTGTCAGGCCTCCCCCACCCTCCCACGAGCCCTGTTTGATTGGTACCTCTAGCTGATATTAAATTCTTACCAGTTATTCTGGTGTTTGCTAAAGCTTAAGAGCCTCTGTTCTGGAACAAGTTTCTTGACCAAGCGCCCAGAGATGGTTTTAGAGTCTTCAAAGTTTTTTGAATCAGCATATAAAATTTTGCCCCAATTCTGGAGAGAAGATTTATAGTAATCAGCCCTTGACCCTAAACAAATTTTGAGTTGCTACCTAATAGTAGCTCTAATATAACGCTAAGTACATTAATATTGTTTAACTGATTTCCCTAAGCCACGAGAGCAGGAATCATGTCCATTTTCTTTACTGTATACCTAGCACCTAGAAAATATAACATACATAATAGGTTTTAAATATTTATAATACAGGCCTCTAACCTCCACTTCCATTGGGATGTCCTCATATACATAAAGTTGATATATCCAGCCAGGCGCAGTGGCACATGCCTATAACTAGGCATTTTTCTTGTATTTTTGTAGTGTTGGAAATCAAACTCAGAACCTCACATGCATGAGGCAAATGCTCTACCACTGAGTCACATCCCTACAGTCACATATCTAGTTCCTAATCTTAGCTACTTGGGAGGCTGAGGCAGAAGGATCACAAGTTCGAGGCCAATGTTGGTACTTTAAGCAAGACCCTGTCACCAAATAAAACAATAAAAAGGGCTGGGGCAAAGCATGTTGATGCATACATCTGATTCCAAGTGGCTGGAGAGGTTTGAGGCAGGAGAGTCACAAATGCAAAGCCAGCCTCAACAATTTAGTGAGGGCCTAACCAACTTAGCAAGACCCTGTCTCAAGATAAAATATTTAGGGGCTAGTATTGTGGCTCAGCAGTAGAGCACTTACCTCTCACGGGTGGGACCTTGGTTCGATCCTCAGCACCACATAAAAATAAAGGCATTGTGTTGTGTCCATCTACACCTAAAAAATAAATAATTTTTTTAAAAAAGGTAAAATATTTTAAAATAAGGGCTAGGTATTGACTCAGGTTCCTTTCCCAATACCAAAAAAAAAAAACAGGTTGGGATATAGCTTAGTGATAAAGCACCCTTGGGTCTCATCTTTCCCAGTACTGCAAAAACCAAAACCAAAAAATATTAACATTTTTTCCTCTTACCACCACCACCAAAAACCTTTTTTTTTTTTTTTTTTGGAACCAGAGATTGAACCCAGGGGCACTTAAACACTGAACCTCCCAAGGCACTAGGATTACAGGTGTGTGCCATGATACTCAGCCAAAAAACTCCTCTTTTGCCCAGATTCTTAATCCTGATGAATGGCACTACCACTCACCAATTGCCCAAGCTGGTCTTGACTCCCCTTTTCCCTCATACTAACATTCATATTTTTCACCTTGATTTCTCTCAAATCTGTGCATTGTCTCAAACATACTAGGTTTAATTTCTGCAATTCTTTTTTTTTTTAAAGAGAGAGAGAGATGAGGGGGGGGGAGAGAGAGAGAGAGAGAGAGAGAGAGAGAGAGAGAGAAATTTTAATATTTATTTTTTAGTTTTCGACGGACACAACATCTTGTTTGTTTTTGTATGTGGTGCTGAGGATCGAATCCGGGGAGCACGCATGCCAGGCGAACGCGCTACCGCTTGAGCCACATCCCCAGCAATTTCTGCAATTCTTGGTTACCTTGGACAGGTTAATTTTTTGTTTTTAAAATTCAATTAATAATTTTAATTTTTTGTTTATATGACAGCAGAATGCATTACAATTCTTATTACACATATACAGCACAATTTTTCATGTCTCTGCTTGTATATCCACACCAATTCGTGTCTTCATATTGTACTTTGGATAATAATGTCCATCACATTCACCATCATTTCTAACCCCATGCCCCCACTTCCCTTCCCACCCCTCTGCCCTATGTAAAGTTCATCTATTCCTCCCATGCTCCCTGTCCCTACCCTACTATGAATCAGCCTTCTTATATCAGAGAAAACATTTAGCACTTGTTTTTTGGGGATTGGCTAACTTCACTTGGCATTATCTTCTCCAACGCCATCCATTTACCTGCAAATGCCATGACTTTATTCTCTTTTATTGCTGAGTAATATTCCATTGTGTATATATATATGCCACATTTTCTTTATCCATTCATTCACTGAAGGGCATCTAGGTTGGCTCCAGTTTAGCTATTATGAATTGTGCTGCTATAAATAATATTGATGTGGCTGTGTCCCTGTAGTATGCTGCTTTTTAAGTCCTTTGGGTATAGACCTATGAGAGGGATAGCTGGGTCAAATGGTGGTTCCATTCCCAACTTCCCAAGGTGTCTCCATACTGCTTTCTATATTAGCTGCACCAATTTACAGTTCCACCAGTAGTGTATGAGTGTACCTTTTCCCACGCATTCTCACCAACACTTTTTGTTGTCTTCATAATTGCTGCCATTCTGACTGGAGTGAGATGATTTGCATTTCTCTAATCACTAGAGATGAACATTTTTTCATATATATCATCTTATATGTCATCTTCTGAGAAGTATCTGTTCAGGTCCTTGGCCCATTTGTGTGTGTGTGTGTGTGCGTGCGAGCTTAGCTTTTTGAGTTCTTTGTATACCCTAGAGATTAGTGCTCTGATGTGAGAGAGGTAAAGATTTGCCCTTGGACAAGTTATTTAACATCACTATGTCTTAAAATGCCTCATGATAACAGATGCCAAATCAGTGCCCCACTAAGTGATCAGTAATGTTCTTACTCCTTCCTGGCTCACTGCCATTACCCTAGGAGTATCATCGTTTCCAATCAGACTGCTACACAGCCTAATTGTTCTCTCTGCTTCTGCTCTAGCCAGCACCCTTGCTCAACAGTGCAGCCAGAATGATCTTTCACAAATGCAAATGAAATGTCATTCTCCTTAAAATCCATTTGTGGCCCTCTACTGCCTTTAGGCTAAGATTCAAACTTAATAGTTTGGCATATCACACATTCATTGCCCTGCCCCCTGGCACTCCAGGCCCTTCTTCACTTTCTCAATCATGCGGTTTGCTCCTCTCAGGGAACATAATTTCCCAAACAAGCTGTTCACTCACCTTCAATTCCTCACCTGCTTCCTTGAACCTGTAGGAACTGTCTTGAGTTGTTCTCCTACCATGAAAGCTGTTAAGCAATCCTAGGGCTCTCTCCTCACAGCCGTATTCCCAAAACAAAGCAGTCTCTGGCTCATGTGAATGCCAATAAGAATTGTACCTCCCAAGTTTTTTTAAGTATTTATTTTTTAGTTGGACACAATATCATCTGTATTTATTTTTATGTGGTGCTGAAGATCACATGTGCTAGGCGAGCGGTCTACTGCTGAGCCACAACCCCAGCCCCTAAGGTTTATTTTGAAGATGTTGAATCCAATGAGTTCAGGGTTGAGAATGTATATAACAAGATTATCCCCATATCCTCAAAGTTGTAATGATCTAAACTTTATTTTTTACACAAATAGAGCACAACTTTTAATTTCTCTGGTTGTACATGATGTAGTCACACCATTCATGGAATCATACCCATTTGTACATAGGGTAATAATGTCCATCTCATTCCACCATCTCCCCAAACCCACCACCTCCTGAACTTCTAATAACACTTTTTTTTTAACCTTTATAAGTTGGATTTTGCAATTCTATCACCACTGCCCCACCCCCACCTCTCCCACCCTGCATACACACACAGAAAATCCAAGCACTAACTTAGAATTTGTCTCACAAGTTTGTTAAGCTGAGTTACCAGATTCAGTTTACCTTCTTCCAATCTCAAAGACAATACTCAACCATGATAAACCTGTAGCACCAATAACTCTTAGGTGAGCTGGATACAAAAACCCAGCAAATAAAACATTATGCTGTCATCACATTAAAAAGTAGCTTTATGGCTCAGTAGGAGTACTTACCTACCACAGGAAGCCCTAGGTTCCAACCCAGGTCACAAAACATGTTGAGGATTGCACAGAAAAACTGGCCACTACACTCATCTAGGGACTATCATTTATTTACATGGCAGTCTATGAATGGTGCCCCAGTTGTGCTCTACACACCAGTCTGCAACAACTATATGGTGACCCCCTTCCATGCTGAAGCTTGGGACAACTGACTTGCTTCACTCGCCTTAAACCTAAGAGAATGACTTTATTAAAACGCCTGGGCTGGGGATGTGGCTCAAGCGGTAGCGCGCTCGCCTGGCATGCGTGTGGCCTCAGCACCACATACCAACAAAGATGTTGTGTCCGTCGAGAACTAAAAAATAAATGTTGGAAATTCTCTCTTTAAAAAAAAAAAAAACACCTACGTTACAGAGCCAGAGCCATCGAGCTCGTTATCAAGCTCTTAGACCATATGCAGAACCCAAAGGCCACAGACCAGTGGCTTTAAGGAAGCCCCTGAAATTGAACATAAAATGCTAAGCTATTTATAACTGGTTTCATAAATTTCATTAGCTTTTCAAGGACTATCATCTCCAAAAGTTTAAGAACCACTGCTAGTAGGCACATATATGCTTATATTTTGCGACGAATTCTCTGTATCTCTTGCACTAATCCCAAAGACATAATAACCTCATAATTTCTAAAAATACTCTGCAAAATTTGAGGCTTTCCTTCAGTACTGAGGACCTGAAAATGAAATACAGCAATTACTCTAATACGTAACATGAAGGAAAGTTACTATTGATTTTCAGTCCAATAACTTTCCCAAATCATAGCTCTATATAAATTATTTCCCCAATAATGACAACGTAGTATGAAAGTGAAAATACTTTAATATATACATACATATGAAAAAAAGCCAAAAACACAATAAAATCAAAAGGCATTGAAAGCATTACATAGTGCAAACACCAAAAAGATACAGAGCTATTAGCCTAGAGGTACTTATAAGAACCAGGCAGAATATATGAAAATAGACCCCTCAGTCCTCATGTAGTGAGCTGGTCACTTCTGAGTTACTTTAATTGCCTTTTTCTCCTACTTTATGAAACCTCATTTGCTATTCCTGCTGACAATGACCACCTGATTAGAAATATGAAGAAAGACACGGCTTCTGTATAGTGGCAGTACAGTTCACGCCACCTACTCAAGTGTAGGTAGAATTTTTGCACATCAAGGCCACAGGTCTATCAGGGTACAACCTTTAATCCAAATGTACACAATTCTCTCAGACACCGGGTGATAGAACTCTTCTAATCAAGAGTATCATGTCAAAGACAGGACAGGAGCCAGAGCATAGATTTTGGTAAGCAACACCGGCTTTGTTAGGCAGGCATGAAAACCTCAGCTTCCAGGACATGAGGTATTCTATATACCCCAAAGCCTGATCAACCAAGAATATAATAACTCCTTACACCTTCTTCAAGGCAATAATAGGTTTTAAAGGTTCTCCCCCATACTAAATTCCCATAACAAACATGAGGTAGAAAGGGTAAGTGTGTGTGTGTGTGCTCATTTTACAAATGACAAAACTGAAGCTTAAAGAAGTTCAAGGCTGAAACTCAAATAAGGGGGATAATCTTTCTCTATCCAAAAGGCATTAATTAGTGCATTGCTATGGACTACAGAGGGTACTAAGAGGCTGATTATGACTTCTGTGCCGAATGCTGAGGCGGCCAAAAGACATTCAATTTTCTATTGGTTTTAAAATGGTGTAAGGGGCGGTGGGCAAAGGGAACATTTTGATTCTTGGTGAAAAACAAGACAAACAACAGGGAAAAGGAATAACTCTCCCCTGCACGAAGCGGACACAATGCTGAGAGTATGGGAGCCAACTGCTATCACATCACACACACAAAGGAAGCCTCAACTACCACTGTTATAATGTTAGACAGGAGTTCTAGTGTCATGGCTTCCCTCCCTCATGGTTGGAACCCACAATCTCACTCTGCAACACAGTATTGCTCAGGACTGGATGAAAGGGGAATCTAAAGACATTATAGTTGTCCAAGAGTGTCCAAGAGTGACACACAAGGCCTCTGGTATAAAAGCAACATCCCAAAACAGATAACTTTAAGAGGACATAAGAGCAACAGTGTGAGGGTGAAAGGAAGTGGAAATGTCTGTTGACAACAAAGTACTTACTGTTAAAACACAAAAATGCCTTTGGGTAAGATATTAAATTTGCTGCTAACTCTCATGTGTTATAATGACAATGCCAATGGCATTTGCCCAATTACAGAACTGCTCTGAGAAAAGAATTGCTTTGACAACACTATCTGGCCCTTTTAAGGGCCTTGACCTTTCTACCTGAAGAAATGGGGAAGTTCTACTAGCTGTGCTGTGCAACCAGAGAGCACTTAATGAAGACCCTAAGTGGGAGTAACTACTACCTGCAAGTGAGGTGGCTTCATGATTTCAGATAGGCTACCAAGAAACATAAATCACTCCTTTATACAGATATGACTATTTCTAACATTTTCAATCATTCAAAAGGCTACTGGAGGTTCAGTAAATCTAAAAGGTAGGTTTACTGCAATAATTTTAACAAAGCCCCATTCGCCAATAATAGCATTACATGAAATTGCACATTCATTACACCAAAAGACTTCAAAATGCTTATTTCACATTCTCCCACAGGAGGGGAGATTTGGTGTTGTCTATAAATGAATATAGCAAAGATAATAAGGAGAGCTTTGCCAACACAAATGACATCTCAAAACAGTAAGGAAAAATTGTCCCCAAATTCGGTCTAGGAAACCACTTTCTCAACTGTCTAGATACTCATTTCCAGTTTGGCCTTAGGATGCTCAATATTTCCCCTCCTATGTTAATCTATAGCTCATCTACTCACAAATCAGAAAATCCAGCAAAGTAAACTCACTGTTCTCTATGGCAGTGCAAAATTCCAAACATTTGTAAACACTGTACATTTTAATTTTGGCACAGGGAGAGCTTGCAGGTTCTTTGAAGTGTAGATTTTAAATACAGCTAGTTCTTTATCTACAACCACTTGTAGCAAAGGCAGCATCAGTTTTGACATGGTATGTGTGCATGTACCTATACACTCAGCATGGGAAGGATCATCAAAATTATTCTTTATAAGTCTGAACAATTTAGGCACAAAATGGGTTAAACAGAAAACAAAAAATTCACAGTATCTAAAGCCACATACTTTCAGAAGTTCACATAGCTCTGTGGAAACAAAATCCAAATAGGTGGTCAGCAAGTTTCCTCTTTTCTAAAGTATACCAAGAGGTGTCATTACAATAGCTTTCTAGAACCCAAAAACATTCATTAACTTCTTATTAATTACTTTTCAAAGGAGCCAACGTGGCATTGAATTGACATACTCAAAAAGATGTCACAAGGATCTTTACCTTTAAATATAAACTCATCCAGGAGCTGGGTTGTGGCTCAGAAGCAGAGCGCTTATCTCGCACATGTGAGGCACTGGGTTTGATCCTCAACACCACAATGAAAAAGTATAACTAAAAAAAAAAAACTCATCCAAACCAAGGAACATTCTACATATTACATACATCTAAATATACACAAATTATAACTAGACCCCAACATTATCTCAAAAACTTGGCAGTGATTCAATCTTAAATTACCCAAGTCTATGGCAGTTTGAAGGATGGATGGCCTGGCCGAAGTTGGTTCTACTGTTTCAGCCTACGATCAGACATGATATCTTCAGATGGACTATAAAGAAATAGTAATACCAGCTTAAAAACTTGGCATAGATTATCAGAGTCTGATTAAGCACTAAAAGAAAAAATCAGGGGCTGGGGATGTGGCTCAAGCGGTAGCGCGCTCGCCTGGCATGCGTGCGGCCCGGGTTCGATCCTCAGCACCACATACCAACAAAGATGTTGTGTCCGCCGAGAACTAAAAAATAAATATTAAAAATTCTCTCTCTCTCTCTCCCCCCTCTCTCACTCTCTTAAAAAAAAAAAAAAAAGAAAGAAAAAATCAGATGCTGTGATTTCATTGATGTCTTATGGCATTGTGCAGCAGAAAACACTAAACTCCACTGATATTTTAAAAGCTCCTTCCTAATAATCAAGATTAGTGATCTTGTAATTGAATGCCCAAGACAACATTTGAAAAGTGAAAGGGGAGAGATGGAGACAAACCAGAAGTAGGATGCTGAAAGATAAGGGAAAACTGGTGCTACCTCCAGAAAAGCAGAGGCTTCGTCCCCACAGACACAACTAAAAGATGAAGGGTCTACCTTTTAGTTAACTCTAAAAAATTTCACAAACTATACCCCTGCTTTAGAGGCAATGAAAAAACAAAATCAGAAATAAATTAAGATAGTTTAGTTTTCTGCAGGTAAACAGGAAGTTTAACCCCTAACACTGCAAAACAAAAACTAAAGAAAATGAAAACATACCTTGGATTCTGTACGCAAAGTATTTGGTGCTGGGGTTTGGGGGAGTGGAGAAGGCAGTGAAAACCCCAGCTGAGAAAAAGGGAGGAAACTGAGTGGACTCAGAAGTCTTGAGTATGAATGTACCAAAATTAGCATAATAAATATACAAACATAAATAAATGTGTAGTTCTTCTCTCATTTAAGTCTTACAAAAAACTGCAAGTTATATAAGTGGATTGCAGGGCACAACTACAGATCTTCAGTTCTGATTTATAAGTTACAAAAGCATCTGACTGGCAAAAATCCAAAAAAATTGGAGAGCTATCAAACTCTTACAAAGTAAGTATAGAGGGAGGCACAGAGATGAAATTTTCTAAAATTTTACAACATTCACGATGTTCTAACAAAACATTTAGTAAGTAAGCTTTACTTACTGGGGGAAAACTAACATCCCTAAATGCAGAGAGCACACCACACTTCAGCTTCAGTTCCCAGGAAAAAGCAATACCTAGAGAAAATGGTTCAGAGTCCCTCTGTTACCTTACTTTTCTCACAGTGGGAGCAGTTTTCTGATTTCTCTAAGCCTGACATTTACCAGGTCTTTCTTTTGGGAGAAATGTTAAAAATCTTTCTTCTTTCTAAAGTCTCATTTTGGCTATAAATCAGAGTCTCTAAAAACATTAGAAGATATACATTTTAAGGTTATTACTTGTCCCAAATTCAACAAGTACCACTCTTTAAAATATTTATCAAAAGTTAACAGCTATTTTTAAGATTTGCTAGTCGTGAGACTTGGACTCTAGTAACCCCCAATCACCAGCTTTATCATTTGGCTTCATGTGCAAAGAGGGACTGAATACATCAGTCTTAAAATTCAGAAACTGTGGCTAAAGTGATACAGTGCTCGCCTAGCATGTGTGAGGCACTGGGTTCAATCTTCAGCACCACATAAAAATAAAAAAACATTGTGTCCACAATTTTAATTTCTTAAAAAATTTTAAGAAAACTTCCCTTCTAGAAACTAATATGATAAAGGGATCTTGTGCTGCCTACTTCTTGTTTTGAACCTACAAGAACAGGAAATAAAAGCCCTCCTGGGGCAGGGATTCCACTAGAGTACTCTAGAAAACTTGAATCAAAGTCTCCAAGAATATTTGTTTAAATGGCCCAGACCTCAGAGCTCCCATCTCTGGGAATTTGGGTACTTTAATAAGTAACCAGGTGATTTTTTTTTTTGGTCCCCAAGTTCATTTGCAAAATGATGTATTCCTATCCCTGATACATCAAAATTTTACTGTGTATGATGATATATGTATGGTAATAAGGAAATCAACTTGAAAATCTTCAGTGTCTACATGTATTGTCCTAAACCTGATGTTAGAGATATTCATTTTTCTTGAACTACTTCCCTTTTTACAACTGTCATACTCCCTAATTCTCTCACGCAGATCTTACCTTAGGTCTTTGCCCTGAGGTATGAACAACTCCAGAGGTACAAAGAGACTAAAAAAACCCTGGAAGGCTCCTAAGAGAAAATGAATACAAGAAAGCAAAGCAAGTGGAGCTTTGGTTAAAAAAATTTGTGCCTTTTCTTTTTAAAAACTAATCACCGAGGGCTAGGGATATAGCTCCGTTGGTAGAGTGCTTGACTTAGATGCACAAAGCCCTGGGTTCAATCCCCAGCACTACAGAGAAACAAAAAAAGACAGAACTTATCACTGAGAAGGCTCTGCCAGATATACGCTCATATATTTACCTGAACTACAACTAATATTTTCTGACTCAAAGTTTCATGTGATTTGGCTCATCAATCTTAAAATGATAGATTTTGCCAGTTTATGTGACAGTATTTTCTAGAAATTTAATCTGCTAAATTTATAGCTCCAAAACTTTGACAAAAATATTTCTAAAGTGTACATATAATATACAATATACTAAGATGGTAGGTATACCCTTTGTAATTTTAAATTTTAAAAATGTGTGTATGTGGTGCTGGGGACTGAACACAGGGCTTTGTGCAATTACTCAGATTAAAACTCATCCAAAGGGAACATTTCATTATGTAATTATATCTAGATTTTTTAAATGTGCAAAAATTTACTCTTTCTCAAAATTATTTTAAGGGTGTGTTAGCCAAATATTTAATAACATTGCACCTAGTTTAAGTGATGTGCAGTGGCACATGCCTATAAACCTAACTACTTAGAAAACTTAAGGCAGGAGGATCATGAGCTGGAGGCCAGCCTGGGCAACACAATGAGATCTTGTCTCTTTTAGAACTAAAGGGGAGGGGAAGGGGAGAATGGAAGGACAGCAGAATAAAATAGACATTATTATTGCTGTGGGAATATACGTGATTGCATAACCAATGTAATTCTGCAACCTGTACACTCAGAAAAATGAGAAATTAGATCCATTTGATTCAAATGTATGCTATGTCAAGATCATTGCACTTGTGTTTAAAAGTGAGTGGCAGAGCACATGCTTGAGGCCCTAGGTTCAAACCATAGCACTGCAAAACAAAACAAAACAAAAACACTTTCTTCTAATTTTTCTGAACTAGGCAGCCCGACTACAAAGTGATTCACGGCACTTCATAATTTAATCAGATTATTTGTTTTTTCATGGTTAATCCTAGTATTTTTCTAATAACTACCTTGAATTTTGACTCCAGAACAACATTAAATAGAAGGCTAGGGAATAAAATTTTAAAAAGGGTTAATCTTCAAATAATCTGATACGTGAATGAATGAATATTTATGTTTATACTGGTAACTGTTCCCTCCCAGATCTTCATCTTTGGAGGGAGAATTAAGTGACTTTTATGTATCTTTTCACATTAATGAAGCCCCCAAACTGATCATCTAGCTCTAAAATACTCAGTCTTAAGTTCCATATAAGCTTCAAAGCAAAAATAATCCAAAACACAGATGTTTACATGTACAAATGAACACATAAAATGGGTTACAATTAGTAGAGACAGTCAATACTGATGTTTCCATACGTGATCTGGTGCTCCTAATTAATATTTCTTTGCAATTGATTCAACTATGCTATAAAAACCTTAATAACTAATTGAATCTCTTTCTTGCAAATAGGACATGAAGCCCCAGCCTTCTTTAGTCTTCTGGCACAGGGAAAACAAGTCGTAAGATGGCTTGTCCTTCCATGAATAATATTTCCATCTCGTGGTCTTTTCTCACACAAGCTACATGGCTTCAAGATATTCTGGCAATCCTCCACATTTTCTACATCTGTTCTCTGCTCAGAGATGTTATCTGATTGTTCTCCCATACTTGAGATGGTCTCTTGGCTTTCAGAACTGTGAGCCAAATCCAAGAATTCCACTGAGTTGCAGGGATTTAAAAGTTTAGAATTTCCTTCCTTTATAGATACATCTTTAGGTCTAACAACTGGAGCTGAAACAGTTCTTCGGCAATCAGGGACATCAATTCCTTCACTTTCCTTCTTTTCGGGCACGGCAGTGATGTCAGATGTGGAGAGAGAATGTGTTAATTTAGAACAATCTGAATACCAATCCTTCCTCAAGGCCCAGCAACGGAAACAGTACCTCTTGCTTGGAGAATTAAATTTCTTGCATTCAGTACACTGCCACTCATCCTATAAAGACAAATACAGCCAATTAATACTCAGTAGTAAACATGAGGCTGAGGAAAAGGGAAGGAAAGCTGAATTCTTGACATCTCACTAAGTTAATGATAGATGAAGAAGTCAAGACATAGCAGTGGTCCAGCCTAGAATTTGAATAAATTCTACAGCCACATGAAAAAAAGTCTTTGGAAATTTTACACTTAGGATACTCAAAACTGCCATTTTCAGGAGCTGGGGGTTTAGTTCAGTTGGTAGAGTGCTTGCCTCACATGCACAAGGCCCTGGGTTCAATCCCTAGCACCAAACCCCATCCCCCCAAACAAACAAACAAAAAACAACAAAACAACAGCAACAAAACAACAACAACAACAAAAACCTACCATTTTCAAGTCAAAATTTGATATAGCTATTTTTTTTAATATTTATTTTTCAGTTATTGGTGGACACAACAACTTTATTCTATTTGTATGTGGTGCTGAGGATGGAACCCAGCACCCCGCGCATGCCAGGCAAGCGTGCTACCACTTGAGCCACATCTCCAGCCCTGATATAGCTATTTTTAAGAAACTTCAATTATGTGGGTGCAGTGGCCCACACCTGTAATCCCAGTGACTCAGGAGGCTGACAAAAGGATTATAAGTTCAAAGCCAGCCCGAGCAACTTAAGCAAGACCCTGTTTCAAAATAAAAAGGGCTGCTCAGAAGTACAGCACCCCTGAGTCCAAATCTTAGCACCACCAAAAGGAGGGGGGGGGGGTTATTTTCTATCCAGTCAGAATAAAATTTACATTGTTTGCTCTTCCTTGATGCCTTTTTTAGGTCACTTTACTATGTACAACTCACTCCTTTATCCAATGAGAAGCTAAAGAATGAAGGACAATATTCTTTCTTTCCTACTAATTAACAAATATTATTAAACTTGACAAAGAGAAAACTAAAAATGAGATCTAAAAACTACTCAATTTTACTCATGTTCTCTCACTGCTCTCAAGATCACAGGTTATTAATTATATCCCTAAATCATAACCTCTGAAAAATGAATGTTCTTGTCCTGAATGCCCAAGTAATTTTCCCTCTACATACATTAGGAAACATTAGAGCCCTATGAATTTTAAATGCCTTACTTAATTCAAAGGTAGCTACCTGGAACAAGTCATGAGTGTTTAATGTAGATAATTGCCTGGCTTTGACAGGATCAATGATATGACACTGGCAGACTTGATTTCTTTCAGGACAAAGGCCAAGCACTTCAAGTTGAGAAGTCATAACTCAATTGTCCAGACTGAGCAGCAGGGACACATCCATCTGTTAAACTGGGTTGTTCTCCAGAGAGCCACAAAACATCCTCACTAAGTTTAAGATCCTCCAATCTCATCTGAAATGCTACACAAATACTCAAAGGAATTTCAGAGATTTGGAATTCATAATTGATAATATGCCACAGTTTAACTGACATCATTTGTTCTCTTTTAATAATAATAATAGGGCTTAATAAAGTCAATGGCATCTTTGATTTGATGTATTTACAGTCTATTTGCTTAATAGATTTAGGTAAAAGCATTTATCTCTGGTATTTACATTATGGTCAAGAACACTTAGTGGACCAATATGTTCTACTTTATCACTTTATGTAAATAACTTCAAATAATTATCATAATGATCAACAGCAGTGCAGAGGGAGCAGGGGGAGTATGGACACCAGGAACAACCTAAATAAGTGTCTCTCACCAAACTACAAAATGTAAAATACCCTTCTTAGTTATCCTCCATTTCCTTTCTCCCAAAGTGAGTTAGCTACAAGAGGCACTAGAAGGAAAAATGGGGAAATAACATAAAAAAAAGAGAAAAGGAACATATACATTTGGGGTTAGATTTGTCAATTGATATAAACTCATACCTATTATCTAAAAGGTTAACACTAAATCTTAAATAACCTTCAATTAATATTAAACTATATGGAAACTAAGCTGTTTTCCATTTGGACACAATATTTTTTTTTAATGTGGTACTGAGGATCGAACCCAGTGCCTCACACATACTAGGTAGAGTGCTCTGCCTCTGAGCCACAACCCCAGCCCCTCCATTTGCTTAAGAGAACAATGACGGGCTGGGGATGTGGCTCAAGCGGTAGCGCGCTCGCCTAGCGTGCATGCGGCCCGGGTTCGATCCTCAGCACTATATACAAACGAAGATGTTGTGTCCGCCGAGAACTAAGAAAAAAATAAATAAATGTTAAAATTCTCTCTCTCTCTCTGTCCCCCCCCTCTCTCTCACTCTCTTTAAAAAAAAAAAAAAAGAGAACAATGACAAAATTATTTTGTACTCGTCAAAAAAATTTAGATAGCCTACGGTTCTGTACATGGAATTACGTAAAGATAATTAGTAGGAAAAAGTAACACAGGAGTACTTTAAATATATCTCCATCATGCCATGTCCAAAGAGTTTTGAAGGCAGGAACACAGAGGAATTTTGGTCATCCTTTCCAAAGTAGGGAGAAATTTGATCCTTTTCCTTTCTCAAATTCCAATAAACCCCTAATAAGTAAAAAGCTGGGTGCATGGCGCACACCTGTAATCCCAAGGTCTTGGGAAGCAGCGGAAGGAGAATCCAAAATTTAAGATTAGCCAGGGCAACTAAGTGAGACCCTGCCTCCAAATAGAAACAGCTGAGGATATAGTTCAGCGATAAAGCACTCCTGGATTCAATCTCTGGTACTTCGGAAGGGTGGGGGCAGGGACACACATAAAAAAATCTGGTATCTCTTAGCAACAAGGAAAGGTGGCTAGTAAAGGGAAGGGGGAGGTATTCCTTCAACAAAGTGTACTGCTGGGATTAAAGATGTGGCCACTACAAAACAGCTTTTACTGGACATTCATACCTCAGAGGTAACTTCTATATCAGTATCATCACTTAAAGACTTAGAGTCCTCAAGGTCATCATTTTTCCCCACTTCAATCACCTGTGAAGGCAAAAAACATCTCATTAATAAGGTTTATCTGTTATAGGTATTACCTGAAAGCAAGACAAAATAGCTTCAATCTAAAACTACATTCTGCCTCCATCACTAGCACTTTTAAAAGGGAGCTAGCTTAAATGAGACCAAAAACATGGTTCAGCACACACCCAGCTGACATTTTACTAGCAAATGATTGAAAAGGCCCTCAGAAGAGTTACCAAATATCTTCTACATTTAGAAGGGAGGTGTCCAAATTTACAACTACAGAAAATAAATAACATTAAGAGTAAAACAGTTACGAAATACTAAAAATAGAAATCGATCTTGGGAATCTAGGTAGACTCGAAGAATGAAAACAAAGCCATTTAAAATTTTATTCTTCACATTGAAGAATAAAATTAAGCTAGCATGGTGGTACACGCCTGTAATCCTAGCAACAAGGGAGGCGGAGGCAGAAGATCACAATTTCATGCCAGCCTCAGCCACTTAGGAAGACCCTGCCTCTAAGTAAGTAGATACATAGATAGGAAGGAAGGATTGGGAACATAGTTCAGTGGTAAAGCAACCCTGGTTCAATTCCCAGTACCAAAACAGAACCAAAATAAAGAAGACTAAAAACTGGTTATGCAATATTCTGGTTGCCTTGCCAAAAAAAAAAAAAAAAACAGGAAACAAAAAGTTAAGAAATGTGGGGAATATCTACTTAAAACCTTAACTTTGTGGTCCAGTAAATAGAACAAAAACAATTAGGAAAACAACTAGGAACCTCTACATAACTTTCTCACAAAAATTCAAGCCCAACTCTCTATGTCAAATGTTTTCTTTTCATGCTAGCCACTGATATTCCTTTTAATGCTATCTATAACTAGTCTAAGAGAACCTAAGCATCTATCTATAGTGATCAACCAAGTCCAATAAAAATCTCAGAAATGAATGGTGACAAGGAATTCAGGCATGGGTTGTGCCTCTCCTCCCACATATTTTTTAATGGATGTTTAATGAAAATCTTCTGTAGGCTGAACACTAGATCTGCTGCCCAATTTCTTTGAGACTTATGCTGCCAGTGTCACTTCATTTTTGTGTGTTCACACCATTTATAACACTCCTCTCTTCTCCCATTTTAACTCTAAAATCGGTATAAAAAATTCTCTATCTTATCGTTTAGATATAAAATGATCATGAAAGCTATGAATATTTCTAAGATACCAGTATTTCTTCTCATACAGGAGCAAATACTGAGACAATTTAGAAGCTTGTCTTGTTAGCACAGCAGGATTTCTTTTCCTTTAGTGCATTACAGCTATACGAAATAGTTGGGTTCATTGATAAAATCATACATGCATGGAATTTAATTTACTTCATTTTAATCCCCAATGCCTGCCCCTTCTTTTGATCACCCCCTCCCCCTATTCTTCCTCTACTTATCTTCCTTTCGTTAATTTTTTTTTCTAAATTGGTGCTTTATAGATATACTTAAAGATGGACAAAGGAGAATTTCTAGAAGAGAAAACTTCATAATGAGAAACTAGATAAGCAATAGGATAAAGAATAGCTTATTGCTTCTAATTAGGTAGGGGCTTCACCATGAAACTTTATCTTAACTTCTGGAATAACTTATTATGAACCTTAAAATTGGATATAGGGAAACATTAAAAACTAAAATGGGACAAGTGTGTGAGAAATTTGTTGTACAAACAGATAACAGCGACCTAAAGAGATCATGCTATGAACACATAAAAACAATCAACATTAAATTTTTCCAGAACGTACCTTTTTGTCACTCACTTTCCCTACTTCTTCACTTGCTTGTTCAGTATCAGCAGCTTCAACTTTTATTCCAACACCTAACTGCTCTGAAACTGACTCATTTAAAAACCACAAATCATCTGTAGTATCTGAAACAATGGCAGTACCTATATCCTAATAGAGAAAAACAAACATGAACTTCTATAATCAGTGTTTATCAGAAAATGTTGAATAGAAATGAACCAAAAACTCAGTATCTTCACATTACATCTCCAGAGAACACCTCACCTTTCCTCAACAGAATTGTATATATTCAACACATATCTAGCTGACACCTACTATGGATAAACAAATTCATGGATATAAGTGTATATGGCAAGGAATTTTCTACTTTAATAGTAAATCAGGTATAATATTCAATAAATAGTACCAAAGAGTTTAAGGATTTAAGGACCCAAAGTTACTTAAACTTAATAAAATTCATTGACACTTGTTTCTACAAGTGGCCCTCTGGGATTTGTAAAATCATTCCATTAATTCTGACATATTCTTTCCTTTAATGGACAATGACTGCTTCCTGAAGAAATACTAATGGTAACCTAAAACCTATTACATTGCCCTTGCTATATGTCCATTCATTTATTCAAAAACTACTCAGTAAACGCCTGTTACGTACCAGACACTGTTCTATGTGCTAAGTAAGGGAACAGAGCGGTGAATATTACATCTCAGTGAGAGTAAACAGATAATTAAATACATATATAAGATACAGAATTGGATAATAATTGCATATATAAGATGCAATGGAGAATATAAGGTGAGGAACCAGAGTATCTTGAGAAGGAGACTAGGGATAGTTTGGCAGGGCTACCACTTAAAACTGCACAACTACAAAAAAAAAAAAAAAAAGGTAAAAGGTAAATGTATCCCAGTGGAAATGTTCAACATGACAGCCTTGGTGACCAGGGATAATTATAAGGAAATTCCATTTTCGGTTAAGTCCTAAATCATGAGAAGGCAATAAAACAATTTTGGGGAAGACAGTTCAGAAAGAGGAAAAAAACAAATTTATGTTGCCTGAGGGAGGAAGGAATTTTGGGCTACGGGGTCAGAAAGAAGCCTGATATATCTGGAATGTACATAAAGAATGACAGATGAGGAAAACCAGACAGTTCAGTTACGGCTATGGAAAGGATCCTAGAATTTATTCTACTTGCTTCCTGAAGCCACTGAAGAATTATACATGCAATTATACGTGTAACTTATCCTTTAAAAAATTTATTCTTTGAGTGGGGTGCAGTGGTTCACACCTGTAATCCCAGTGACTTGGGAGGCTGAGACAGGGATAAGAAGTTCAAGATCAGCCTCCACAACTTAGCAAGATCCTGTCTCAACATAAAATAAAAAGGTCTGGGGGCCAAGGTTGTGGCTCAGTGGTAGAGCACTTGCCTAGCATATGTGAGGCACTGCATTTGATTCCCAGCACCACATAAAAATAAAGGTATTGTGTCCATGTACAACAACAATAAAATTTTAATTAAAAAAAAAAAAGGACTGGAAATGTAGTTCAATGGTAGAGTACCCCCTGGGTTCAATCACTGGCACAAAAATTTACTCTTGAGAAAAAAATTATCTATTAGACGAACAAGAATAACAACATTTGTGGTGTGAGGTGGCTACCATATTTGTGTGAGAAAGAATGATTACTTGAATTAATTTATGACAGTGGGACAGTAAAAAGTGGTTAGTGAGGTTCTGTATATGTTTTGGATAAAGAGTTAATAGCTATGAATATGGTCTATGACAGAACAAATCAGTATGTCCTTGTGTTTGGCAGGAATTATTGGGTAGTAGTAGATTTATGAAAAAGGGAAGGCTCAGGAAAGTTTAATAAAACTAAAAAATCAAGAGTTCATTTACATATCAGATCCAAAGGGGGAGATGTTAAATAAAGAGTGCAATATGAAAGTTGGGCATTTAGGAGAGAAGTCAGGGCTAGAGATATAAATGTGGGCATCATATACATATAGACAGTATTTAAAGTCAAAGGAAAAAAAAGAATTCTTAAGACAATGCAACTTATGGTCAAGAGTAACCAAGAATGTTACTCTTTAAAAAAAAAAAAAAAAAGTCCCCTTTCAAACATGAAATTTACCTGATTTGTCTGTAAATCAGTTGAGCCATTACTTCTGGGTGTATAGTTGTTTCTCAAGTTTCCTAAAAACCACCAAGGCAGGCCAGCTACATCCCACTCCTCAAACCCAAGGTCCAACCTAGATGTGTCATCTTGGCTTAAATTTATCAAGTCTTCATCTATAAAAATTAAATAGAAAGAATAACTATGTATACAACATTTAAGAACTCACAGTCTCCTCAGAATACTAACAATCTCTTTATAAGATAGGTAAAAAGAAATTCCTATTCTTAATTAGAACCAGAAATCAATTATTTGTCTTAGTGGCAGAACCCAAATTACTTCCTGTTTAGGCTTTATTAGCTAGTAATGATAATAGAAGTAGATGATCATTTATGAAGGAATCTAAATCTCAAAAACTATTTGAACAATGGTATCATTCTAAAAAGATTTCTAAACCACCACATACTGGCATTTTAAACATTCACATCACTGTAATAACTAAACAATGACTTGCTCTAGTCCACGGTGCCTGGTAATGGCTCAATCTACAGGACTGCAAAATCACTGACGACACAGTGGCCTAACCCATGAGATCAAAATGGGCAATCACAGGGTAGTTAAAGCAGTCATACTGTTATCGCACACTTTGAGGCAGTTCTCAATAATTCATATACTTTTGTAGATAACAACCATTTATTAACAGTGAACTCTAGTTGTCAAATATACATATACATTAAGTCCTTTCTGGATTGGTAGACTCTTACTGGAATTAAGCATTCAGAAACACCACAAGTATGAAGGCCCATTTATTTCACATAAAAGATCTTGTATTGTACGTGTGAACTACACTCAAGGCAATTATTACTGTAAATCTGCTATCACATGAAATTCTTTCCCATCCTCTAGGATTTTGTTCTAATTCACTCTTTGCCTACTTTCTGACTCTTTTCTACCTACCTCATACACTAGGCCTGCCAAAGGCAATCAGAGGTGCTTAAATGTGCTGAGCTCTATAGGGGTGTAAGAATTTCTGCAAAAAATTAGTCTCTTGATCCTTCATCTACTTATAAAATAAGTCAACCCTGCTTATCATAGGCATATGGGTGGCATCTTTCTATTTATTCGTTGATTAAATGATCAGAAGTCAAATTTCTGAGATGAAGTCATAAGTATCCTCATCTATTCAAGCTCTATTACTGTTAAGGAAATGGAAATCTTCGCATTAAAAATTCCGTCCATGGGTTGGGGTTTAGCTCCAGTGGCAAGAATGCTTGCCTTTCATGTATCAAGAAGCCCAGGGCTTGATTCCTAATACCATTTAAAAAAAAAAAAAAAAAAAAAACCTCACCCTATCTATAGATCTCTCTTAAAATCCTAAACTATTTATTCCCAAATTTCCATCACAAACTTCATATTCTGACTTGAATTAATGCTTCTTTTATTTTGTTATTCTTTTATTTTACTTACTGTTTTATATACAGGAGCTACCAAGGCAGATGGATTTATGTATGCAAAAAATTCATCAGTAGCAAACCAATCAATAAGCAACTATTTTCTAATCTTCTCCAAGGTATCCTAGCTAACAGAAGATCTTACACTACTGCAGTAATCCCAGGTTGCTAAAAGAGCACTAGATCACCTTTAAAGTTAACAATGGTTGAAAAGGATTTTTGAAAAGAATGAAAAATATGACATATGTCCCTCGTAGTTCATATGAATTACTTTGAGTTACTCTTATCTTCAAGTTTCTATGATGGTCCTAATTACAGCTAGTGCTTAAGATATCCAGATACCTTTTCTAAAAAAAGGTATTCGCACCCCTCCACAAAAAAAAGTGTGTGTGTGGAGGGGTGCGAACAGGAGAAGGAAGTCTTAATCCAAAACTTACCTTCTCTAGAATTTCTGCATTTATGCTCTGAGGTAGGCAGTGCGGGAATATCACCCTCTTCAATTCTTTTCCTGGAATTAGAACTTTCCTCTGTACTTTGCTGAAAGAAGGGAAAGATGTCTATCAGTATAGTAGAAATGACTGAGACCAGGGGATGTAGCAGTTCCATTCTGGCTCACCAGTGTGTGCAACACAATGGGTTATGCACAAGATCTCTACAATTCATAACAGTCATCCAGTAAAGCAACACAACGCCTCTCTTCAACCCATTATGAGCAAAGATACAAGAATCCCAAACCTGCGAGTGGGGGACAATGACCTCTGCAAAAAGGTCAAAACTGTTTTTTAAGAGTATTTACCTGTACACTATCTAAGAGTATACGATCTGTATAAAGCTGCTAGCCTAGGGGCTGGGGTTGTGGCTCAGAGATAGAGTGCTCGCCTAGCACATGCCAGGCCCTGGGTTCCATCCTCAGCAACACATAAAAATAAATAAATAAAGGTATTGTGTCCAACTACAACTAAAAAAAAAAAAAAAGCCACTAGGCCTACCACAAAATTAGGCATATTTCAGACAGTATATGAAACTCTCACCATTTACCAATGATTTTAAAACTTCCCCAGGTTTGAGGAAACTTTAGGAAATGGCCTAACATGAACTTAATTGCAACCACCCTGTTAAAATTTTTAATAAAGCAGTTTTCTCAAACACTTATATACACAAATACATATACAATCCTTCACAAACGCACAGGCACACACAAACCCAAAGACAACGCAACTGGAAGAACTGAAGATCAGAAGTGCTACATCCCAAAGAAAGATTTCAGAGACTGGAACTCTGTTATGAGCAGAACAGAGAAGGTTCACTCTGTCCCTGGTCTGTGAACTCCCAAGGACCTTTCTTATTAAATTCTTACCACATTTGGGGAAAGGCCTTGGGAGTCCAAGATCCACAGGTACAGAGAAGGGGCCACTCTGTACAACAAAAGAAGTCACCGTGTGGTGATTTTACCTTCGGTTGGTCTTGACTTGGAATATCCAAACTGTGATCCTGTGCGAGAGCGAGAGTCTGAGCAGCATCTGGATAGCAAGTAAAACAAAAGGAAAACCTTCCCTGGTAATAACCATTCTTTCCACACAAAAAGGACCTCAGCAAACAACCCTGAAGCCAGGTTTGAGCCCTACAGATATACTTCACTGTTCTGGCTGGACAAGGCTCTCATTTGAAAGAAATAACCAGCACTGATAAAAAATGACAAAGACCAGCCTGGCATGGTGGTACAGGTCTATAATCCCAGCTACTTGCAAGGCTGAGGCAAGAGAATTGCAAGTTTGAGGCCAGCTTAGGCAACTTCCTGAGACCTCACTTCAAAATAAAATGTGTAAAACAATAAACTATAGTTCAGTGATACAGTATGGGCCTAGCATGCATGAGGCCCTGGGTTTAATCCCCAGTACTGAAAAATAAAAATAACAAAGACCAAGATAGGCCACATTCAAAATAATACCAAAATATATCTGGGGATAAGTGAAAAATTACTAAAAATGATAAGCTTTCAATTTTTTATATGAAAAGTAGCCCCAATCAAGAAATAAGAGTATTTTTATCATCTCTTCCTTTACTACCTAATTTGCCTAACTTCAAACAGCAACAAAAAATGTTCTTTTTAATTTAATTTTTTTTAAGAGTCAGATTATAAAATCTGAAAACATAGACTTTCTCCCACTTGCTTTTAAAACAATAGCATCTTCAAGCAAACTGATTCTAAGTGTCAGTGATGATTTACAATTTAAGCTTCTATTACCTGAATATAAATTGGATTTTTTTAAACAAAAACTTAATTTTCCCAAATTATTACAAACATTTCCTAAGAAAGGAGATGAAGCAGACAAAAGTTTTTCAAGGCTACTAAAAAAAAAAAAGAAAAAGAAAGAAAAGAAAAATAAAAGATTATCCTAGATGAGAGAAATTATTAGATATTGCATTAGCCTAGGAGAGAAATATATTCCAAAGATTTAAAATATTTTTCAAGCAGAACAGATGATAAAACCTTGGCTACAGAAAAGAAAATTTAGTAACCCGATTCATTCATTATATGAAGCTGTAGCTAATGGAAATGCATTCAAATAAATCAATAGATTTTATCAGCCACTACCAGGTCCAGAGACAAGATATTTACAGAAAATATCATCCTCATCTAATCAAGACTGCCAGAGGAAAAAAAAAATCCAGATTCTACAACTGGTCTGACAATTCAGTTGTTTTGTGCAATGCAAACATCTTCTAAACTGTAATAAAAAGAACTTTATTCCTAGAAGTGTTTTTATATAAGGTAAGTGATGATACTAAAAGTTCTGACTACAATGGCCCTCCAAGCAGTTTGACTAACATATACAATGCAAGCGAAACAGTTCCTACAAAGCAATTATATTACTGTCACTTAGGCTAAAACAACTAGAAGCAAAAAACCAAACAAAAAAATCTGGGAAAGTCATGTGTAAAAAGAAATTTTAAAATAAATAAAGTTTTCAATCCCCAGTATTACAAAAATAAATCATACACACACACAGTTTGTCATATCTATTTCATTATGTTAGAATACTCGGGAAACTTAAATGATTTAAAAAGAAACACCTTCACAGGGTTGGGGTTGTAGTTCAGTGACAGAGCACTAGCCTAGCATGTGAGAGGCACTAGGTTAGATTCACATATACAAATAAACAAAATAAAGGTCCACCAAGAAGAAAAAAAAAAAATTTGCTTTAAAAAGTGGCATTTTCAAAATAAAGGTCTAGGGCTGGGGTTGTGGCTCAGTAGTAGAGCACTTGCCTAGCATGTGTGAGACACTGGTTCGAGTCTCAGCACTGCATATAAATAAATAAAGTCCATTGACAACCCCAAAAATAATAATTAAAAAAAAATAAAGGTCTAATTCAACCCACTTGCAAAGGTGTAAAATAGTTATATGACAAGCATTCTGATTTGTCTTTTCAACTAAAACACATGCAATTCAATTTATGAAAATTAATGGAGATGGCCAATGACGAGCACGAATGCAAGAGCTAATCAGAGAAGATAATCAATCAAAATGATGGGGGGGAGCTGAGGTTGTAGCTCAGTGGTAGTTCTTGCCTCCCACATGTGAGGCACTGGGTTCCATCCCCAGCACCACATTAAAAAAAAAATAAAGGTATTGTGTCCATCTACAACGTAAAAAAAAAAATAATGTGCAATTTCCAGGTTTTTATTATTGCATGATGGTTTTATAGACAATGTTAGACAATCTGGGAGTATATGACAACTCTGTGTCATACTTTTGCAAATGTTAAAGTCTGAAATTTTTTCAAAATGACAAGTTAAATAACGAATAAAAGTGTTTTAAATTAATGTTCAGGGGGAAAAAAAAATGTGTCCAAAAAAATGGGTGGAGGGTCAAATTGTTAGAAACAAGGGTTAAAGAGACATCAATATGTGGCATAATGGGCAGAGAAAGAACTGGCCTTTCAGAAATCTCTGCTCTATCATTACCAGTAATGTCTAATATTGAGCAAATCACTCATTCTACACAGACACACAAAAAAACAAAGCCTGTTTCTTTAATTCTAGACCCTCCTCACAGGGTTGTTACATAAATTGAAGTGTTTGTTATAGAAATGTTCTTTATGATATATGACATATTAAATTCTGCAGAGAAAGTACCAAAAAAAATTGAGAGGGCAGAAAAGGTGAAATTATACTCACTCCATATTTTAGACTTAGATCAATGAGGAAAAAAAAATTACTAAAAAAGTAGATCAGCAACTTAAAAAATTTTTCCATATACTTCCAGCCATTAATGACTATGACAAGAAAGCTGTATGATTTCACAAATCGCTGATATTCAATAAAGTTGCCATCACTTGCAAGACTGCTCAGAAACTTAGAGCTACATCTCTAAATAGGTGAAGTGAGCAAATGGCTCAATGAAAACAGGCTTCAAAAGTCTAAGTTCAAAATCATGTTGCAATGAGAGCAAAACCTCTTTTCCTAACTTTAAAGCATAAATCAATATTAGAAATTGATTCTTTGCGATCTATTTACTTTAGCAAACATAGCCAATTTAAAGAGATTATTTTGAGCTTTCTTCAAAGAACAATGCTACCTACAATCTAATTTGAAACTCACAAAATGGCTTCATATAGGAGTGGAGGGGAGGAATTGTCATTATTTGGAAATGACAATGTTACATTTCAGCTGTATCCAGTTTATTCACCCATGTCTATCATACCACTACTTTGGAGTCTTCAGATTCCAAGGCCAGTTTCCTGAACATACCTAATAAATTCAAAGGACTGTATTTAAAAGGTCTAGAATCAAGCAAAGGCTTAGACAAACTGGCATTCAGAAAACAGATTACTCAAATCATTAGGTGAATGGTTTTAGGGGACCTTTATAATAAATGGATCAGATTGACAACATCTAAGCCCACAGACCTTACATGACTGATGTAATCAGACGACAGTACAAAGCACCACCTAGGAAGAACTCTTGACAAAAAACTTAAACTTGAATGTATTCAAGCACTACTAGCATAGGAAAAATAGAAAGGCTGAAGAAACAAGTTAAATAATCACAAGGATGCAATCTCCAACTCCTGAGTATAGGAAATTTTACAGGATAAATGATCCATTTCTTTAATAAATCAATGACATGGAAACAAAACAAGTGTTCTATACCACAGCAGGGTGTCTATAGTTAATAATTTATTATGTATTTCAAAAATAGAAGAGAGGATTTTTTAATACTTTCAACACAAAGAAATGATAAATGTTTGAGGTGATATGTACTGATTTGATCATTGCATATGGTATACATGTGACAAAATATATTATACACCATAAATACAATTATGTATAATTGTATCTCATGAAAATGTAAATTTTTTAAAAAGTTGTGATTAAATAAAGGTATTAATTAAAATCAAACCAAACACACAAAAAAGGAGGATTAAGTTGTACGGATTAAAGAAATATGAGATGTATCAACCAAATGCAATGTGTGGACTTTGTTTGAATCCTGATTTGAACAAGCCAAAAATAAAAGATAAGTGCTAGGGATATAGCTCAATGGTAGAGTGTTTACCTAGCAGGGTTTTGAGGCTGTGGGTTTGATCCGTAGTGAAAATAAAATTAAATTTTTAAAACTGTAAAATTTTGAGATAATGGTGAAAATAAAACAATAACTAGCATATGAAATAGGATTATGGAATAATTATTAATTTTGTTGGGTATAATGATGGATGTATGTTTGAAGGAAAAATGTCCTTATCTGTTAGAGATTTTTAAGTTATGTCTAAATGTAGCACGCATGACAAAATGTTAATAACTGCCAAGTCTATGTAGGCATCTGCCTAATTCTCAGTATGTTTGAAATTTTTCACAGTGAAAAGTTAAATAATATAGTAATAACATTCTGTAAAACAGACAGTATCCCCAGTCATACAAAAGACTGCATTGCATTTCTATTTCCATCCTCTTGCTTTCCCATAATTTGCCCCTTTGAACTCAAAGCTGTAATATAGACTGAAGAAATATGTGACATACCTGTAGTAGCAGTGCTTAAAGTGACAAGATTCTTTCTTAGCATATCATAGAGAGGGCTGTAAAAGAGATAAAATAAAAAAATTAATAACTCTAAATGCCACTGTTAAGATACTGGTCATGGGCTGGGACTGTGGCTCAGTGGCAGAGTGCTTGCGTTGAATATATGAGGCAATGGGTTCAATCCTCAGCACCACATTAAAAATAAATAAATAAGTAAAGGTATTGTGTCCATCTAAAACTAAAAAAAAAAAAAATAACCATTTCAGTGGTTTTCCATTATATAACACATGTATCTCTGATATGTCATGCCCCCAACTTTCCCTATTAAGTATAGAGAAAGAGAATCCTTTTCCCAGAACTGCTTTATTTAAAAAAAAAAAAATCACTCTTAAGGTCTGGGGTTGTAGCTATGGTTAGAGCACTTGCCTAGCATGTGTCAGGCATTGGGTTTGAGCCTCAGCATCACATAAAAATAAAGGTATTGTGTTCATCTACAACTAAAAATATTTTAAATAAATAAATAAATAAGCTATATTAAATGTTGAGATATAAATGTCCAGGATCTTGTGACTACTTTGCCCCGATTAAAAAACTGATTAGGGCTGGGCACTCTGGCCCACACCTGTAATCCCAGCTACTCAGGAGGCTGAGGCAGGAAGATTCCAAGTTCAAAGCCAGCCTCAGGGGGCTGGGGATGTGGCTCAAGCGGTAGTGCGCTTGCCTGGCATGCGTGCAGCCCGGGTTCGATCCTCAGCACCACATACCAACAAAGATGTGTGTCCGCCAAGAACTAGAAAATAAGTATTAAAAATTCTCTCTCTCTCTCTCTCTCTCTCTCTCTCTCTCTCTCTCTCTCTCTCCTTCTCCTCTCTCACTCTCTCTTTAAAAAAAAAAAAAAAAAAGCCAGCCTCGGCAATTTTGGCAAGAATGTAAGCAATTCAGTAAGACCCTGTTCTCTAAAATTGAAAAAAAAAGGGGGGGGGGGGCTGGGGATGTGGCTCAGTGGTTAAGTGCCCCTGGATTCAATCCCCACCCCAGTACCAAAAAACTGATTAGTTTTTGGTTTAAAAAAAAATTATTAGTTTCCAGTTACAGTGGCGCATACCTGAGGCCAAGGCAGGAGGATTACAAGACTAAGGCCAGCCTCAGCAACTTAGCAAAGCCCTAAGCAAGACCCTGTCTCGAAATAAAAAATTATAAAGACTGGGGTTGTAGGTTAGTGGTAAAGTGACCCTAGCTTAAAAGACAAAAACAAAACACAAACAAAAAACACTTGCTTACATTTTATGTCATTAGCTAACAGTTACCCAAGTTGGGATATTTCCTTCATTTTAACTGAGGGGTGAAGGTGGAGAAAAGTCTTAGTAACTTAAAAAAATGAGCTAGAAGAAAGTAGTCTTTACTAAGCTACAAAGAAAAGTGAACAACGGTTTCTCAATGACTGACCAGCTTGACCTAATGCAATACTCCCCATGCAAGAGAAGAAAGTCACACAAAGATCATCTTATCTCTACTATGATTCTGCCTAGGCTCACCATCAACCTCAAATTGTCCTGCAATTCTACATTTTTTTTGATCTGCTCCTATTTTTCATCTTTGAACTTTCCTCCTATTTCTAATAATTACTTCACAAAATCCTAAACTAGCTACATCAAACTATCTCCTACCTGCATGATATCCAATCTGAAGTTCTCCTTCAACTATCCCCTGACTGTGTTGTTTAGTTCTCAGCTTAAATTTCACTTCCTCAGGGAAACACTAATATTCTAAAATTCCACCCACTCCTAACTTTATGTACTTGTTTTCTGTAGCATATCTATAATGCAATTTTACCACATATTAGTGTGATTATTTGATTAAAATGGGAAAGACCATTATTCTTAAAGCTCTAAAAATCAAGACTGTGTTGCTCACTAGTATATTCCCAGTGCCTAGCAAACGTATGCCAACCCCTAAATATCTGTTGAGTAAACGAATTAATCATCAATAACCCAAGAAGATTAATAAGCACTCAAAAAGATACACAATCCCTAACTCTTTCTACCTTGGATCTTTCACGGAGAAGCTCTGACGTCCCAGTAGTTCTCCCAAAAGATCTCCACCACAATAAACCATATGCTGCTCCTGTTGATCATAAAGCTGCTTCACCATTATATACTGGCCTAGATAGTGCATTACCTGCGTGGGAATAAAATAACATGAAAGAATCTGCTGGACTACTACCTAAAACAAAAATTATAAAAAGTAGATAAGGAAGTATGCTAGAGAAAGAGAACACGTTTATAAGATTGTCAGTGCTTGTACACTGGCAATATAAAAGGGGTCCTACAACAGGATAGTTGTTCCCAAGTACTAAGTACATCCACTCATTATCTTTCTGGCCATCAACAGACTCAGACTTTTTAGCACAGAAATGTGTTCATCCAGGGCTGGGGATGTGGCTCAAGCAGAGCGCGCTCGCCTGGCATGCATGCGTGCGGTGCTGGGTTCAATCCTCAGCACCACATACAAATAAAGATGTTGTGTCTGCCGACAACTAAAAAATAAATATTAAACTCTCTCTCTTAAAAAAAAAAAAAAGAGAATACACTAGGATTTTTATTCTTTAAAAAAAAAAGTGCTCATCCAATAGTGAGAAAAGTGATGAATCTACTTAATATCCCCTCAAAAATGTTCTCACTAGTTCAAATGAAAATGTCTGTTCTATTATTAAAAGCAATAAGCTTTAAATCTGCCTGGACCATAAAAATATTTCCTAAATCTCAGGGGCATATAAACAACTAGGCTTCTGCTAAATTCACTTTTTTCTTTCTGGCACATCTAACAGTGTTTAAGAAGCTAATAAGCAATGTATCTGCACAAAATAGAATCTAGGTATTTAACAAATAAATACTTATGTCTATCTGAGATTTTTTTCCCCCACAGAATTCACAAAATGGAAAAGAACAAGTTCATGATTCAAAACCTGAACATTAAAATGCAGATGAAGCATTTCCTATAACTTTTATTATGTCATCCAGGTTGGAACATTTTGTCAATGGACTTGTCTGCATTTTAGGATAAAAACTAATGAAACTTATTGAAAATAAATGTTTTCTAAAGGTAGCAGACTTGAAAAAAAAAATTTTTAACTTAATAACTGGTTGTCATAGATCACAAACTAAAAAAATCTTTTATTTCTTATTTTTTTATGTGGTGTTGGGGATTGAACCCAGGGCCTTGTGCATGCGAGGCAAGCACTCTACCAACTGAACTATATCCCCAGCCCAGCTATCTTTAGATTCCAAATTCTTAGGAATTATTAAATATCTGTACAGAACTTTTCTAACATAATCCTTACTATATTGAAGCAATGATGCTCCTAATAACATCCCCAAATACAAGTTAATGGATTAACTGAAATCTCATATCTAATCTATTATGGGAAAATAAGATGGAGAAAAGCACCTACTTGAAGAAACAGGAGGAAGTTCTTTATATCCATCCAACTTTCCGAAAAAAATCAACTAACCTAAGTATACAAACAGGATCTCCTAAAAACACTACTCATAATTTATATATAACACTCTCATTAAATCATCTGCCTCAACATACACATTGAGAAACATGATTTAATAATAAAAAATCAGAGAATTACCCTTTAGGATCAAAATAGGGTCATGGTTCATAAAAGCTTATCATATAAACATAGGCAAATCTGCTTCACAAATAAAGAAGATGGCATAATTCAGCATAACAACTTTAATGATATAAAAAAATTCAGACTTTAGTAACAGGAGACTTACATATAAGGATTCTAAACATACAAAGATTCTAAACATACAAATTCACATATAAAGATCTGAAATGCCTCCAGATTCATTTCTTTGAGAGGCATATTACTGCTCAGGAGCACAGCATTACTAACAGATATGGAGTTTTTCAAGGAAAAAAAAAACCACACTTCATAATTTTATTTCCTCTCTTTAGGAAAAGTCAGATATCTACCCTTCTAAATGCAAACAGTTCCAACAGATTAACATTTTAATATTGGGTCTTTTCCACTTAAGGAATTCAATTTGTCTTTGTTTCTTTAAAAAAAAAAAAAACAACTTCAGAAGCTAAATAAGTTATTTAAATGCATAAATGTTTAAAATAACTCAGTTCTCAGAAGAGAATCTGACACATTCATAATGAAACACTACTATAAATTCCTGCTTAGCAGCATATCTTGTAAATCATAGTGTCATTTTCTTAAATCTGTACATGTTTTGCTTATTAACTCTGAGATCAATGAATTCATGGCTAATCTTATATTTAAAAGATACTTCAAAATGAATTCTAAAGAAAATATGAAGTTCAACTTAACAGTTTTAAAGACAAAACAGCAAAAATCACCTCCCTCTGGTACCTCAGAGTAGAACTCTCTTTCTTATCTCTGATTTCAGAACTATTTACTGGATGCTCCTATTCAACTGTTCTTAAAAACTGAGAATTTTCATTGATGTCTTACCTCTTTAACAGTGAACATTTCACCTTCTGCACCTGCTGCCTGCAAAATCTTCAAAAGTGGCAATTTTGGTCGTACCTGATGTAAACATGAAATAAATTTGCTATTTACATTTCAATTATATTGGTCTCAAATCCTATGGAACAAGCAAATTTCTTTAAATACTTTCTTTTTTTAAACAAACACTTATCACTTAATAATGTATAATCTGCTCTGTATAAATCCTAATCAGTGAATGCAGCTATGTTTATGTTCTTCAATTCAATTTCCTAAAAATTTAAAGAAAAACAGGAATGCCCAATAATGACTCACCTTATTGACTCGTTCTGGAGAGATCCTGCAAGCACTATCAGATGTTGAACACTGGGCAGAGGTGGAATATGATGTCATTTTGACTGAAGAAACTGCAGTCTGTTGATAAAACTAAAAGGAAATGTATATATAGAAAACTGTGTCTTTAGCACTAAAAAAAAAAAAAAGTCAAAGAAAGTAAATAAAAAGACACATGTAGGGCTGGGGTTGTGGCTCAGAGGTAGAGCACTTGCCTAGCATGCCTAAGGCACTGTGTTCGATCCTCAGCACGACATAAAAAATAAAAATAATAATAAAATATTGTGTCCACCTATAACTAAAAAATATTTTTTAAAAAGACACACGTAACGCAGATATCTATCAGAGCATTCTACATGAATGTAATTTACTCAAGCTGAGGTTCTCCGTATCTTCCAATCATTTTCTAATTCAGATCCTGCAAAAATTTAAAAAGTTTAACTGAGACTAAAAACCATCTATCTCTTCAGGTGAAGCATGAAAAAGAAACAGGTTTGGGCATGCTCCAACCTCCATACTGATGTAAATGAGTAAATTGTTTTAGCTGAAAGTCATTTACAATTATTACTTCCTCAAAGGATATCAAGTTCCTTTCTCCTGGTGATGTGAAGACCCTCTCTGGAAGACAGATGTAAAGCTGGAGAATTGCCAAGATAAGATTCCAAGCATTTCAAGGAAAATCTCAGCAACATGTTGGAACATGTCTCATTGAATAAAGTGAGAGTCAACATTTTCAGTATCAGCTTCTGAGGGCTGAGGATATAGCTCAGTTAGTGTTGTGCTTGCCTCCATGCACAAAACCCTGGGTTTGATCCCCAGCACACTACAAAAAAAAAAAGCTTCTGAATGCACCAAAACTAAAAGGAGCACAGCCACTAGACACTTAAAAATGGGTTAAACTGGGCTGGGGTTGTGGCTCAGTGGTAGGGCACTTGCCTACCACGTGTGAGGCACTGGGTTCGATTCTCAGCACCGATATAAAAAAAGTTCACTGGCAACTAAAAAAAATAAACTAAAAATGAGTTAAACCAAGATGGACATATATCATCAGAGAAAAATGCAGCATGAATTGAAAGAAAATTTAAAATTGTTCACTCTCTACTTCTTTAAAAAAAAAACTATACAGAAGGAAAATAAATGTTTAAATTAACTGCTTGAGTTTACCTTCAGGTTTTTAAAAATAGATGGAACTCAATTAATGAAATTTGTGACTTACAAGTCATATGGGGAAAAGGGTGAAAGGAACTTAGAAAAACAAACAAATGCACCGGCTGAAGCTAACAAAATCCCTTATTCTTCAGAGAAAGCTAAACTATAACAAAGTAATTCCTCTCTGCCCCATTAGCTTTCCTTGTTATAAAAGGGAGTCAAACAGAATATAAACATAACTTAAATCCTTAAATCTTTTAAAACTGGCTTTTAATTTGTACTTCAAACCCTACAATATAAAAATCACTTGATCTCCTCAAACCTGCCAGTTCTGCAGTCTTCCCCCTCTCAGTAAATGGCTATTCCAGCCTTCCAGTTATTCAGGTCAATAACTCATGAAGCCATCCTTGACTCCTCTTTCACTCCACACCCAGTCCATAAATAAATTCTTAAGCTCCGTCTTCAGATTATGTCCAAAATCTAATCACTTCTCACTACTTTTATTACTACATTAATATAACCCAACTCTCGGGCTGGGGATGTGGCTCAAGTGGTAGTGCGCTCGCCTGGCATGCGTGTGGCCCGGGTTCGATCCTCAGCACCACATACAAACAAAGATGTTGTGTCCGCCGAGAACTAAAAAATAAATATTAAAAAATTCTTTAAAAAAAATAACCCAACTCTCTCTTAATTGCATCAGGAGAGAATACATGAATAACAAACTCAAGTTTCTCATATACTCTCACTCAACAATCCACACAGACTTGTGTGACCTATGGTCACCAATTAAGAGCATTTGGGCCCATCAGTAACCAACCAATTCTGCAGCAGACTCAGCTGGGTATCCTCTAATTTTACCTGAAGATAGTGTCAGATGCTGTTACCACTGTTGACCGATGAGTCCTTGCTTCCCCAATGTTGAAGAATAACACCAGAGAAGCATGCCGAGGCAAGGTCAGAGTAGAAATTAGAAGTTTATTAAAGGACAGCAGAAAAGACTTCTCCCGGAGGAAGAAGAGGACCCAAAAGATGGAATCCATGGAAGTGCGGTTGTCTCTCCATTTTATAGTTTCTTTCAGTGATGGAATGTAGGTGGGAAGGCCTGAGGAGTGTGACACATGTGTGCACTTCCGAGTCAGCATCTTCAAGTTTGCTGTTCATTAACATTTCTTTGGGATGGACTTTGGCCTCGGGCTTTTTCCTGGACTTCATTAACATTCCAGGAGAGTTGCTCAACTTTTCTGGAATTCATTCTCAACATGGCCTCCATTTAGATTTCACTTGATATTAGACTCGATTTACCTAACTACACTGACTACCTAATTTTAAATCTAGCTTCAATGCTACAGATTGAATGCTCAATCCCAGACTGCGCCCCAATGCCAATGCTAATTGAAAGCTGCAGCTTGTTTTACCTATGCTTCCAACTGAATGGCTACAAATCAGGATTCCCACAACACCCTCCTCAGAACCAATTAATTTGTTATGGAAACCACATCTAATTTATTATAAAGGATATGGATGAGAATCAAATGGGAAGCACAGGGCAAGGTATGTGGGAAGGAATAAGAAAATTCCAAGGGCTGGGGATTTGGCTCATGCGGTAGCGCGCTCGCCTGGCATGCGTGCGGCCCGGGTTCGATCCTCAGCACCACATACCAACAAAGATGTTGTGTCCGCCGAGAACTAAAAAATAAATAACTAAAAAAAAAAAAAAAAGAAAATTCCAAGACCTTTTCTGGGCAAACAACCCTCCAAAAACCTCAGCTATCAAAATTCTGTCCTTTTGGGCTTTTGTGTAGGTTTCATTACATAGACTGATTTGCATATCATAGGCATTAAGGGCCACTGAAGATCAATTTAACCTTCAGCCTTTCTCCCCTCCCTGAAAGACAGGAGGGTAGGGCTGAAAGTCCCAATAGTAATCCTACCTTGAATTTTCTGGTGACCAGCCCCCATCTCATAGCTACCTAGGGGCTGCCAGCCACCAGTCAACTCATTAGCATACAAAAGGCATTTATCACTTTGGAGATTCCGAGTACCCCTGAAACTGCATGCCAGGAAACTCAGGTTAAATTTTTTTTAAATGTACACACACATACAACACATGCATATGCGCATAATATCACTCCTCTTTAAAGTTTTCTGGCTTCCCCTGTCCTTTAGTTCCTATCCTTTTGTCTTCACTTAAGCATCAGTCTGTCCATCAGTCTGTCCCTGAGGTCTCCCAGTGACCAACTATTTTTAATAAGTGCAACTCCCAACCCCCTGTATTACTGTCTCCTTTCCTGCTTTATTTTTCTCCACCATCCTTATTACAAACTATATACTATACATATTAATATATAATGTAGAACATAAACTCTAAGTGGGCAGAAATTTATATCTATTTGCTCATTAATATATGTACTGGATCCTTTAATACAGCTGGCAGAGTTTACAAGACCTCATAGCCTGAGGGGTTTTTTTGTTTTGTTTTTTTAAATGGGATTTTGCACCCAAAGGCACTTAACCACTGAGCAACATTCACAGCCCTTTTTGAGGCAGGGCCTTGCTGAGTTGTTGAGGCTGACTCTTAACTCAGGATCTTCCTGCCTCAGTCTCCAGAGTTGCTGGGATTTACAGGCATTATGTGCCATCATGCCTGGCACATGATCATACTTCATGTCCTATTTAAATAAATGTGCTTGGCTATAAAATTCTATATGGCTTCAATGCTCTGAAAACTCTTTCTTGCATCTAGTGATATTGAAGGAAATTTTTATTTGCTCCCCTGTAAGTGATCTGTTCTGAGATCCTAGTATTTTTCTTTTGCTTTGATCTTCTTAATTTGACTATTAAGCTAGGACTTAACTTGACTCACCTAGGAATGAGTTTTCCTGATTTCTCACCTTTAGTATTCTAGAGAATCTCAAGCAGAGGTCTTTGTAACTGTGAAGGAGAATTACTCCATTATTTCATAAAGCATTTCCTCCTTTTTATTTCTCTAAAACTTCTATTAAATCAGATGCATCTCTACATTTACTCTACTTTTCTTCTTGCGTTTTGTGTCTTTTTCCTTATTGTAAGATTTTCTTTTTTTTTTTTTTTTAAAGAGAGAGTGAGAGGCAGTGAGAGAGAGAGAGAGAGAATTTTAATATTTATTTTTTTTTTTTAGTTCTCGGCGGACACAACATCTTTGTTGGTATGTGGTGCTGAGGATCGAACCCGGGCCGCACGCATGGCAGGCGAGCATGCTACCGCTTGAGCCACATCCCCAGCCCCTGTAAAAGATTTTCTTAATGTCTCAGTTGTATCCATTCTGTTATGCTCCCCATGTATAATATAACTATTGTATTCTTCATGCCTATTATTTGTTTGGTTCTCCCAGCCCCTGTGAATTCTTATTTCAAATTGTTAACATCTTCCTTCATTTCTTCTAGAATGATTATCAGTAGTTAACTTTAAATTA
This sequence comes from Ictidomys tridecemlineatus, assembly GCF_052094955.1. NCBI lineage: Eukaryota > Metazoa > Chordata > Mammalia > Rodentia > Sciuridae > Ictidomys > Ictidomys tridecemlineatus. Next base: position 32,706,047 of record NC_135486.1, on the reverse strand, counting down.
CTTGTCAATCTGTCCTCACGTTTCTGTTCCAATTAAGCCTATATAGTTTCGATTAAAGTATTGGTGTCCTTCAACTGTATTTTTCAGGGGAGATCTGATCAGGTACTCTAACAAGTGAGGCATATAGGGGAAATCCAGACTCCAGCCCATCAGCCCCTGTAAGCTGGAGAAAGAAATGAAGGCTCCAGTAGAAAGCTCCACTCCAAACCAGAATCTACAAAATCACTCCTCAGATCAGGGTTTCACTCTTTGTTCCCCAAGGACAGAAACATGATAGAGATTTACCAAGACCTAAGGATAAGGGCCAGAGACTGCCTAAAGTCTTTGTCACCACCTGACTCCCAGTTTGTTTTTCTCAACTCCTCACAAGCATGGGTACCAAGCATGGTACTTGAGGGGAAGTGAACTAGGAATCTCTGCCACAGGTGTGGAAAAAGGTAACTCCAAGGTAACACCGCAGGAAAGAAATAGGAGCAGTTTTCCAACAGTTCCTTTTCCCTACAGTTGTATTCTTACACAGCCATGCCTGACACTTATTTCAAGACAGTCCTTTCTTGTTCCATCAATTCAAAAAGATCCCCATCACTCATTACTTCTCACAGTATTTTCCTTTTATAGTTCTTCCAGGCACGACTTTGGGGAAGGGAACCAGCAGTCACGCTAGTTCAGCATAGAGATGGGAACAGAAAATGACTTCTTGGCAGTTTTGAAGAATTTAAACCACAGTGAGGGTTTCTTACATTAACACCTGGTAGAAAGTGTTGTCCCATTAAAAAGATAATGAATATAAGATTTTTGAGGAAGTGTTTCTGAGAAAATGCAAAAATAAGAGTAGCTCTTAAAAACTGTCCTTTTGTAAAAGAAACATCTAGAAAGGAAATCTACAATCAATAAAGAATCTGTATCAGGAAAAGGGCTGATGAGACTTTTATTACCCAAGAGACTTTATCTGCATAACAAGACAACCTTTATTCACCATACAATTCCTTCCCTCATTCTCCCATAACGCATGTGGCCATCAACCCTAGAACCCCCAAAACCCAATGCCTTGAGTAGCTCAGGAGGTTATACAAGTTTCAATATTTGACCTTTTTTCCAGTCTTTATTTTGTGAGAATTTGTAGGTACATGACTATGTTTCTCTTTTTTCTCTTATTAATGTCTTATGTTAACTCACAGCCCAACGAATCTAGAAAGGTAAACCATTTTTCACAACTTATAAGAGGTACTCCCATATACATAAACTCGTTCCCCTCAAGCTTTCTTGCTTTCTCTTTTTCTTTTCTTTTTTTTTTTTTTTTTTTTTGGTACCAGCGATTGAAGCCAGGGACACTTACCACTGAGCCTAGCCCTCTTTTTTAAATTTTATTTAGAGACAGGGTCTCACTAAATTTCTGAGGCTGACTTTGAACTCAAGATCCTCCTGCCTCAGCCTCCAAAGTTGCTGGATATACAAGTTTGCATTACTGTACCTGGCTACAAGCTTTCTTTACAGATTTTCGACTAATTTTTCATTCCATCTTGGTATTCTCCAAGTCTCCACTTCCACCACTCAACACCCACCATTATGAATGGCAAACTCAATTTGCCTCCTTTACCACTCACCTCTCAAGAGTTTTTAGCATTGAGTTTTCAAACTGTTAAGTTGTACCCCAATAGGCCTAAACACTCCCTCAGAATTAATGAATAGAAAATAAAACAATGCTTAACAAAATTATATTTTATACCATGGAAGGAAACCATTTCTGTTACTCCAAGTAGCTAACACTTACTGAACATGCTTGGGAATCTGAGGCAGGAAGATCCAAGTTCCAGGCTAGCCTGGGCAAAGTAATAAGACCCTGTCTCAAAATAAAAATCAAAAAAAGAAACAAACAAATAATAGCAGCATGAAATGTGGACTAGAGATGTAGCTAAGTGGTTAAGGGCCCTTGGGTTCAAGCCCCAATACCAAAAAAGAAAAGAAAGCATGCAGGGCCCAGTAGCACACACCTATAATCCAAGCAACTCAAGAGGCTGAGGCAGGAGAATTGTAAATTTGAGACCAACTTCAGCAATTTAGCAAGGTCCTTGCAACTTAGCAAGATCCCATCTCAAAACAAAAAAAATTAAAAGGGCTGGTGTTGTGGCTCCATGGTCAAGTGCTCCTCCATCCCCAGTATCCAAAAAATAATAAATGAAGTAGTTGGTTTTTGTTTTGTTTTTGTGGTACCAGGAGCACTTTAATGCTGAATTACATCCTTAGTCATTTTTGGGTTTTTTTTTTTGAGACATGGTCTTGCTAAGTTGTTCAGGCTGCCCTCAAACTTGTGGTGCTCCTGCCTCAGACACCCAAGTAGCTAAGAGTACAAGCATGCACCACCATGACTGCCTGAAAAATGAATATAAAAAGGGGTGGAGGTGTAACTAATGATAAAGCATCCCTGGGTTCAATTCACAGTACCACCACATTCTATATTAAGCACTTTCAGATCATGCATTTTTTTTTAAGAGAGAGAGAATTTTTTTAATATTTATTTATTTTTTTAGTTCTTGGCGGACACAACATCTTTGTTGGTATGTGGTGCTGAGGATCGAACCCGGGCCGCACGCATGCCAGGCTAGCGAGCTACCACTTGAGCTACATCCCCAGCCCTAGGATCATGCATTCTTTAAAGCACTTTTCATATAATAACACATTTAATCCTTAGGGAGATCCCAAAAGGTAGACAGTATTGCCTCAATGGCAGAAAGAGAACTGAAGCAAAGAGAGAGAAAACATGCCCAAATCATGGAGTACAAGTACTATGGCTGCAAAAGCCACAACTATTCCTATTACTCCCCCCATGTGTAATAGGACACAATACAAAATTTATTTTTCACTGGGGGGTATGATTAAAATTTGAAAGCCTTAGTACTTGTCTTTTCTTTTCTCCAAAACTCAAAAATTTTTATTCATTCTTCTACCTAGGTCAAAAGTCACTTCCTTAGTCAACAGTTTTTCTGAATCCCAAGGGAAGCTAATGATGCCAAAGCACCTCTATTAAAATACTTACTTGGGGGTGAGGGTGTAGCTCAGTGGGAGAGCATGTGCAAAACCTTGTGTTCAACAGGAGCACACACACACAAAGAAAGAACCCCACATATTTTTATCTTTTCATCTGTGTCCCTACTAGACTGAAATCCCAGAAAGCTGAACAGTTAGTTTTATTCATCTCAGAGATGATAAAAGGGTGGTTTCCACCCTATACTCAGTCCAAGAGACTCCTATATACCTCATCTTCAAATCTCTACCTTTAAAGACAACTATTGATTTTAAGAGTAAAATAAGGGGCTGGGGATGTGGCTCAAGTGGTAGCGCGCTCGCCTGGCATGCGTGCGGCCCGGGTTCGATCCTCAGCACCACATACAAACAAAGATGTTGTGTCCGCCGAGAACTAAAAAATAAATATTAAAAAATTCTCTCTCTCTCTTTCCTCTCTCACTAAAAAAACTAAAAAAAAAAAATTCTCTCACTCTCTCCTCTTTCACTCTCTCTTTAAAAAAAAAAAAAAAAAGAAAGAGTAAAATAAAAACTTATCAGCAGCAGAACTAACTGTTCTATAACTTCCTTAAAGCTGTGGGAGCCAGGTGCTCGCCTGTAATCCCAGCAGATCAGGAGGCTGAGGCAGAAGGACTGCGTGTTCAAAACCAGCCTCAGAAAAAGCAAGGCACTAAGCAACTTAGTTAGACCCAATCTCTAAATAAAATTCAAAACAGGGTTATCGATCTGTCTCAGAGGTTCAGTGCCCCTGAGTTCAATCCCCAATAGGGGGGGGCCCTGTGGGACCTATATTAAACACCAGTTTTCAACCTTTTCAACTGGAACATAATGAAAACAATTTTTTCCTTTAAAATTTTTTACGCCAGGAAATAACGTAAAAATACATCCACAGGGATCTGGTTTCAGATATTTGTTGTACAACACTATAGCACAATACTATACAAGTCTTTAAAAGAAAGAATTGTATGTATTTATAGAAAGCAGCCCATGATATAATCTGAAAAACTGAATGGAAAAATACATACAAAGGAGTGCCCTTATGATTTAAAAATGTGACTTGGGGTACAATCAGAAAGGATAAACATCCAGCAGTTAACATTAGCTAGCCGGAAGAGCTGGGTTAGGAATGTTGGACTGCTACCTTTACACACTTGTGTATTTTGCACTTTTAAGACTTGTGATCCCCACCAGTACCGTAAAGCAAAATATTGTGAAATAAATACTTTTAAACTAAAATACGTTTTCATACTAGGAAATGTACGGGGAGGGGAATACATCTGAACTGATGTGTCTTAATACTTAATACCTAAAGACTCCAAATATCTTTGACTCATAACTGTTCCGCGTGCCAACGTCCTAAGGCCAAGAGCAGCCCATTTTTAAACTTCAGCAAGTACGACCACCATCGAGGTGCACTGATTAAAATAACTACCCTGGAGCCCCATCCCAAGATAAGTTTCCGTAAGTCTGGGTGTGGCCCCCAAACGGGCATTTTTCAAATAAGCATTCAAATGAGGCAGACAATTCGCAGTCTAACATGATTAAACCTCAGGTCACGCCAATATCATCCTTCCCGTCTCACTCTCTCCCCCCGGCTCTCCTCCAAAGTGCCTCGGTACTCCTCAGATCCTGCGCCGAGTTAAGCATCTTCAACTAGACTACTTCGATTTTAAGTTTCGGCTGGCCTCCCTCCGCCTCCATTTTCTCTTCCGCGGGCGCGCGTTTCACAGCCCTTCCCCCACCAGCCTTCCTTCCGCCCGGCGCGACCGTTCAGCGCCGCCACCCACGCCACAAGTTCCTCCAGCCCGCTCCCGCGATCCGAGGCCCGCACAACTGCGACCCGCACGGAGGCCAGCTCCCCCCTCTCCACCTCCTGCTCCGGTCCTCCCGACACCCCGCATACAAAACCCAAGATCCACACCTTATGGTCGCTCCATGAGTCGCTCCCCCTCGGAGCCCGGGGGGGGGGGGGGGGGAGGAGTGGCAGTCGCAGGTCCTAAGCCCTCGGCAGCATTTTTGAAATGGCGAGGAATGAGGGCGCAACTTCCGGCCTCGTAAAACCCCCCCCCCATCTCCTACGAGAACTTCCGGCGAGGCCTCCGGAAACCATAGATGGGGCAACTGGAGGACTACGAGAGCTAGAAAGGCTGGGCTCTCTACCATAGAGTAGATCCTGGTCCGGGGAGAGAGTCATGCACCTGGGCGACTGGAAGTTGAGGTTTCGACCGAAAATATTTGGGGGAAGTCGTAGGGTCTTGTGATAGTCACAGAAGTAGCCTAGGAGATCACGAAACAGGGAAGGGAGAAAGTTTAGAACAAAATCAGAGGAGGCCTTCAGCTCGTCGGAAAAATTACGTATGCTTCCTTGCCACTGTTCCTTAATGTAATTTATTCGTCGTTATGCCCCTGGGGTGGCCGGAGAGCGAAAACGGAGCATCAAGCGTTGTCACTAATTGGGAGAGATTAGATTGGTATATTCACAAATAACTGCTAATTATGTGACAAATACTAAAAGAGAGGTGCCAAGAATAGTGAGAGGGAGCTTGCTTGGATCACACAGCCAGGCCATCTGGTCTGATCTCTCCCAAAGCCACAAAAGCGTCTTCAGCACTTCTGTCGCGTCCAGGAAGAGGGCATTACTCCTCACTATCTAATTTCATTTATTTTCTTTTCCTTACTTCCCCTCCCCCTCCGTTCTTTGTACTGGGGATTGAACCTAAGGGTGCTTTACAGCAGGACCACATCCTTAGCCCTTTTTTATTTTTTGATCCTAGCAATTCCAACTCCTCAGCCTCCGGAGTTGGAATTGCTAGGATTACAGGCGAGGGCCCGGCTCTCATTTTACTTATTTCAGGATGATCCTGAGATTTGCAGGATATTCTGAACTGTAATATTTTGCCTGGCAATTTCTTTTGGTTTTAACGCTGTCCTTTGGAGAACAGATTAAGGCTTCATTGCTTCCCAGTATGAATACTGCTCAGTTATTTGAAGACAGCTACCAATTTTCATCTCCAACCCTCTCCCTGATTTCTCTGCAGGATAAAGACCCCTTGGTTTTTAATTTTTTTTTTTTTAACTTTGCTTGGAGTCTCCCGACCACACTGATCGCTCTCTTCTGTTTAAACATGGCTCCTTAGATACCCCATGCAAAAGAAAATTAGGCAATAACCTTCCTTAATTTGCAAGTTGCCCCTTGCTCTACTTCTAGCATAACTTCCCGCATGGCTGGAAGATCTAGAAGCTGAAGAAATAATTCCTTTCTCACGGTTGTTTACAGCTAATTCAAAGGGAGCAACCTCTCAAAAAAAGGAGGGGAGGGCTTTTTGGGGTGAACCACTGTCAATCTCACGCCCCCATCCCCTTTGTTTAACTTCCAAACAGGAATTTGTTTTGTATCTTTCAAATAGCATTTGGTTAGCTTAGGTCCCTTCCTACTGTCTCCCAGAGACAGTAAAAAGAATATAAATATAAAAATAATAAAGGCTTGATAAATACGTTAAATATTTATGGAATCTTAAAGAGTAGAACTTTTAGCTGAGCTGGCAGTGCAGGCCTGTGATCCAAGGGTTCAGAGCCATTGAGAGGCCCTGAGCAACTCAGTGAGACCCTGTCTCTAAATAAAATACAAAAAAAAAAAGGGCTGGGGATGTGGCTCAGTGGTCGAGTGCCCCTGAGTTCAATCCCTGGTTGTCTTGTCTCTTCCCCACCCCACCCCCCAAAAAAGAATAGAAATTTTTCCATCATGATTGACACTGATTTTTGATTAATCATTCATCTTCCAGTAGTATTGGGTTTTTTTTTCCCTCCTTTGACACTGAAAATTGATCCCAGGAAGCTTTACTACTGAGCTATAGTCCAAACCATTTTTCCCCCAGTCCTTTATATTTTTTAAATTTGAGAAGTTCTCACTTAATTGCTGAGAATCTTGCTAAGTTCCTGAGGCTGGCCTTCAATTTGTAATCCTCCTGTTTTGTTTCCCTAGTCTGGGATTACAAGTGTGCACCATCACACCCAGCTTGCAAATTACATTTTTGTCATTATTGTGAAGTTTGGTGATATTAAATTGTGTATGTTGTCCAGGCTGTCATGAACTTTTAGCCTCAAGTGATCTTTCTGCCTCAGCCTCAGTTGCTAGGACTACAGGCATGTGCCATTATAGCCTGGTTACATCACATTTTTTTACTCATTTCCTCTTTTTATGATATTTAAGGGCTAGGGGTATATTTAGTGGTGGAGTGCTGACCTTGCATATGGTGTGATCATATCCTCTAGATGTGATCCCCAGCACTGAAGAAAAAGAAGAGAAGGAGGAAGAAGAGGAGAAGGAGGAGAACAAGAAGAATTATTTAAGTGTTTTCAATTTTCTGTTACAAACAATCCTGCTGTTGACACTCTAACTTGTCTCCATGCGAACAATATAGAGAATTATTGACTGTATATATATATATTGTTCACTCTATTATGCCAATGTCTTCTCCAAAGTAATTATAAAAGTATACATTTCTAGCAGAAGTGTTAAGAATTCTGTTGCTCCACATCTTTGCATTTTCACATCAGCATTTTCAGATTATTTAAAAAAAAAAAGCATGATAGATATGAAATGGTTTCTCCTATGAAATAATTTCCCATAGTGGTTTATTTTATATGTTCATGATTAATATAATGAGTATTTTTTCCATAATTATTGACTTAAGTTTCCTCATCTATGAATTGCCTAAATATTTTGTCCATTTCTCTATCAGACTGTCTTTTTCTTATTATATAATCTGGATACTAGTCCTTCTTGGTGATAGGTATTACAAATAACATCTTCACATCTGTAGCTTGTTTTTACTATTTTTTTTTTTTTTTGAGAAAGTGAAAGAGACAGACAGAGAGAGAGAGAGAGAATTTTTTTTAATATTTATTTTTTAGTTTTCGGCGGACACAATATCTTTGTTTGTATGTGGTGCTGAGGGTTGAACGTGGGCCGCACGCATGCCAGGCGAGCCAGCTACCACTTGAGCCACATCCCCAGCCCTTGTTTTTACTATTTAATGTTGTCTTTTGATGAACAGAAATTTCTAATGAAGTAAAATGTATTAGTAATTTTCTTTGTTTTGTAAATTTTAGATATATTTTTAAAGTGACTCTTCCCTGTCTGGGTCATGTATTTTGTTCTAAAAGTTCCAAAGATATGCTTTTCCCATTTAAGTCATTAACTTATGTAGAATTGATTTTTGTGCATGTTGTAACATAGGATTCCAATTTTATTTTTCAATTTGAATAATAATATTATGGCTCTGTTACTGAATCCATAAACTGAACATAATTCTGTAGCTCTTGAAATAATCATTTCTTCTTATTTAACATTATTATTGAAGATTTTGTAAAAGAACTATAATTCAAGTGGAGCCTTAACAAAACTAGTAGGAGCTGGATGCAGTGGTGCATGTCTGTAATCCCAGCAGCTTGGGAGGCTGAGACAGGAAGATCAGGAGTTCAACAGTACCCTAAGTTCAATTCCCTGTACTCAACCCCAGAAATAAATAAATAAAAATAAAAAGGGGTATGGGGTGTGGCTCAGTAGTTAAACACCCCTGGGTTCAATTTGTGGTAAAAATTTAAATACATAAAAACAATTAGGATTTCAAGAGGCAGAGGTGGGAGAAGGCATTTGAAGAAGAGACATGGCATTAAAAAATGAGGAGAGAAAGAAGGAGGGTTCAGAAGACACAGACTGAGAAGAGCCCACTTTGACGAATTGTTAGTTGTTGTGTATAAGATTGTGATAATATTGAATCACACTAATATAGTAGCCACTGGCCACAGGTGGCTTGAAATGTGGTGAGTGGGGTGTGCTGTAAATATAAAATATATACCATAAGATATGTTCAAGAGGGCTGGGGTTGTGGCTCAGAGGTAGAGTACTTGCCTTAGCATATATGAGGCACTGGGTTCAATCCTCAGCACCACATAAAGTAAAATAAAGACATTGTGTCCGCCTATAAGTAAAAAATAAATAATTAAAAAATAAATAAATACCAGACTTCAAAAACTTAGAAAGGAAGAAAATTATGTGAAATATCTTGTTGATAATATTTTATATTGATTACATGTGTTGAATAAAACATTATTAAAATTAATTTCAGCTGTTTCTTTTTACATTTTAAAAGGTTACTGCTAGAACATTTCTAACTTCAGTTGTGTTATACAGTTCTAGTAGATGGTGCTGGTATAGAATGTTAGCAAAATAGGCTGGGCCTATTTTATGGAGAACTTTGGATGCCTGAATATTCAAAAGTTACTGTAAGGAATAAATAAAAAAAATTTTAAAAGTTACTGTAAGGACTGCCATTAAAATTTAATGTGTTATTCAATATGTAGTAAGGAAGAATAAAAGGTTCTGAGCAAAGAAAAGCCAGTCTTATAATAGTCCTAATTTCATGGCTCAGTGTCCCATCTAAACACAACCAGCTTTAGAAACCATTCTGCATTAGTTTTGAGTAGAATTTGCATATGATTTTTATAATAAAGAGTATTTAATATGATAATCATTGTGATTGTTTTTAATATAACATGAATGGAACAAATCTGATGTGTTCCCCTTTGAGTGGGAAACTTAAATATTAATGTGACAGATTTCTAATAGCACCTCACTAATTAAGGTATAAAGTTCTTCCTTTTGCCGGGAATTAATTTTGTCAGCTTTTATGATTACATCTGCCTCCACTCTAATCAAATATGTTAATTCTTTGTTGAAGGTGGACAGCTTCAAGGACTGGTAAAAGAGCAGAACCCATACAGCTTTGTTATTGTGACATCTTTGCCATTAAGTCTTTTTTTCTTAAAGGGCCATTAAATCTTGATGTGACCTCATATATACCTTTTTAATATATATTTTTAAGTTTACATGGACACAATAACTTTTTTTTTTTAATTTTCATGTGGTGCTGAGGATGGAACCCTGTGCCTCACACATGTGAGGCAACCTCTACCACTGAGCTACAACCCCAGCCCCCCTGTATACTTATTAAATGTCAGACCAGTTATAAACAATTTATAAAACTATCTTATTTATTCTCATGATCATCCTATTGTCCCCAGACACAGAGAAGCAGTTAGTTCAAGATTACACAATGGCAGTCAGGATTCAAACAGACACCCCCTACCTTCAAAACTCAAACTTTGTGGAAGCATTTATCCTTTTAGTTTTTGAGTGTGTGTGTGTATATATATGCACTCCTTTCTTGAAAAAAGAGAAAAACAAAAGCAAGCAATTTGAACTATTCTAAACAATATTTTCAATTTCCCAAGTTGTTTTTGTCTATATTTTATATTAATGACTGCATCATAACATTCCATATTAAGGCTATACCATAATTGATATAGTTATTGATATAGTTATTTATGTCATTTCCAATAAAAATGCTATGATCAGATATCTCTCCTGTGGTCAGATGTTTTTTATGTCCCTGATTATTTCTTTGGGACAAATTCCTAAAAGTGGCTTTGCTAGACCAAAGCAGTCACTCCCCAATTAAAGATTGAATTGAGAGGAAGCAACAACGTCAGTTAACAAAGATCCCATACTCAACTCCTCTATGAGTAATTCTCAACCAGCTCCTTAGCAGAGAGAGAGAGAGAGCTGTGCTCAAATTACAGACCGCTGCGAGAGGTACGTTTCCAACACCAAGATCAGGGTAAGCTCTCCACCGCGTATTCAGCATTTCTGTTTCCGACTCCGTGGGGCTTCTACCCACAATGTTACCCTGGTGCTCTCTCCTGGGGTTTGCGCCCCGAAAATTACTTGGACGCCTTCAGGCGCCCTACAGGGCCACCTCACCATCCCTCCAACCCAATGGTTTCAGAACGGCAGGTTTATATTCTTTCTCAGACTTTTTTCTTGTTGCTGCGGAGTTAGCGCCGATCCACTCTGTTATCAACCGTGAAGTAGGACCCCGTCCCACAGCCCTTCAGAAGTAGGAGCTCATTTACATTGGATCGATGTCTGGGTGTTAGGCACGCACACGTTTGCAATTCGGGATTGGCGGGTGTTGCTGGCGAAAGGTGCAGAATTTGGTCCTCTTGTTTTTCTTCTGCTCATAAAGCTCGAATTTTAAAGTTGAAACCGTTTTGTGAAAAGCCGGGACAGGATTAGTTACAAAACACTTCTTATTTTTATGTAAGATGGTGTAGAGGCGCCCTCTCTCCGCAAGAGCCCGGATAGCTCAGTCGGTAGAGCATCAGACTTTTAATCTGAGGGTCCAGGGTTCAAGTCCCTGTTCGGGCGCTTCAGTTTTTGGCTTGAAAACTGACCAATAAATTATAATTACATCTGAATTTATTAATGAGTTCATTACTTCGCATGCTTCTTATTCTTTTGTGGTGAGAACACGGGGGATTTCGTTTTAACCCTTTTTTTCCCTTCCTCATTTGCAATCCGAAAAAATGTCTCTCTGCTCACAACATCGACATATGAAACCTCCATATCCTGTTCACAGTCACCTTTCTCTCTATCCGCCCTAAGAACACTTTTCCCAAGCACATTCGGAAATCAATGAATCGAATTCAATTTAAAATGGAGGCACGTTCGCGTCGGGCTGGGCTACCACAATTACGCAGTTGGGAACAAAAACCACAGCCGCCCGAACAGGGACTTGAACCCTGGACCCTCAGATTAAAAGTCTGATGCTCTACCGACTGAGCTATCCGGGCGCTCTCCGTGCACCTTACTCTTCTGTTCACTTGATAGATAGGTAACAGATTATTTCTCTCCAGTGGATTAAAATGTCTAATAAAAATTTTTTTTGCTTCATTTATTTAAGGCATGTGTCTTCAAGATTTTTCTCATATTTAATGTTTGGTAAATTTCCAACATCTAATAAATTCTCTAAAAGGAAATTAATGGTAGTCAATTACAAGAAAACAGCAAATAAAGTGAACGTTCAAACTTCAAAGGCACGATTGCGACCTCTTTTTATTACACTTTCTCTCTCTTCTATTACTCCCCGGTTAGAACCTCTTAATTTTACTTATGGAGCTAGATTACAGCATTTTTCCGATTGATGAAAAATAACACTTTCATTCACCCCACGATGCAGCTGTTAAATGAGCATTCCTCAGTAGAAAAGAAGGAAAACCACGTTCAATCCATGAGCAGAGGAGTTAGTATCCTAGAAAAACAGACGTGACTGCAGAAAGGTGAGTCCAAACTTAGGTTGTAGGAAAGCGAGTTTAGAATTTTATTGTGAATTTTGATTGAGCTTTTCTTTCCTCCCTTTCAGGCAAGTCGCAGGTTTTAAGACAGGCTCACTGTGTGAATCATTCCAAAGTAGTATTTCTTCGTGTGCACCAGGGGGAGCAACATGAAGTATTAAGGGTAAAACTCTCTGGATCAGCCTAGTTTTTCCTAAAATCAGTTCATCAGCACTGACGCATAGGGTGTGGAACACAAAATTGTGGAGTTTCAAAGACTGATAAGGGAATTCATTTTTGTTTCTGGGAACTTGAGGCTTCTAAACACAATGGACAACAAAATAGCCCAGCCTCAGTGGAAGGAATTTTTCTTTCCTAGAATTGTCTGGTTCTTTTGGAACAAAGACCAACAAATTGTGTTCTTCTGAATAGGTCTTCAGGTTTCCACGTGTATAAAATCAGGGAAATTGATTAGATGACCTCTAAGAAACCTTTTAAGTCTAAAGTTTTACCTTTCTGTTATTTTTTTTTTTTTCTGCTGTGAATAAGATCACAAGGAGCAAGCTCAGGTACCAGAAAGTAGAGATTTAATGCAAGAAATATTTTTATTGATCATTTATTATGTCTTAAGCTCTGTTATAGCTCTGGAGTGGGATATGAATAGGTCATGGACCCTGCTAACAGTCTAGACAGAAAAGCAGACACAAAACTGAACAATTTTTAACATAAAGTAATAAATGCAGTAAAAATTCAAGATTTGAAATGGCAGGAGATGAAGACGAACAGAGGTTAGGGCTTATAAAATGTAAGGAAACTACATGATCAGCATCTGTCAAGAGTCTTAGAGAAGAAATTAGAGTTAAATAATCACCTGCTGTGTTAGATAAGGGAAATCTTCTGGCTGTTTCTGCAAATGATGTGGGAATGAATTAAACCTCCATTTTTTTTTTGAATGGGATTGGTTCTGAGGATGAACCCAGGGCCTTACACATGCTGGGTAAGCACTCCACCCCTGAGCTATATCCTCAAGTGTTTGTTTTATTTTATTTTGTTTTGAGGGGACAGGGTATTGCTAAATTGCCCAGGCTGGTTTCTCCTGCCCTCAGCCTCCTGAGTAGCTGAGATTCCAGGCATGTGCCAGGATATCAGACATCCACATTCTCAAGGAAGTGAAATGGTGTCTGTTCAGGCTTCCTTAGAGGGGCAGGAATAGATAAAGGGGACTTCAAAATTCTGTCATACTCAAAAGCCTTGTTCCATCATATTCTTTTTACTTCAAGATAATAAAGACATGTGTTAAAAATTAAATAGACTAATAATTATAATGCACCAGTCAAAAGGAAAAAGTTAAATAGACTAAATGGGATTGACTAATCAATACGTTGCTTATTGGCTACCTACTATTTCCATAGCTGAGAGTTACAGCCAGGCTTAGTGGAGAGGAAAACAGTAAAATCTGAAGGGAACATGGAGAATGCAAGGTACACTTAGGAAATGACAATCTGGCCAGAGCACAGGGAGGTAGAGAGAGGTAAGGCCAAACTAGAGACCGGTGACCAGACTTTTAACAGGCTATGAAAAATAATTTTAACTATAGCAGTTGTGAGCTATTGAACTTGCTAACGTTGAAAAGTCCCCCTGAGGTAGCATGAAATGAATGTGTTTCACCTATGATATATTAAAAACACCATCATTAAGTACCATCTTGTACCTTATTTACAATCAAATCTTCCCCTTGTACTTCAAGCTTCTCACTTTGATAGATGTTGAACCTAATTTTCTCCACTAGAGGGCAGGCTAAACCCACAGATTCTACTTTTTTTTGGGGGGGTTTGGCTTTGTGGGATTTTTGTTTGTTTGTTTGATTGTTTTGTTTTGATTTGTTTTGTTTTGTTGGTACTGGAGATTGAACCCAGAGGGCCTCTAGCTAAATTCCAAACCCTTTTTATTTTGAGACAGGATCTTGCTAAATTGTCCAGGCTAGCCTTTAAATTGTGACCCTCCTGCCTCACCCTCCTGAGTAGCTGGAATTATAGGCATGTGTCAGAATGCCTGGCATCACTGAAATCTTAAAACTTTCACTCTCTGTATCATGTGACTTAGATGATGTCTGAATCACTGTGTTTCTTCCTGTGATCTAGCTCTAGGTCTTCAAATACCAAATATTTACTGAGACCGCTTTGAATCAGGCAATGAATTAGGCCCTGAGATTCACAGTAGATATTTTCTTGCCCTTTAAAAGCTGCTTCTAGGGCTGGGGATGTGGCTCAAGCACGCTCGCCTGGCATGCGTGCGGCCCAGGTTCAATCCTCAGCACCACATACCAACAAAGATGTTGTGTCCGCTGAGAACTAAAAAATAAATATTAAAAATTCTCTCTCTCTCAAAAAATAAAAAAAATAAAAGCTGCTTCTAGTGTAGTTGCTCTTTTCTTCTGTTCCTAAAATACAACACCCTGTGATTAGTGATACAGCCCAAGTAGCTCTCAGGTATGTGTAGACAGTCTTCAGAGTCACGTAGGGAAGTTTCCTAGAGAACCAGTTGGAGAATGTAATACTTTGTTATTGCTGCTGTAACAAATTACCACAAATTTTGTGAATTCAAACACAAAAATCTATTACCTTACATTCTGTAGGTCAGAAGCCCACCATGGATCTCACTGGGCTTAAACACAGGCAGGAGAGCTGTGTTGCTTCTGTCGACTCCAGGGGAGAACTTGTTCCTCCTCTTCCTTGTCTTCTTCATCTAGTCCCATCCCGCAGCTCAGGAACTCCATCCCACAACTCAAAAGCCAGCTGTATTGCATTTTCCTAGCAATTCCACCATATCACATCTCCCTCTGACTTCAGCTGGGAGAAATTCTCCACTTTTAAGGACAGAAGTGATTAAATAGTGCTCACCTACAAAATCCAGGATAATCTTTGGATCTCTGGATCCTTCGCTTAATCCCATCTGCAAAAGCCTTTTCACTTTGTAAATAACACACGCACAGGTTCCAGGGATTGGGAAGTGGGCGCTTCTTCCTTCAGGAGGGCCATTATTCCACCTACCATGTACAGAGGCAGCCCCTAAAGGAAGAGGCTAGAGGTGGGGGTCTGGGGATAGGAGACCCTTCCCACACAGGGGGAAAAGCTTTGGTGAGAGTAGTGTGTGTTCTAGGAACTGCAAGTTTGGTAAGGCCAAAATATAAGTTTGTACTGGACTGAGAGGTTATTTATTCAAAACACATCTATTGAATACTATGTGGCTGGTCCTGTTCTGGGAATTCAGACATGAAAAAGACAAAGTCCTTGTCCTCTGAAACGAGAATGAAAAGCCAGGACAAGTCCTGAAAGGCTTTGAGACTTTTTTCAGGAGTTTCTTGAGTTCCAAGAAACAATGTACTCATTCATGTGACACAATTTTATTGAGAACATGCTATGTGCTGGGCACTGTTATAGGTTCTGTGAATACAGAAGAGTAAAAACTAAAGTTAAAAAAAAAACCTAATCCCTTTATGCTAATTGATTTTAAACAAGGGAAGAAGTTTGTGCTGGAGGAAAAAAAATGGAGAAGGAATAAGACTGTAGTCAAATCCCTTACTAGTCCTTCATCAAGATTTAGTTTTTCCTTAATTATACTTCCCTCTTGGGCATCTCCTCTTTTGTCAGGAGCCATTTTTTTTTTTTTTTTGAACCCAGGGGCACTTAACCCCTGAACCACATCCCCCATCCTTTTTATATTTTATTTAGAGTCAGGGTCTTGCTGAGTTGCCTAGGGCCACACTATACTGCTAAGGATGGCCTTGAGCATGTGATCTTCCTACCTCAGTCTCTCTGAGTCACTGGGATTGCAGGCATGTGCCACCACGCCCTGCCCCTTTCCTTATCCCTCCATTGTAGCTATCTTGCAAACCCTGACTCCTACCTAACATGCTACACCAAGCTCCAGGTGTAGAACACACTGAAGAAGAAAACATTCAGAATGAAGCAATGACATACTAGAATATACAATGCTGGCTTTCTTCAGTTCTGCTAATCCCATTCAAAGGAGATACTGCTCTCATTAGTTGACTTTTTTTTTTGTGTGTGTGTGTGTGTGTGCACACGCGCGCATATATATATATATATATGTGTGTGTGTGTGTGTGTGTGTGCACGCGCACACACATATATATATATATATATATATATATATATACACGCACTGGGGACTGAACCCAGAGTCTTGTGTGCTGTGCCACTAAACTATATCCCAGCCCACTCATTCCTTTCTATAGCCGTTTTAGCCTTTAACCACTTTTCTTAAGCCCTCAACCATCTTGAATCCCTCACTCTCAGCAGATTGCTCAAAGACTTATCAAGGAGCAATCAATGTTCTAAACATCTAGTTTCTTTGTTTACCCATCTACAAAGGCATCTGTTTATACCCTTCTTTTCAAAGATACCCCAGGCATCTTCCAATCTTCCATCCATTTTCTCTAGGACATTTTCATTCATCACTTTCTCTCTCTCCCTCTCCTTGGTTTTCTCTTTCAACACATGAACATGTTTACTTCTTATCTTTAAAAGAAACAAACAAACAACCAGAGGCTCAGGAGGCTGAGGCAGGAGGATCATGAATTCAAAGCCAGCCTCAGCAACTTAGAGAGGCCCCTAAATAAAATATACAAAAAAAGGGTTGGGGATGTAGCTCGGTGGTTAAGTGCCCCTGAGTTCAAATCCCTGCTACAAAGAAAGAAAGAGAGATAAAGAGTCTCCCCCTAATCCTGTATTCCTCTCTATCCACTGTCTTATATTTCTTCACTTTCGTTGCCAAGCTTCTAGAAAGAGTGTGTCTCTCTTACTCTTTAAGTCACTGGAACCTGGTTTAATGGATGAGTCCCACTCCATAGGTACCAGTGACTTTCCTGCCATTCCTAAGGGCATCTTCCGGCCCTGTCCTCCTAGATGTCCCTGCTGTCCTGTGCTAACCTTTCACTCTCTCCTGACAAGCTTTTCCATCTGATCTTCTTCTGACACTCTGGTCTCCAGTTTTTCTCCTACCCTCTTCAGTTATTTCTTCTAGATTTCTTTTGTAGGCCTCTTCCTTCCTCCATACGCCAGTTTTTATATAATATAGTCCCATTTCACTGACCGCCCGTAACCTAGAGCCCAATATTGATATCACTTTCCACACCTTTATTTTTATTGTCATAAGTCCCTGGTCTGCTAGACATTGCTAACTAGGCACTTGACAGACACTTCGAACACAAGCTGTTCAAAATTCAACTCATGATTGCTTTCCCAACACTTAGGCCCCATCTTATGGTCCCTAATCTAGGGAATGGTACCTCCTGCCATCAGTTCCTAGGCATGAAGAGGGGGGTGATTCAAGATTCCTCCCCCTCCCTCATTCCCTACATTCAATACACTGTTAAATATCATTGATTTGACATCCTGTGTCTTTTATCTGTCTGTTCCTTTTCATCTCTCTGTCACAGTTCCGATTCCCTGATCTTGCAGTATAAATATAGCCATGGTCTCTTTGTTGAGCTCCTAGTCTGTATTCCTGGCCAACATTCCTGGTCAGAAGCAAATGGCACACTCCAATTTGAGGGGGAATCTGGGGGGGAGTTAAAAAAAATAATGAGGGTTGGGGGTGTAACTCAGTGGTAGAATACTCCCCTGGCATGTGAGAGGTTCTGGGTTCACCCCATGCTCTGTAGGAAGAAGGAAGGGAGGGAGGGACAGGGGGAAAGAAAGACAATTTATAAAACGTGGGCAGGGGGCTCGGGTTGTGGCTTGGGGCTGGGGTTGTGGCTTGGGGCTGGGGTGGTGGCTCAGTGGTAGAGTGCTCACCTAGCATGCACAAGGTACCAGGTTCAATCCTCAGCACCACATAAATGTAAAATAAAGATATTGTGTCCATCTAAAGCTTAAGAGTAAATTTTTTTTTTTTTTAAAGTGAGCAGTATATAGGAAAGCCCCAAGGAATAACACATAATACACTGGGCCAGTAGCCAAGCAACGTTTCCATATCCAATCCTGAAAAGTCAAAGGAAGGGAGTGAAAAGGGGTGAGACGGCCATATGATGGGGGCTATCATCTTTGGCTGAAGTGACCCCAGAAACAGAGATCCTGAAGAATAAATGTCCAGACCTCCCTGACCTTTCCCCATCCAGCCTCTTTCACTCACGGCTGTGCCTATTGGCCAGCCCCCACCAGGAAGACAGAGGACAGAAGGATCTGCAGGGACAAAGGGAAGGCATGTGGTGCATCTTCCAAATCCTCCTCTCTGCTATGGCCAGGAGGGTTTTTTTCTGGTTACATCACTTGTTACATCATTTGTCTACAGCCAGATTCTCTGTCATCTACAAAATCTGAACTTTAGCTAGGCACAGTGGAGCATGACCATAATTCCAGAGATTCAGGAGGCTGAAGGCAGGAGGTTCACAAGTTCAAACCAAGACTCGGCAATTTAGCAATGCTCGATGCAATCTATCAAGCCCCTGTCTCTAAACTCTCAAAAGAAAAGATCTAGACTTATGTATCTCTACAGCTGTGTGACCTTGAGTAGTTCACCTCACCCTTTAACATCAATAATAACTCCAGGTTTTCTTTCTTTCTTTCTTTTTTCTTTTGGGGGTTTCTCTTCCTATTGCCTTATCCAGGACTGCCTGCATTTAATTCCTTTGCATTCCGTCCCCAGATTTCATGAGAACAAATATCAAATAATACCAAAAAGTCCTTCAGAAACAGGAACTCACCTTTTATATTGCTTTATCCTACCTTATGTAGGACTTCCTCTAATTATTCAAATTCTCTTCCCTATAGATAGTGAAATAAATGGAGACTTATAAAACTCTCAGGGAAAAAGAAACCTCAGGAAAATGACCCATTGCAATCTCCCTAACAGAATCCCCCTGCCTGCTGAAAGTCAGCCCACCAAAAGTAACTGACCAACTCCTCCCATGACCTGGCCCTGCTAAACCCTATAAAACTCAGATCCTTGTTTGTAGCCCATGGCCATTTCCCCCTTGATATGTAACCCTCGTTGTTAAAAAAGCATCGCTGATCTGATGAGGTCTTTCTTTCTTTCTTTCTTTCTTCTTTTTTTTTTTTTTGTATTCTCTTTCATTTGCTTTTAAGATAGTTATCCACTTTTGGGGATATAGACTCTCATCCCAGGCTAGAACTCTTATGATTTTAGGATGACCTTTAACAATTGTCTCTTGGAGAATCCTGTTTGGGTTTGTTGCAATGTTTCATATTAATGAGAAAACTTTTAAATGCCCCCACATCTTTTAAAAAAGACTTTTCTGGGGAAAATAAAGTTTTAACAAAAACCCTCTAGTGAACCCAAAGACAGACTGCAATGGTAGTAGCATCTTGACAAAGAGGAAGCTTGGCAGCTGTTTCCATGGGAGCCTTGGCTGGGGAGCTGTGGGCATCTGAGGGAGGCTGATGGCTTGAGACCTCGGACACCTGATGGGACGCAGAGGAGGGAGGCTGAGAACCAGCTGTTGGTCTTCCTAATAAGACAAGAAAGAAGGAAGGAAGGCAGAGGAGAGAACAATAAAAGGTACTTGGAGACTAGAGAGCAGTTATCATCCCAACCAAACGCAGGAGGAGCAAGCCTATTATGGGGTCGAGCCTTTAGGAAAATGCTCTGGAGACCACCGCTCAAAGAAAAGTACCCAGGGTCAAAATTTAGGACACATTTTATGCAAGTTTTCTCCCCTGCCCTAGTTGAGTTAGAGGGTCTCCTGCCTTTCCTCCGCCCTCAGCTTGGAAAACCCACTTGGGCGAATGGAAAAAGGAATGAGGTTGTTTAAAGTGGGGAGACAGCTCCCTGCACCTGCACCTCCACCCACAAGGTAAGGGGTTCTCTCGGGAATCGCTAGCAAATTTATGGGGGAAATTCCTCAAATCGACAACTGAACCTCCACACTGTGGCACTTCCAGCCCCATGATTGATCTGGCTGGCTTTCGTCTCACCCAAAGCCAACGGGTTCCAGCAGGAAAAAGTAACGACCATCTGCAAAAACCCTCATCCAAGCGAGAAGTGGAAATCTGCGCTCTCGGGTTTTCAGAGCCCAACTTGACGCCAGCGCGTTTCTCTTCCCCCACGCACTGGCACGGAGGGCGGGAGGAGAGGGAGGGAGCAGGGGGCGGCCGGGGTTCCCGCCGCCGCCCCGCCCTCCAGCTCGCGGCGATTCGGCGCTGCGGCTGGAGCTGGCGGCCGGCGGCTGCCTGTCCAGGCAGGGTCTGGCCGATCCTCGCGTCGCCGTGCAGTGCGCCGGCTGTCCGGGAGATGGCTTCTCCCCTCTCGCCCGCTGCTCCGGCTTTTGTCTCGCCCGGGGTTGCCTGACTGCCAGCTCGCGCACGCTCTCGGCCGAGATCACTCCCCGCTCCAGGTTGGTCCTTGCGCCCTTCGCTGCCGGGGACCCCAGAGCCGGCGCGAGGCGGGAGAGGGGAGCCGAACGGGAAGAGGCGGCGTGCGGCCGGCCACCCCACATCGCGCTGGTGCAAAGGACGCCCGGAGCTGCAGAGCGAGCTGGGGAGGCGCCGAGCCCCGGCAGCCCGCGTCGCCAAGCCCAGGACCCGTCGGGTGTTGCAGCAAAGCCGGCAGCGAGCACAGGTACGATCGCATCCAACGGGAGCACCGCTCCGGGGTCTGCAGAGCGCCCCTCGAGCCAAGGCAGCTGAGGTCAAGGAGCTCCCCTCCAACATGGCAACAGCCGAGGTGCAACAATGGGAGCGCCGAGGCTGCCCGGCGGCCGGCTGCGCCGGGGACGCCCTGCAGCCCCAGCTCCCCCGCGGCGCCTCGCAGGTTGCTCACCCCAAACCCACCGCGCGCCTGCGGCTTTGCGGCCTCGCGGCCCAGGTCCCCGGCCCACCCCTGCTCTCTGAAGACACTTCCTGGCTCCTGGCTGCAGGGCGATCCGAACCAGCCAATGGTTTGGGGGTTGGTTGGTTTGTTTGTTTAAGATGAGAAAAGAAAAACCTGTCCCGGAGTGGGGGCGATGCGGCTTGTGCCTTTCCATACGGTGGGTGAAAAGTCAGATTCTAGCCTGGGCACTGTATACATTTTTTAACCCGGCGAAGAGAATTGCCTTCTCCCTTATAAGGATATTGCAGCAAAGGAGACAGAAAGCTTGGAATAGGGAAAGGGACCCTCAGGCCTGAGTTCCCGGCCCTCTGGGAAAGCACTGCTCTCCTGGCCTGTACTTGTCTCTCTCGATCCTCCTCAGCTTCCGACAGAGGTTGCTTTGATGTTGGGGTGCAATCACAGCAGGAAGCCCAGGCAAGGCTGCCAAGCAGGGGTGGGGTGGGGTGGGGTGGGGAGCCCAGGGGCTTGGCAGGATCCTGAGTTGTGAAAAAAAGGTTACCAAATATATGAGGTTAGTTAGTGCACACACCCTAGTTGGCTGAGGTTGGAGTGGTGTGTGTGTGTGTGTGTGTGTGTGTGTGTGTGTGTGTGTATACCAGAGGAATCAGTCATGCCACTTACTCCTTCAAGCCAACCTCTACCTCAATCTCCATCTCCATCTTTTGAGGTCTTTGTGGCTTCCCTGCCCCAGTCCCAGTCAAGCTTGGGATGAAATCTCCATTGTCCTGATGATATTTTTCGTCAACCTGGGTGGGGAGTTATGCCAGCTGGTCTAGCACAACACCAGAGATTCTTCAGCACACAGTTATTCCTGCTCCCAGAAGTGGGCCCACACTGCCCCTCCTTTCTCTAAACTACCTGACTGTCTGGGGCACAGCCAAGCAGATGTAAGCAATTTGCACTGAATTCCAACCCAGAATCAGTCTTGAATGAAAACTTACTTTATGGCTGCACTAGGCCTTAGAAAGATATTAGGAAGAAAAATGGCCCAGAGGGTGACAACCCTGACCCCAGAATACTCTCCCTCTCCCCAGCTACAGCTGTGGATCCTGGGGCAGTGAGCCTTTAGAATCTCAGCTCCTCCAGAGCCTGGCAGTCCCATCTGGGGTTGTGTCCATGGAAAAATTAAGTCGAGGCACATTTTATAGCTCTTCCTGGCAGCCAGCGCCTCAGGAGACAGTGGCTCTGAGCCGGAGCCCTGGACCCAGGCTGTGGCTGCTTCTCCTTTGGCTTTTGGGTGAGCTTAAGGTTTGATTTCCATGGCTCTGAGCTTACTGCTGAGTGTGCATGGGTGTGTATGTCTGAATCCCATGAAGCTCTCGGGTCTGGCAGGAAAGCCACTTGTCCATTTTCCTCTCCACTAGAAGCATGAGTGAGGAAGGGAGATGTGTTGGGATCAGTTTATCTAAGGCCCTAAGCATTTTGGGGGTGCTTCTTTGGGCTTTCCCAGTCGTCTGAAATGCCTGTGGTCATTGCCTTGACTTAGTTGCACTTTAATAAAGTTGTGCTCCAAACCTTCCTGAGCCTTTGGTCCCCTCTGGGGTATCCCCACCCCAGATAGGCCTGTGTTTGTAGGTATTTCAGGTCTATGGGCTTTCAGCCTTGAAGGCTTGCCTGTGCCAGCAGGGAGAGAACTGAGGGAGGGTCTCTGTTCCTTTTGGAGAACAGAATATGAATTTGGATATCATAGTGTGGATGTGGAATAGTAGAGAAAACAGTGTTAGGAAGCCCAGTTTTGAGTCTTGGTGTGACTGACTTTATAGTTGTGTGAGCATCGGCAATTTGTGAACCTTAGATTTAGTTTGCAATATTTATAAAATGGGGGTACCTAGGCTCCTGGGATTGTTTTAAGGATAAAATACACTGCTTACCATGAACCAAATGAAAGTATGTGTGCAAACTCTTTGACTATATTGTTATATTGTGTATTCTGTATAACTATGTACACATCAGTATATACAACTATAATGCACCAATAAAAAATGTGGGGGAAAAGTTGGCGATGTAGCTCGGTTGGTAGAGTGTTTGCTTTGCATGCACAAGGCCATGGGTTCAAGCCCCAGCACTCCCCCACCCTGCCAAAAAAAAAAAACCACTCTGAAAACTGCAGAGTCCTGTATAATAAGTGTCTGTTACTCATCCTGGGTCTAGCATTCATTATAAGGGAGGAAGAGCAGTCATGGGTGTGGATGGGGTGGGATGAGGAGAATATGGAGTAGGGAATGTTCCAGAACCTTTCCTTTTTGGTTAAAGGAAGAGTGATATGACAATATGAAGGCATTATACCTTGGACATTTCTCTTTAAATAGAGATAGGATGGGAACTAGGTGGGGGGGAAAGCTGCTTAATGTTAATAGGGAACTGGGTAGAGACAAATACCTTCCAAAGGCTGCTACTTCCTATGGACAGGGTAATGCTGAGCTGGCAAATAATATGACAACTAACACTGATGTCAGCCAACTAGGAAATGACAGAGGTGAGATTTGATGCAGGCAATCTCACTGCATAACACTGTGCTTGTAGCCTCAATGCCACTAGCAGAGATATTGGGTCTTAGAATGGACAGAGGCAGCAGAGATGCGGAATTCATTTGTAGTGGACTCCTTGAATGTCCCTAAGATGCCACCAGCCTGGGACCTACCTTAGATAATATACTTCTCCAGGACAGGGGCTTGGGAGGATGATTTTTCTCTACTCAGCTCCTGCCCAGCTGAGTACCTTTTTAATTCCTGATTGTTTGGGGTCGAGGCACATGTATGAGAATTCTTACCTGCTGCCCCCCCCCCCCACCACCTTTTTTTTTGTTTCCATCCTCACCTTTCCTGGGAGAAGACTTGGGATAATCAGGTCAAATAATTTTGCTGCCTGGTGTGACTGACTTCAGAGCTGTGTGGACAACTCTGGTAGGAGGTTTGAGATGGCCCTGGGAAAATTAAGGCAGGGTTCTTATTTTGGTAGTTTCATATCTGCTTCATTTTGTCTCTGTTCTATACAATGGAATTTTAGGGATGATTCTTGCAGTTCCTGTTGATATAAAGCATTAAAACTGGAAAAGACCTTGAAGATTCATATTTCAAAGGAGCCAAAGATCTTGTACCTTTTTGGAAGCCACTATCCTTCCACCTTAATTCTGTCACCCCTGCACCATACCTTCCTTGGAACCTTGCGTTTACCTCCTTTCTTCCTGGGCCTTCCTTTCCATTTTCTTCCCCAGAGCTGGGGATGGAACCCAGGGCCCCCTGTATGCTAGGCAAGCACCCTACCACTGAGCTACAACCCCAGCCCCAGCCTCCTCTGTGAACACTAGCCCACCGTAAGCAACCAAGGGCTGCGAGTTGTTCTCCCCACAGATTTCTCCAGGGCATTGGCTTGTTTTCTTTTTGACAGTTCTTCTTGCTATGCTTTGCACCTCTATCTATGGTCTCTGTGCTGAGGCAAGGGGAGCCATCTCCTCCTCTCCCTGCAACCTGCCCACTGTGGGGGTGGGTGTCAGGATTGAGAGCCGCTGCCCACATGTGGTTCTTCTCCATACCCCATACCTGCTAAGCCAGGCCCACCAGGAACAAGCTTGAGTGGAAGCCTTCTCTCCAGCCAAGCTGTCTGTCTGCCTGTCTCTCTCTGATTACATGGTATCCTCTGCAACACACCAGAAGGCATAAGGGTGAGGGAAAAGAAATAGAGGGCCACGAATTAACATTTGAAACACTAGTTGGCCTTGCCAGGTAGAAGCTCCTGTTTGCAGGAGCTCTTCTTGTCGCTTCACAAACTCATCTAGAGCCCAGATAATGTAATGTTGGAGTCCCCAACTTTTGACATCTTCCAAGAGCCCTACTCTCTGAAGGCAGAGCATCTGTCACATTCCTGACTTGCTATGCTGTGTGTCTTCCAGACTGGAAAGGAAGTCGGAGTGCCAAGAGAGTAGATTTAATCCTGACCAAGAAAGGAGAGATTGCCTGCAAATTAGAAGACAATATGTTCCCAAGAACATTGTAGCCAGGGATGTCAGATTTCCACTGTAGATCCTAAGAAGGCAGGTTTTAAATAAAGAGACAATATTAGATACCCCATGAATGTACATGATTATGATTTATCAATTACAAAATATATATATATGTGTGTGTGTGTGTGTGTGTGTGTGTGTGTGTGTGTGTGTGTGTGTTTTCTGCAGATTGAACCCAGGGGGTTTTAACCACTGAGCCACATCACAGCCCCTTTTTTATATTTTATTTTGAGACAGGATCTCCCTAAGTTGCTGAGGCTAGCTTTGAACTTGTGATCCTCCTGCCTCAGCCTCCTGATCCACCAGGTTTATAGGCGTGTACCACTGCGCCTGGCTACAAATAATATTAATAAGCCAAGAGGGGTGGTTCAAAACTATCATCTCAGCTGCTTGGAAGACTGAAGCAGAAAGATCAGAAGTTGGAGGCCAGCCCCAGCAACTTAGCCAGACTGTGTCTCAAAGTAAAAAGGGTTCCGTGGTAAAGTGCTCCTGAGTACAGTCCCCAGGTTCCTCAACAATAATAATATGATTAAAAAATTGAATAATGAGGGGCTGGGGCTGTAGCTCAGTGGTAGAGCTCTTGTCTCACATGTATGAGGCCCTGGGTTCGATCTTCAGCACCACATAAAATAAAAATAAAGATATTGTGTCCACCTGTAATTAAAAAATAAATATATTTTTAAAAAATTGTATAACGATTATTCATTTAGAGAGACAGAGACAGACAGACAGACACACCCACACAGACAGACACACTCTCTAGAGAGGGGCTGGGAAGTGGGGACAGGGATGAAGAAAAGAAATACAGTTACTGGACTATAGATTGTTTTTTTTCAAAGAGTTGAGAAAACCTTAGAATAAATGAGCTTTTGACTATGCTGTTGCAGATGATCCCAACCAAGAAGGCAAAAAAGGAGGCCCCTGGGTAAAGTTCAGGTCCACAGTAAAAATTAAGAGCACACGATGGAGAATAGTCACACTGAGCATCTGTCTACCTGTAATATCTTGAGCATTTTCTTAATTTTCTATCTCTGCCCCCAGCTTCAGAGGAAATGGATAATGATGAAAGTGTCTCTTCCCCCTTCACAGATGAGAGAATTGAGATTTGGTACTGGGGATTGGCCCAGGGGTGTTTAACCACTGAGCTACATTCCCCAGTTCTTTTTATTTATTTATTTATTTATTTATTTATTTAGAGAAAGTGTCTTTCTAAGTTGCTTACAGCCCCACTGAGTTGCTGAGGCTGACTTTGAACTTGTGATCCTCCTACCACAGCCCACGGAGCCACTGGGGTTGCAGGTGTGCACCACCACGCCCAACTGGTTGTTTTTATTTTTTTGTTTTTGTTTTTGCTCTGCTAGAAATCGAATGGAGGGTCTTATGCTTGGTAGGTACCTGCTGTAGCACTGAGCTGCACCCAAGCTCCTGACTTGGTATTTCCAGTGACAGCCCAGAACTTACCTCTGAGTGGGGAGTCCAGCAAGTCAATAGGCTGTGGTGGGGGAAACGTGGGATGCCTGTGAACTCATGAGTGGGGCATCTCGGTGGTGGTCAGACTTTGGGGAGGAAATGAAATGTTAGCTGAGATCTGAACAATGAGTAGGAACTGGGGCAGGATGGGGAATGAATGGGGGCAAGATGGGGAATGAATGGAAGCATGTGGTGAAAGAGGTGAGCCCAGTGTAGTTTGAATCTGGCCAGAGCCATTGAGGGAGTCTGCAATTTATTTGTATTCATTCATTCAACCATTCGGCATTTGGATGTGAATGCACACTGACATTCTAAGTACGCAGCAGCAAAGGAGTTAGATAAAATCCCTGTCTTCTTGGAGTTTATGTTCTGAGAAAACTTAGTTCACTAAGAATGACTTAAGCTGGGCTGGGATGGTGGCTCAGCGGTAGAGTGCTTGCCTAGCACGTGCTAAGGCCCTAGGTTTGATCCTCAGCACCACATGAAAAGAAATAAATAAAATAAAATGTAAAATAAAAAAAGAATGACTTAAAACCAGGTTTCTTTACTTACTGACAGAGATCTTACCCTGATAGATCAGGGAATTGGAGATAAACTTTGGCTGATCTCAAAGAAGGCTTGAGAAGGACACTTGCAGTATACCCATGGATAATATGGGATGGAGACAAAAGTTAATCAATGGCTAGTGTTTTTTTTTTTTTTTTCTTTTAAAAATAGTCCTGGGAACCGAACCCAGGGTTAGCTACAACTCTAGCCTTTTTAATTTCTTTTTATTTGGGTACTGGGGATTGGACTCAGGGGGATTCAACCACTGAGCCACATCCCTAGCCCTGTTTTGTATTTTATTTAGGGACAGGGTCTCACTGAGTTACTGAGGCTGGCTTTGAACCTTCCATCCTCCTGTCTCAGCCTCTGGAGCCTCTGGGATTATAGGCATGAGCCACCAGGCCAGCTTGTTACTGTTTTATTTTATTTTATTTTTTTAATCATCCCTCTTTAGTAGGTTCATGCTAAATTTAGGGATACAACTTTGAATCCAGTGTGGTCCTTACCACCTTGTGTTCCTGCAGAATGCAGGTGAATGAATGAATCCCTCATGACAGTGGGTAATGAGTGATCTGGTGCTCTGAGAGTTAGTATAACTTAGGCAGATTAAAAAAAACAAAAGTGTACTAGGCAGAATGGGAATCCAAGATAAATGAGAGGTAATCTTTATTCTTAATAATAGTGGGCTAATGTCTGTGAAAGTGCTTCATGATTACAAATAAAAGTTATTATTTATATTCTGATCACTCATAGGGATAATATGAAATAGCATCCAACACATTTAACATTTTGGAGATGTTCCAAAGGGACAACGCAGATGAGCGCAGGCTGTGGTCTCAGAGTGGGACTTTGTAGAGGGCAGAGCATTGGTGCACCAGCATGAATAGAAGTTTGTAGGAAAACTTGGGGCTCTGGAGGATGGATAATGCTTATTGGCATCTAGGGTGACATTCAGGGAACCAGGCTAGGACTCTACTGGAGCATTTTGAATATCGGATAAGGAAAGGGAGAAGCAAGTGTTCTCATCAGAGGGAGACTCTTGGCAACAGAGAGCATATACCTTCTTGGGGTGGGCAGGGTAGACAGACTAGTTAAGGGGCATCTCAATCATTTAGGTATGAGAGAGGAATTGTAATTTCTTTTTTTCTTTTTGTGCCCCAGAAAATAATTTTCAAATAAGAGAATAATTGTTTGGAAACAGAGGCATAATAATTCTTTGGTATCCAATATGTGCCTTTGTGTGTATGGTGTGTATGTGTGTGTGTGTATGTGGTACTGGGGATTGAACCCAGGGTGCTTGTGTGTGTGTGTGTGTGTGTGTGTGTGTATGTGTGTGTGTGTGTGTGCATGTGGTACTGGGGATTGAACCCAGGGTGCTTTACCACTGAGCTACATCCTAGTCCTTTATATTTTGAGGCAAGGTCTCACTAAGTTGCTTAGGGCCTCACTAAATTGTTGAAGCTAGTTTGGAACTTGCAGTCCTCTTGCCTCAAGCTCATGAGCCAGTGAGATTACAGGTGTATGCCACTGTGCCAGGCCCTAGCCCTTTGTATATTTTATTTGAAGGCAAAGTCTTAATAAACTGCCAAGCCTGACCTTGAACTTGGATCCTGCTGCTTCAGCTTCCTGAGTCCTGGAATTACAGGTGTGTGCCACCACGCCTGATCAATATGTGCTTTATAAAAATAGTTTCATTTAATAAAAGTAGCCAAAGCTTGGAAAGGAACGGACCAATTTAAGAGAGGTTAGAAGAGGAAGGGTGGGGATTACCTTCCCTGAAGGATTTTAAGAAAGGGAGCAAGAGACTTGAGATGTCACAAGGGAAGAGCCCTGGAATGCCTGCACCCCATCAGGTCCCACCTCCGCCGCTGACCAGCTGTGTGAATTCAGAAAAGTCATTTTTCCCCTCTGGCAGCTGGTTCTCTTATCTGCAAAACCGTGTTCTGTCTTGTTTTGTTTTGTTGGGGCTTGTTGGCTTTTGGTGCTTGGTTTCTTTTTTGGAGTGGCCTGGGGGAGGGAAGTGCTCTTAGGATATGGAGGGGGAGGATAAGGGTGCCCCAGAGTCATCACCAGCATTATGGAGAACTCTTGGTCAGATGTGATATGCCTGGGTTTCTGTGGCAGGGCAGGAAGAAGATTCTGGATTTTGAACTCACACAAGCTTCCGTGTAACTCTTGATTGTATCATTTCCAGGTTGCGTGACCTTGTGCAAATTACTCAATCCCTTTCCTGTTTTCTAGTTTCCTCATCCGTAAAATAAGGATAATAATATCCACATTTAAGGACTGTTGTGGGCATTAAATAAGACAATACCTGGCACAAAATGCCAGAGGAAATAAAAGGCCTGTTTGCTTCCTTCCATTTCTGTGATGGTCATAGCCATTTAGCCTCTGTTCTCCCACCCAAACAAAGTATTATGTCCTCACTCCAGTTATGATGGTGAGCGCGTCCCTGGAGATACTAATTTGCAATGTTCAAAGTATAGACTTTGCAAATGGCATTTACATGTGTTGTAGAGGTCTTTCAACCCAGCTCCTATGGGTCATTGGCTCCTGTGTGCTTACCCATACAGTCACATGCCACTTCACTCATCAGCTGCAAGCACTGTCACCTACTCTGTGCTGAGAAAGGCCTCTGACTGTAGCTCTCCTGGGAGGCCCTGGGGGAGGGTCTTATGTGGAAGATGAATGTGCTGTGCTCTGTTGGGTGGTCATCCCCCCTGCGGAGTATTCTCTTTGCCTAGCTTAGACCTGGGCTGGTCTCCTTTGGGAACTTCCTGGGCAAATTGGGGGATAGGAGATCAAAGGAAGGCATCAGGCCCTAGGTGTGATTCCTTGCTCTACCCTGCCCTTCCCACCAAAGTCACTTTCTTCTTTGAAAATCTTTGCTGACTTCTTCATGCATAGAGATGCAAAGCAGTTTAATATGCTCTGGGGCAAGGTGTTGCTCTTGTCCAGCAGACACCAGGGCCACCAGATAAGTCAGCATAGCTGGGAGCAGCAGAGCATTTAGGAGATACTGAAAATAAGACAGTGAGGAGAGATTGCAAGGGCTAACTGGGGAGGCTTCTGAGGATGTTGGGTTGGGATGGAAAGAGAAGTCCCAGAGCAAGCAGGAGGAAGGGGAAGGGGTGTGCGACTGCCAGGCCGGGGAGGCCTAAGGGTACCTAGTGAATGAAAAATAGGACAGGGCAGACCACACCCTGCTGTGCATGCAGATGAGGGGCTGAGGACAGACTGAAACCTACCACTGCCACATGTTCAGGGCTTAGCCAGGCCGTGCTGGGGATCCCTATCTGGAAACCCAGGGGCTGGCACCATCAGGACCCTGCCTGCTGCCCCTACTCCCCAGTTCCCCCTCTAGATGTCCCCTTGCTGTGGTTTGGGAGTTCTGCGACACCGAGAGGCTGTCAATAGAGGCTCTCACTTCTCAGTCTCTCTTAGAGTCCTGCACCCCATATGGTGTTTCTCTGTTGAGCATCCTTGGTCAACCCTCTGAGTTCAGTGTCCTTGGCTGACCCTTGAGCAGGGTATCTTTCTGGGCTGCAGGCTTCCAGCTTGGAACTGCGTGGCTACTGGGGAAGGCTGGTGGCCACTTGGATCGGGCTAGGCTAATAATAGCCAAGGCCACGATCGAAGGGATCACTGACTCAAAGGGACAGATTGCCTGGTGGGCAGAGGGAGGAGCTGGGGGAGCTGTTCTAGAGAAGGGCAAGAGATTCTTTTGCTCAGGAGCAAGGAATCGAGAGGCTTACACTAGAGAGCAGTTCTCCTACCTCTTAGTAGAACACTCCTCCCAGGGTCTGCCCGGGTGGACACTCCCCTCCTCAGACTTTGCTTCTTAAAGGTGTTAGGTGGTAACTAGTACTGAACAGTGAAATGCATGGCAAGGTCACAAGTGTTCTTTCAATTACTTTAGGGTCCTTCTTCAAACTATCTTAAGAAATCAAATGGTGGTACATAATCTGTAGAAAACAGACAAAAGCAAGGGAGCTATTTTTTCGTTTGTTTGTTTTACATGTCAAGAGGAAAGGACTAATGGACCTGACTCTTGACAGAGTCACTACAGTTGATGTGAAGGTAGGAATATGGCTATAGGTGTCTCCGATGGTCTGGGAAGGAAGATTCCTTTAGTAGCACTGGTGCACTAAGGTAACTTTTAAGTTACCTAATTTATTTAGTAATAATATATAAACCTTATTTATTAAGTAATAATAAATAAATAATAATAATAAAATAATAAGGTAACTCCTGGCCAGTGACTAACCCCAGTGCCCACATTACCATGGGATTGACTTGTAGATGAAGCCCCCCTAAATAGGAGGGCCACCATGACAATTCCAGAGAGGACCCACTCAGGTCAAAAGTTGCACCGCCCTGACGTGAAGGAGGAGTTGAACACCTGTTTGGCAAAGAGTACAGAAGGTGGTCCCCAGCTCTCCTGGTAATCAGCAAACAGTAATAAAATCGGAGACAGGCTGTTCTCTGTGTTCGGCCCACCCTCTGTCTTGAGAGTGTTCTCTGCTTGTGCCTCACTTTGCTTTTACTTTCCTTTCACCTCACTTTCATTTACAGTAAAGTTCTCTTGTGTGACTTTTTGGTGTCTGACTTTAAATTTTCTTGGGTGGGAACATATGACCTGAGGTTTGGAGTTTCAGCTCCCTGCCTTCCGGTGACAGAGGCAGATGTTGGTGGGAAGGACTCACACCTTGGCCTCTAGCACCCTTGTGTAAATTAGTGTCGGCTGACTGGTACCAGTCTGTAAAAGCTGGGGCTTGCTTGCAAGCTGGTTCCCCTTTCCGTCCCCACCCTAGTCCGTGGGGCTTTTCCACACCTTTCTGACTTAGGAAATCACCGGCCATCCCGGGGCCTGCCAGAGACCTGGAGGCTTTTGGGAAATGGGAGGCGGCCCTAGGGAAGCTGTCTGAGTCTCCCTTCCTGGCGGGCTGTGTCTCCCAGGGTGCTGTCCTGGCTGTTGCAGGGCCTGCCCTGGGCGTGCTGGAATGCAAACAAGGAAGAGCCCGCCTGGGGAAGGGCCAGAAGTGTCCCTGGAACCCAGAGGTCCTGTTTTTCTTTTTCTTCCGGGTTCAACCTTCCCTCTACTTTTCTCAGACTTCTCTGCCAGTGACACTAGGAACGTTGACCTCATGGGGTCCAAGCCAGCTTTTCCTCCTCTCCTCAGGGAGCCTGGGAGGGAGGGAGGAATTTGGAGGATGTGTGTGTAGGGTGATGGGTGGAGAGTCTGCAGCCAGATGGGAGGCCAGGAGGGTATGTGGGAAGGGTGTGGGGTGGGGTGGGGAAGATGGGGAGGTGTAGGGATGGTGGGTGGTGTGTGGGGTACAAGATGTGTATGGGGGAAGGTCTGAAAAGTGTGGGTAAGTCTGGAATGGGAATTCTGAGGAGTGGCTGGAGGGCATGGGAGAAAGGTGTGGGTGCGAGGGGAGTGGTTGTGGTGTTGGGGCGCATGCTCAGCTTGGCATGAGCATGCTCATGCTCGTGGCTCTGGGTCCCTGCGAATGACTGTAGTCCA
This sequence comes from Ictidomys tridecemlineatus, assembly GCF_052094955.1. Taxonomy (NCBI): domain Eukaryota; kingdom Metazoa; phylum Chordata; class Mammalia; order Rodentia; family Sciuridae; genus Ictidomys; species Ictidomys tridecemlineatus. Next base: position 32,673,451 of record NC_135486.1, on the reverse strand, counting down.
TCAGAGATTGCATCCATGTGGGGAGTTAGCATTAATTGAAGACATTCTGCTCTATGATTAGCCCACATGTCTACACTGCTGGTCCAGGAATGCCCTGGTAGCAGAGGCACAGTAGGCAGGGCTTGGGGAGGGGCGGAGCATGTGGTTCAGAGCTTCTGTGCCCAGAGGGAGGGAAAGAGCTTGCTTCTAGCATGGTGTGGGGGCTGGTTGGCACCTCTGCCGGTTGCCATGGCTGGCTGGCTCGGCCCTCTCGGCCTTGTTCTGCTTGACTTCCTTTGGCCCTCCTCAGAGCAGAGCAGGTGGTAGTCAGCTGCCGGCAGCCCACCGCCCACACAGCCTGTCCCTGCCCACTGGCTCCCACACCCAGGCCTCCAACGGCACCCCAGGGAGTACCTCCCCAAGGGAGCTGCTGGCCACCTTCCCTACTCTGTGTGCTTGATCATTCTGGTTGCCATCTCTTGGGTCCTCTTGGTCCCATGGCTCTGGCCATCTGGCAATCATGGAGGGAGAGCCCAGGGCTGGGCCTGAGGTTGTTTCTGGGTATCAGCCCCATGGTAGCCTCGCCATTCCAGGTCTGTGGGTCCTTCCCAACTCTGCAATGATTTCAGAGTGAGGCCCAGGGCAAAGGCACTTCCTCCCAGTGGGCCCCATTTCTCTTCATCTGTAACAGAAAGGAGGATTTATCATCCAGAAGTGAGAGCTTTCTGAGAAAGTTGCTACCAAAAAGAAAACACTCAAGGAATTATAATTGAATGAATTGGAGACCCTCTATAAAAAAACCAAGGGTTGACCCCTAGCAAAGATGCCTTTCTTCCAGGTATGATCTCAGTGGCATCATTTGGTGTCCTCTGGTGAGTCCTCTGCCTCTGCAGTTACCCTGCCATCCATCCTCATCTGCTTGCCCAGGGGTTTGCCCCTGGTTGACGCAGGCTTCAGTGCTGCCTCTGTGCTCCAGGCAGACACCGGTGGGTCAGCCCAGCCAGGGCACAAGGACTCCAGGGGTCACCAGCTATGATGGAGCAGATCTCACCGATGCCCTCCGGGTGGAGCAGGGCCTTGTTGGTCTGTTTTGTCCTCATTTTGCTGCCCTGTCTGGAAGGGAACAGCTGTGACCTGCTTTATGGAGTCTTTCATGGGCTGGCCTCTTCTGGGGAGTTTTCCCGACCCAGACAGGAATCCTGGAGAACTGGATTCCACCGGGCATCAGCCTAAGAAACTGAACCTAGGCTGAAGGTGACAGGTGATAATCTGGGCTTTGCAGGAGGCCTGGGTTTGCAGGAAGAAAAAGGTGTGCTGAAGCCAAGCTAGGGAGGAGGAGGATAGCAGATGGGGGGAGGGAGGAGCTGAAGGCAGTGACTATGTCCTGAACCCCATACAACCCATTTTCTGTGTCCCCTTCCTGAGGAGGGGCCTCAGCCTCTTACCACACAGCACCCACAGTACTTTCAGAGAGACCAGGATTCCAAGGTGTTGCTGTTCCCAGGTTTGGCTTTTTGGATTTGGGATGATATGAAGGTTGCATGTGATGATACTCAGGAGGCCCCCCTGCTAGAGGTCAAGGTTGGTAAGGGGAGGTCATCCTGGGGTCTTTGCTTGTCCTCACCAACATCCTGCCCCATCACCTTTCTCTGGTTGGTAGAGGTAGTGGAGGAGTCCTTTGAAACACCTACGGCCCTACAGGGACCTGGGGCTCACTGAAGGAGAAGGGCAGGTTCGTGGGGCTGTGGCTTCTTTCCCGGGAAAGAAGGAGGCAGGGACCAGACAAAGGGGATGTGGCTGTTCCGGCTCCCGGGATGGTTCCTGGGTTAGGAATCCACAGCTGCCAAGGCTTTTCTTCCCCTTTGCCAAACGTTCCATTCAGCTGACTGCCAGCTCCAGGTCCTGGCCCTGTGGTCTCAATTGTCGGCTCTACAGGAAGGAATATTCTGAGAGGAGCCACGAGCTGCTCACGTCTTCCACCCCTGTCTGTTTCTTTATACACAGAGCCCAGCGTCTGCAGGAGCGTGCTGGGAGTTTCTGAGCTGGGGTCTCGGATGGAAGCTAGCAGAGCATGCAGACTGGACTGTCTCTAACCACGTCCAGCAGGCTCCTAGCCCCTGTTCCTTTGCTCATCTATATCTTTTTTCATTTTTTAAAAAATTTTAATTTGTTCTGTATGATAGCAGAATGCATTACTTTTCATATTACACATATAGAGCACAATTTTTCATATCTCTTGTTGTACACGAAAGCCTCTCCTTAAAACTCTTTGTGTATACACACACACACACACACACACACACACACACACACACACTAGGGATTGAACCCAGTTGCTTAGGGTCTCACTAAATTGCTGAGGCTGGCTTTGAACTGGCAATCCTCCTGCCTCAGCCTCCCAAGCTACTGGGATTATAGGCATGCACCACTGTGCCTGGCTTCTTCTTAAACTCTTGTGTCTAGTTTAGCTTCACATTAGTGGAGAGTCCAGGATACACCCAGGCAATGAGAGATGGAGAGTGAGTCCTGGTAGGAAATGGTGAATTACTCGAGGTTGCTAAAATTTGACTAAGAAGATGCTAGAGAGGAAATAAATGAGTAGGAAAAAAACACAACAGCTATTTTCTGTGTCCTCACATTTGGGGCTAAAGGAGAACTGCTCAGAGGGAACATAGGCTAGAAAATAGACCTTATTGTCTTCTTGGTATACACGTGCTTCAGTAATGGACTGAATCAAGATGCGTATAGAGGGCTGGGGATGTGGCTCAAGCGGTAGCGCGCTTGCCTGGCATGCGTGCGGCCCGGGTTCGATCCTCAGCACCACATACCAACAAAGATGTTGTGTCCGCCAAGAACTAAAAAATAAATATTCAAAAATTCTCTCTCTCTCTCTCCCCTCTCTCACTCTCTCTTTAAAAAAAAAAAAAAAAAAAAAAAAAAGATGCGTATAGAGAGGTGTATGAGACTGTCGGTTTTTGTTTTGTTGTGTTTTTGGTATCAGGGATTGAACTCAGCACTTAACCACTGAGCCACATCCGCGGCCCTTTTTATTTTTTCTTTTGAGACAGGGTCTTGCTAAGTTGCTGAGTCTGGCTTTGAATTTGTGATCCTCCTGCCTTAGCTTCCTGAACCACTGGGGTTATAGGCGTGCGCACCACGTGCCCCGCGGAGACTGTGGGTTTTCAATAAGGAAGCAGAGGTCAGATGCACATCTGTTGGAGGCAGGGAATTGGCCTGCTTGACCTCATTCCTGCTGGAGGAGTGTGGTTCCTGGTACAGGACATATTGATATCACTGTCAGAGCTAGAGCTGGGGAGGGACAGCTGGAGCAGGGCAGCCAGTGTGTGGCATGAGGTCTGGGGCTGGCAAAGCCTGCAGGATTGGGGTGTGGTAATTGTAGGTGTTGGGGGATGGATAGAGCAGAGGTCCTCTCTGAAGAGAAAAATCTAGAAGCCAAAGGGGTTAAGTCCTTATGCCCTCCAGTCCCCTGGATCCTGTCTGTCCTGAGGGGAAGTACTGAGGGGCCCTTCCTAGGGAAGTCCTAGAACCGAGTTCTCTTCCCTGCCTAAAAACTACTGAAATGGTGGGATGCCCAAGGCCCCAGGTGCTTAGACTCCACTCTTCACCATCTTGCTTGAGAGTTCCCCATTTCCCCTGCCCAGTGGAGATGGGCCGAGACATGTATGGCTGCCCAGTTTTATACCCCAAGGGGGGACTGAATTATTTAACACATGCGTCCATCACCTTTGCTAGATTCTAAGCTCCTTGGAATTGTGCCACAGTCACCTGAATTCTGATTCTCAACACCCTTTGGGATCCAGTTCTATGGCTCAGGATGTGGGGAGATGACCCAGGCCCTTTAGGTTCTCCCAGTCCTGAGCCAGAGCAATGCTGGCACGGCGCCCTCCCGCAAGAGAGCAGGAAGCTTCTCTGCCACGGCTTCAGTGGTGCCCTCGGCCCCTCCCTCCTTGGCAGGGGTTCCAAACAGAGCCAGCTCCTCCGGAGGGAGGGCTTTCTCCCTTTCTCTCCCCCATTGACTCTGAACCATTGTGTGGCTCTGCCCTGACCCCATTTCCTCCCTTCCAGCCCCTAGCCATCTGTGGGCAGCTGTGTAGACTGAGGTTGGTGTCTGGTGCTGCTTAGACCCTGGCACCGACCTGCTCGGCCTAAACATGTCCCCTTCTGTTCGGTTTCTTCTTATCTTCCTACGGGTTCTGAAACCCTCGTCTGGGGGTTGAAATCTGGCTGCACTTCTGAATCACCTGGCGGGGGTTGGGGGGTGCTCTGGAAATATACGGAGTCCAGGGATTCACCCCACTGAATCAGAGCCTCCAGCGGGAGGGGCCAGGAATTTATGTGTTTGAAACATTTCCCAGATGATGATTGCAGTCATTCAGGTGTGGGCTGTACGCTGGATCATGTTGTGTCAATGTGAAATTTTGTAGGTGTGCTAAGGGCATCGTGTTTACAGAGGAGAATGACTAGAGGCAAAGTGGTGAAGCAGAGAGAGAGAGAGAGAGAGAGAGCGAGCATGAGTGAGCACAAAGCAGCACATGCAGGTGGGGATAGGAAACTGACCTTTCCAATCATTTCCATCTGTTCTCTTGAGAGATGGACACTAGGAGAGAACACAGGACTGCCAATGTGCACAACTCCAGGGGGCGCCATTCACTTGGTTTCTTTGTCGGGATGCCACTGATATAGAATACAAAGTGTGGCATGCTCTTGGGGTTGTGTGGTAGCGGTGCTGGCCTCACATACCTCTTCCTGGATGGGCTGTGGAAAAGAAGGACAGAGGCCCTCACTCACCTGCCCTCTTTCCTGAGACCTATGTGACTCTCTGTATATGTATTTTTTTAATGGAATCCCTCGTAGCCCTTAAGGACTAAGGGACTAGAGCAGTTTCCCATGTGTCAACCCAGTCGAGGCTGCTTCAGAGAAACCGAATTGGGGTAGGGAGGAGGCAGGAAATAGGAGACCTGATTCCTAAAATACTTGGCTCCCACTCCCCGAAAATGAAATTTGGGGCTTAGAGCAAGCCAGCTCGCTCTGTCTCAAGGTCATTGGGACTGGTGGCTGCCTCCTTTCCTGTTTCCCTCCCTGGTTTCCCTGTGCCTGGCTGCTGGTCTCTGAATGCTCACTTCATTTTGGAGGTGGCTCTCCTGGACCTGCAGGGGATGCTGTTTGTCCTGTCCCGTCACCGTCACCACGTCCACTCTCTCAGCATCCGTGTGAGCCTTTAGGAAGGAGCAGCTGCCAGCTTGGCCCCTGGTGTGACATGTGTCAGCACAGGGTGGGCTTCCTTCCCTGAGTGATGGGGGAGTGGGGTGGGGGGATGGTGGTTACAGAGGGCAGCCGGCCTTTCCTGTGTCTTGGGAAAGCCTCAGGAGCAGGGCCTGCTTGGCTCACCCCTGGGGTTTTTCCTTGCATTTTCTATGACTTTGGAGTCCTCTGAGGAATTTCACATTGGGGAATCCATAGGTCTGAGTCAAAGAATCTCAGAGCTGGAAGGCACTGCATGGGGTTTTCCTGCCTATCTGTAGACCTGCTTACAGTTGCCACACCCAGCCCATTTACTTTTGAAACCCAGACCTGTGTTTGAAAGACTCTAAGGAAAGACATCACCTGTATCCTGGTCAGCCTCTCCACGTGGAAAAACATAGAGAGGTGCCAGGAAAAACCGTTCGGTGCCAGGGTCTAAGCAGCACCAGACACCAAACCTCTGCCCTTATATTCAATATTCACAAAGAATGTTCAGGTACCCTCTTTCTCCGTGGAAGTAAGGCGAATTGGGATCTTGAGGAGCTTAGTGGGGGTGACAGATCCCGAAACCTGTGATTTTTTTTAATATTTATTTTTTTTTAGGTGTAGATGGACACAACACCATGCCTTTATTTTTATGTGGTTCTGAGGATCGAACCCAGGTCCCACCCGTGCTAGGCGAGTGCTCTACCGCTGAGCCACAATCCCAGCCCGAAACGTGTGATTTTGAATAAAAGAATTTAAGCCCATGTTTGGAATATGTATAGGTAGCTGTGTGGAGCAGAAAGAAGGGATCCAATCTGGGGGTTCAGAGAAGACTTCTTACCTGATCTCTTAGCAAGTCTCGGAGAGGTGAGTTAGAGTCACACAGGCAAACGGGACCAGGAAGGGCAGCCAAAGGCAAGGGTTAGCGCTTGAGCCACATCACAGAGGGATCAAATACACAGTGATGAACGGGTTGGGGATGAGCTGGAGGTGAGTGGGAGATGGGGGCAGATGATAAAGGCTTTGCGGAGGAGTCAAATAGAGAGCCATTGAAGGATTGGTTGTTAGCAGGGGAGTGAGATGATCCAATTTACACTTCAGAAAGCCCTCAGGCTGCTCTGTAGAGAAAGCCTTGGAGATGGGAAGATTAGGAGGAGGAAGGACTGTTAGGAGGCTATTGTACAGAGAGGAGATAAGAGCTTGAATTAGGACAGCCCAGTTAGGATGGAAGGGAGCCCTAGTCCGGGGAAGTCCTGAAGGGGAAGAGACTTGGCAGTTCTTGGTGATTGGATGTGGGGGCTGAAGGAGGGAGGACACTAGGGTGTCTGTTGAGTTTCTAGTTTGGGGATAGAATATGCCACTCAGGAGTCAGGAAGGAGGAGCAGGGCGTAGGGAGTAAAGAAGGTGACAGTTCAGTTTGGGCCATCTGGATTTTGAGATTCAGGTGGGCAGATGAACTTGAAGGAGAACCAGCACCTGTGGGTGGTGGGATAGATGAGACTGCCTGAGCAGGGGGGTCGTGTGGTGACAATGGCCAAGAACGGCAACCTGAGCCAATACCAGCATGTCAGGACTGGGCAGAGGGAGAGGAGGACAAAGATGGAGGCAAAAAGCAAGAAAGAAAACTGCATCAAAAGCCAGAGACTTAGGAAGGAAGGGGATGGTCTGCAGAGCCAAGTGCTGCAGGGACTTCTGGGCAGAGGGAAGTGCCTGCTGAGCCGGGCAGCCTGAGCATTGTTGCTGGAAACGCCAGATGACAGTCAGTTAAAGAGGGCATGGGAAGGGAGAGTTGGGGAACATCAGGTATTGCTGCTCTCTTGTGAAGGATGGCGAGAAGGGAAGAGAGCAGAGGACCAAGCAGCGAGGGAAGGTGTTTAGGTTGTAAGTAGTGGGGGTGACAGATCCCGTTTTGTTTCTGAGGCTGGAAGAGGCCTGTTGATGGGCTGAAGAGAGAAACCACATAAGGACAAAAGGTTGAAGTACAGGAAAGTGAAGGGAAATCCAGTAACATCACCCTGGAGGAGATCAGTGGTTGGCACATGAGCAGAAGAGGGTTGTGCCGATACATGGGGTTGGAAGAGAAGCAAGTGCTCTACCACTGAGCCACATTTTATTATTAAAAAAATTTTTTTTGTAGTTCTAGATGGATAGAATATTATCTTATTTGATGTGTGTGTGTGTGTGTGTTCCTGGGCATTGAAACCAGGGCCTTGATGCATACAAGGCAAGCACTCTACCAACTGAGCTATATCCCCAGCCCTTATTGTAGTTTATCTGTTTTTGTCAGGTGCTGGGGATTGAACCCAGGGCCTTGCTGCATGCAAAGCAAGCACTCTACCAACTGAGCTATATCTCCAGCCCTCAGCATAGCTAATTTGTTTTTCATCCATGTGCATGCATTAATCAATAATTCATTCCTTTTCCTTGCTGAGAAGAATTCAATTGTAAACACATAGACATACCACATTTTTTAAAAAGTTGTTTGCCTAATGATGGACATTTGGGTCATTTCCAGTTTGGAAGTATTGCAAATAAGGCTTCTGTGAATATTTGTGAATATTTCTAAATCTGTGTGGATATATGCTTTCAATTTTCTTGGGTAGGTACCAGTCGTTTGCAGTGTGGGAATTGAACCCAGGGCCTCCTGCATGCTAGCAAGTGCTCTGCCATTGTGCCCTCCTACATCCCTAGACAGTTATCCTCTTTTTTTTTTTTTTAATGTTTTATTTTTGCAATTCTGGGGATCAAACCCAGGGATGGTCTACCACTGAGCTATATCTCCAGCCCTTTTTATTTTTTCATTTTGGGACAGGGTCTCACTGAGTTGCTCCGGCTGGCCTCAAACTGGCAATCCTCCTGTTTCAGCCTCCTGAGTCCCTGGGATTATGGGCATAAGCCACCACGTTCATCCCCTTTAAACTGGAGAGTTGGCTCCTCTAAATTTTTCTTCTTGTCTGATGAAAGGCACCCCTCTTTTTCCTTGGGGCATATAGGAGAGAGATGAAGATAAGAGTTAGTGACCAGAGATGGAGACATGTATAGATGAGTGGGTGGGGGGATGGATATAATAGATGAAGTTGACCTGGTATCTCATTTTTTTCTCCACCTCTCTGTTTCCCATCTGTGGTAGGCACTGAAGTGACGGGCACGAGCCCAGACTATGTCACCTACATCAGCTGATTGATGAGTCTCTCTTTGTGGCTGAATGATATTTTTACTCCTCCTCTGCAGGTATCCAGACACCATGCTTCAGCCCTCCAGTCCTGACATTGGCAGGAAGTAGAAAGCTTCCTTCTGTCGCGTGCCCCCGTCCTCACCATGTCTTCGACTCAGGGCAATGGGGAGCACTGGAAGTCCCTGGAGTCAGTGGGGATCAGCCGCAAAGAACTGGCCATGGCTGAAGCCCTGCAGATGGAGTATGATGCTCTGTCCCGTCTCCGGCATGATAAGGAGGAGAGCAGGGCTAAGCAGAACCTGGAGCCCTCTCTCATCAGCTGGGATGAGCCTGACTCAGACCTCTACCACAAGCCCGCGGCAAGGCAGGGTGACCTCAAGCTGTTACGCGGTCTCTCTGGCTCTGATCCTACCCTCAATTACAACTCGCTCTCCCCGCAGGAAGAGCCGCCCAACCACTCTACCTCCCCGGGCCCCCAGCCTGGCCCAGATCCCTGGCCCAAAGGCTCACTGTCTGGAGACTATCTCTACATTTTTGATGGTTCCGATAGGGACCTCTCTTTGTCCCCAGGACCAGGGAATGTAGATGACTCTTGCAAGAAACTGTCCCCACCTCCTTTGCCTCCCCGAGTCTCTATCTGGGATACCCCTCCCCTGCCTCCCAGAAAGGGGTCCCCCTCATCCTCCAAAATCTCTCAGCCCAATGACATCAACACTTTTTCTTTGGTGGAACAATCCTCTAACAAATTGTTGGGGCATCGGATCCTGGAAGAGGAAGAGTTGCCAGGAAATGGGGGGCAGGGGCGCCTGCTGGGGTCTGTGGATTATGACGGTATCAATGACGCAATTACAAGGCTCAACTTGAAGTCAACCTATGATGCGGAGATGTTGCGGGATGCCACTCGGGACTGGAAGGAAGGCCGAGGGCCCCTGGATTTCAGCAAGGACACCCCTGGAAAACCTGTGGCCCGGAGCAAGACCATGCCCCCTCAGGTGCCTCCCCGAACCTATGCCTCCCGCTATGCCAACCGGAAGAATGCGACACCAGGCAAGAACCGCCGGATTTCTGCTGCTCCGGTGAGGACCTCACTGTATTTCTTCTGTTCCCCTTTTCCCATGTCATTCAGAAACAAGGACCAGGCCCTCTTCTTTGCTGTTCCAAGTTCAAATCTGCCAAGTACTCACCCTTTAGTCCTCTCCTCCCCTCTTCTGCCATCGGGAATCTGGGCCCTGGTGGGTAAAGGTCCAAGGTGGGCTTGATTGTGTGTGGGGGCGGGGCAGGAGAGGGACACCAGTAAAGAAGAAATGGGCACGAGCCCAGATTATGTCACCTACATCAGATTATTGATGAATCTCTCTTCATGTCTCTTAGCCAAAAGAGCCCTTTCTGGGGTTAGGAGCTTTGGAATCCTGGTTCCTAGCATGTGCTGACCTCATCATGTAAGGACTATACCAGGAGTTAGGGGATTTGTCACTAACTCTGGGTGAATGGCCCTGTGGACTTAAGCAAGTCGTTTCCGGTGCCTGAGGCCCTGCTCTGACAAAGCGCTGTGCCACCTCGAAGCTCGTTCATAATATTAGCCACTTGTTTAGTGCTCTCTGAATACCAGACCCCGATCCAGGTCTCCACAACAACCCTGCCTGATGGTCCAAAGCCCCACGTCAAGACATGGCAGAGCTGGCATCCAACCCTGGTCTCCCTGTCCCAAAGCCCCCCTCTTCTCCTCCTCTTCCTCCCTCTCCCTTTCTCTTTTCTTCCCTCTCTCCCTCTGTGCCCAACCTCCCCTGTCTGTCCCTTTTGTGGTGGTAAGAACTACAGAACATAAGACTTAACCATCTTAACCATTTTTAAGTGTACAGTTCATTGTATCAAGTACAGTTGCATATCGTGTGCAGCTTCACTGCTATCCATCCCCACCCACTCTTTTCCTAGTGAAAATATTTAGGAAAAAATAAAACCATGAGAGTAATTTGACTTGCATCACTATGTAGTATAAAGTAGCAAAGTCTCTCCGTTTCGCCCCAGGTGGGCTCCAGGGCAGCTTTGGTCTGTTTCTGGCTGAGAGAAGTGTCCACAGCATCTCCATGGGTGGGACCTAAAGCCTGCCTTGTGTGTCACCCTTGGCCCCTGCCAACCGTGGCCTCAAGGTGTCAGGCCTCTCCCCCAGGGCTGACGACTTCTGTGGCTTATCATCCCACCTCATTCCATCCCCGTTTCCTCCTTATCCATTGTCCAAGGGGTGCTGGGGCTTTCCCACCTCACACCCAGCCTTTGGGATCCATCCCAGTTCTGAAGAGCTACTCAGTCCTTCCTTCCTCTGCTCAGAGAGTCCCCCCAAAAGCAGAATCAGCTCCTGGGATAAGCCACCGCTCCAGAGCTCAGGGCTTTTTAAAGGCCCTGCTCTGAGAGGTGGGGCTGCTCCCGCTATTTATAGGGACTAGGAGATTCCTGTTCCTTGCTCAGAGCTGGGCCTTGCTCAGGCCACCCCGGGAGGTGGTCAGCTCTGTCCTCTCTCCTGCCTCCTCCACTCCTTCACCCTGCCCCCATCCTGAGTGTCATCAGAGTTCTGAGAGGGAGCCCTGGCTGGAGGCTCCTTGAAGAAGCACGGGCAGAGCAAGCGTCTCTTGCCAATTTGGAGGGGAAATGCGGCCTTGGTCCTCCCCACCTCAGCTGGGGGCAGGGGCTCAGCCCTCCGGGAGGGGGGATCCCTTGGGCCCTCGGCCTGTACCCCCACCCCGCCTTCGCCGGGCTTCCAGCCGGAGGGACCCTCATCCCAGGCCTGCTGAGCCCTCTCTGGAAATGGCTGGCTCCAAATGCCAGCCTGGTACCCCCGCTGCCAGCCTCTGCCTGGCAGACTCCCCCAGCCAGCATCGGGAGATGGCACCAGGGCCTGCCAGCCGGGCAAACGTAAGTGGCTTTTGTCTTCCTCCAGTGCCAGTGAGTGGTACGGAAAGGGCATGAAAATGGCCTTCAGTAGCCATTCTGTTCTGCCCCTCTCCCTCTCCTGCCTTGGCCTCCCTGCTCCTCTCTGTCTCTCTCTCTTTTGTGGGTTAATTGCTGACAGTGGTTCTATTGTTTTGTCCGGGACACAGGCATGCACTTGGCAGAGCCAGGGCCTCACATGCCAACTGCCCCTACGACTGCCCTCCCCTCTGTGTCCCCCACCCCACACAGCCAGGGGAGCAAGGCTGCTGAGAGGGTCACCCAGAGAAAACAGTCACATATTCAAATGGGGAGCTCAGTTGCTGCCATCTGCCCTGAGGGGCAGGGAGGACCTGAGAACAGCCAGTGGGGAGGGTGAGAGATGAGAGGTGCTGGTGGTGTGGTGTGCACAGACCCAGCATCAGGCTCCGCCCTGGAAGCAGCTGTTAGAACCGGCTGCCTCTCCTGCAGTGGGCTGAGACTCCCTGGAGCGCAGGCCTCCTTCTCTGGGATGGCCGACCTGGGCAGGTTGTCAGGCAGCAACCTGTCAGCACCAGCTTGCCACCTCCTTTTTCCTCCTTGACGCTCATTTGAGGACTTCTTTAGGCCCCTCCTGGGTGATTGAGAGCAGCTATGGATGGGAAACAGTTGTGAGTCTTGTCTGACAACCCCAGCACCACACCATGCTCTGGGAGAGGAGGTAGGCCAACCAGGGCAGGCTGTCCAAGTTGCAGCCCTTCAGAACCAGCAAGCTCCGGAGCCAGCAGGAAGGAGCCAAGCCTTCTCCCAGGTTCTCTCCTGCCCAGACCTCTGCTTTGACACTTTCTTCCTCAAATAGCACTTACAGAGAAGGCACATGTGTCTGAGTCACCGTCTACCAAAGGGCTCTAGATCTAGCTCCCTTTGCACCTCTGGGATGTCAGAGGGCCAAGCCCCTCCTGGGACCATCTGGAACCCCTGTCTGCCCTGGCCTCAGTGGAAGGGCTGGGATAAATGGCCACCAGATCAGCTCCCACTTCACCTCTGGGAGCCTCCCCAGGAAAACTCTCACCCTGCTTGGCCGCACAAGGCCCACCTGGCTGCCCCGAGCTGGTCAGAGACTTGTCCACGGCACCCCACTTCCATACTCAGCCCAAGAGTCAACTCTTCTCTTTTAATGTGGCTGTTGGTCTCCCAGGATGGCACACAAGTGTATTTCTGGATTTTCTATATCATCATGCTCCCCTTTCTCTGTATCGAAGAGCTGGAAAGTCTTCACCCCTAGAGTCTGGTTTAGATGTGGGAGTCCCTTCACGAAGGGGGTGCTATAGGGGAAAGGCACTGAGTGGGCTGCTCTTCCCTTCAAGGTGGTCTCCCGGCACCACACTGTCGCCAACGGCCACGAGTTGTTTGAAGTCTCAGAGGAGAGAGACGAGGAAGTTGCCGCGTTTTGCCACATGTTGGATATGTAAGAGTTCAAGAATGGGTGCGGGCTTGGAGGATTGGGGTGGGGGAGGAGGGTCACCCATTTCTGAACTTACTTTAGAAGGAAGAAGAGCCTCAATTCAGAGCCATGGGATGCCTCTCAGATCAGGTGTCTGCAGGGTTTTTGAAATCTTAGAAGCCTCATATTTTTATTAAAATTCATCTAACAATCCAGTCGACCTCACCACTTTAGGCCGTGACCCTCAGTGGCCCTTAGGAGCACCCAGGTAAAGATCAGAGTGTTCTCTTGAACTGAAAAAAAAAAAAAAAAGGAAATGGATGTATCAAAGTTTTCTGTTAAACTTAATATGGAAATCTTTGTCATTTGGAACTCTCTCTGCTGTTCCACTGTGGGAAATATTTTGCAACTGTAGCCGAGAATGAAGAGGCCAGTTTCCCACCAGCTGCCTCCCCACAGCTCCCAGTCTGACACTCAGAGGGCTAAGCTGAGTGGGGACAGAGGGACCCTTGGCCAGGAGGGTTCCCACAAATCTCTTGTCAACTACTCTCTGAAGGCACAGCAAGGGCCCTTCTCCCTCTTCCTGCACAGCCTTCGATCCGGCTCTGACATCCAAGACTACTCCCTCACCGGATATGTCTGGAGCGCTGTAACCCCGAGCCCAGAACACCTTGGGGATGAGGTCAACCTGAAGGTGACAGTGTTGTGTGACAGCCTCCGGGAGCCACTCACTTTCACCTGCAACTGTAAGTTAGGGCGGGCATGTGAACTGGGGGAGGGGTAGCTATGCTTTGGACTGTAGTTACGAACCTTTGGTCTCCATCCCACCTCACCTTGTGGTCCATGGGGATGGAGAGCAGTGGGGAAGAGACTGGCTCCGGGGCCATCTTTCTGTGTCCACAGCGACTTTCTTAAACCTCAAGCTGTTTGTTTGCCTGCATCATGTGGTTGGCAGTGATGCGGGAGAGGGCTTAGCTGGGGACAGGAGATCAACAGGGGCCGAGCCCTGCTTACCCCTTGCCCACCACTGTTGCTTTCCCCACCCTGCTCTTTACAGGCTCCTCCACAGTAGACTTGCTCATCTACCAGACCTTGTGTTACACCCACGATGAACTGAGGGAAGTGGACGTGGGGGACTTTGTACTAAAGCCCTGTGGACTGGAGGAGTTCCTTCAGAAGTGAGTGAAAGGGGGCAGAGGCTTGTGGGTGGGGCAGCACCTGCCTTCTGGAGGCCTGGGGTGTAGGACTTGGGAGGGGGCTAGGCTCCTGCACTGGCAGCTCCGCCCCCTCCCTGCAGTCAGGACTCCTGCTTTCTGGGCACACTCCGTGGCCACGGCCACGTTGCACTTTCCCCAGGAGCTCCGTTTTCCAGCAGAGTTGGCTGGATCCTAAGCCAAATCTGCTGTGGAAAGTGCTTGGAGCTGGGATTAGGCAAAGTTGATGAGGTCCTATCTGCTTGCAGACTTCTGCTTGCAAAGATGTGCATACTGGGGGAGGGTGGTTTCTCCTCTCTCCTCAGGATGTGTGGTGTCTTCACAGCTGAGGTAGCAAGACTAGGCAGAGGCGCCCTCACGGAACCTAGAGGAGAAAATACAGTTGCTGTCTTCCCCTTCCCCTGCCAACACTCCTTTGTCCCGCTGGCCCATGCAGCAGGTTGTCCTCCTCCCAAAGGCTGGCTTCCAGCTCCTCTTCAGCCAGTGCCCTCTGCAGAAGGCAGCGTCCCTGGAAAGTGTGATGTGGACCAGCTGAAGCAGCCCCCTTTCTGCTACCCCAGGGCTCTGGAGGGCTGGGCTGCAGGGGAGGCCGAGGCAAGGTTCCCACCCCTGGCTGGTACAGTTGTGTGGCAGCAGACAGATCAGGTTGGCCATTGCCCAGCATTTCCAGCCACTTGGAAGAAGCAGGCCCTGGGAGTAGAGAAAGGTGAAAGCCACACTCCTTCCATCAAAGAGCCTGCTGGGTACCGCTACTCATTCCTTCTTGCAGGCAGGTCTAGATACCAAGATGTTCACCCATGACTAGACCACAGGATTGGTCGTCAGGAATGAAGATTCACAGCTGAGGGTAGCAGGACTAGGCAGAGGCGCCCTGGCGGAACCTAGGGGAAAAAATACAGTTGCTGTCTTTTTTGATCGATTTCAACCTTAGGGATATTGTGGGATCTTTTCTGGTCTCAGCCTCCTCATCTGGAGACAGAGGGAAAGGAAAGGGACAAGCCCCACAACTCCGGGGACACATTCAAACATGCCTCGTGTGGTTCTTACTTATGTCCTTACTTCCCCTAGAGGTAATAATAGGGATCCTAGGTCAAGGAAGCCCTAGGCAGCCTCCACTTTTGGAGGAAACAAGGGCCGTCGTGGGTCAGTTGGGCGCTGGGAACACCATTACGCCGGCTTGAATTTTGGCTTGCCATGAACTTGTTGTGAAGTCTGACTTTCAGTGTCCTCAGAAAAGAATGATGAGGGTTTGGGTTGGGAGTGTAGCTCAGTGGTAGAGCACGTACCTAGCATGCATGAGACCTTGGGTTCCATCCACAGCACCCTCCCCCTCCAAAAAAATTGGTGAGGATTAAATGTGATAGGGACCCAATGAGCAGTCAGTGAATACCAGCAGGAAAAGATCAGCCCAAAGAGAGGTCTTAATGGGGCTCTGGATGAGACATGTCCCACCATTTCCCTTGCAGCACCCCTAGTCCTGAAGCCCCTAAGTCCAGGAGTAGTAGGAGCTGTCAGGTTCTGCCTCTCTGCCAAGACCCAGGTAGAATATTACCAAAGTAGTGGGACAGGGTCAATGGTCCTAGGGTCACACCCCTTCCACTCTGCCTTCCACGGAGAAAGTCAAGCAGGCCCCTTGAGACCTGGCCCAGCAGCCCTCTCACCTCCTGAAAGTTCTTGACCTAGCTACAGGCTCCTGACATAGGACAACTGCCCTGCAGTAGGGGTGGCAAGGACCCTCTGGAAGTTTT
Organism: Ictidomys tridecemlineatus; assembly: GCF_052094955.1. NCBI lineage: Eukaryota > Metazoa > Chordata > Mammalia > Rodentia > Sciuridae > Ictidomys > Ictidomys tridecemlineatus. The sequence goes on along the minus strand of NC_135486.1, from coordinate 32,657,743 downwards.
AGGAAATCGCTAGTTCCCAAGGAACCCCTCAGGATTCCTATTCCATGCCTGGCAGGAGGGGCTGATATTGGTGGTGGTGGGGAGTGCGGGTCCAGGATGCAGACTGCTCTCAGATAAGAACCTTGAGACACTCCTAGGGGAGGGTTGGGTTTCCTGCCACCTCCCCCACCCCCACCGCATTCTTCCTTCCTCCTAGACACTCCCGCTGGGGCCTGCCCCTCGGCCCCGCCTCCCTACCCCCAGGCTTTGGCTGCTCTTCAGTCTTAGCAGTTTAGGCTCCAGATTAGAGGCCAGGCCCCTCAGGATATGGAGAATCCCCTAAATCCTGACTGGATTTGGACTGGCCTCCAGTCCTGCACCTCCACTGGCTTCTGCACATTCCCCTCCCTTTCACACCCCTCCCCTCCCCTCCCCTCCATTTTTGGCCTAGATTCCCAGCTCTGCTGAGGAAGGAAGTCCGTTTCCGGCTTCTGTTACCCAGCTGCTGAGACCTGGCCCAGGCTGCAGTGTTGGCCTGGAGGTGGGACTCCCTCTGCCCTTTCTTGTGGGTTTCCTTTCTAATTAAGGTGTGATTTGGAAGTGAGGAAGGGGCTGGGTCCCAGAGGGGCTCCCTAGGCCTCCTCCTCTAAATTGGGGTCGGGAGGAGAGTCTCCTGTCTGGAGGCACTTTTTAGGGAGCCCAAATCAGGCGGGACCCCCAGAGGAAGGGAGAATCAACTTGGGTGAGAATCATCATGATGGACTTGCTTGGTTTGGGACCAGCATCTTAGTCGTTAATATGGAAAGAGGGTGGGAACACCAGAGCCTGGGCACAGTGGATCTCTCTTGGTTGTCCTCTACACTGAAGCTAAGAGATGGGGTGTAAGGAGCTGTCCCCTGAGAAACCCCCTCTCCTCCCCACTCACTCAAGCAGTTCCCAGCCTGGAAATGAACCAGTGATAACAACACAGGTACGAAATACCCGAGACAGCCAATATGTGTTCAGCCCAGGGTTGTTTGGGTAGATCCTTATGCCTTCCCCCGTCTCCCCCATGACATTTTCCAGGAGCCCAGGGTAGGGCCTGCCACACAGGTCCTAGCCCCACTCGGACTCCTCTGGTTTCTTCCTGGTTCTGTCTCCCCAAGGCAAGGGTATGTATCTCTTCCCAAGGACTCTCTAGGATGCTAATGGCCTTGTCCCCCTACCCCGCCAGCAAACATGCTTTGGGCAGCCACGAGTATATCCAGTACTGCCGCAAGTTTGATGTTGACATCCGGCTACAACTCATGGAACGGAAGGCTGTGCGCAGTGACCTGGCCAGGACGGTCCGTGCGGGGAGTGGTTGTTGGGTACCCAGCACCGGGGAGGTGGAGAAGTGATATGGGGCACGTTAGGGGAGTGGAGTGGGAGTGCTGAGATAAGGACATCACCCCTGCTGAGCAGAGCGCTCTGTACACAGGTGAATGATGACCAGAGCCCCTCCACCTTGAACTACCTCATCCATCTGCAAGAGAGGCCAGTCAAGCAGACCATCAGCAGGTGAGTAGGGGACCCATACTCACCCATCTTCAGGGGTCCTGGAAAGAATGGGAACCCTTGACATCAGAGCCCAATCCCTAAGCAGAGGACAGGGAGGGAAGGAATGGGTCTGCCAGAGCTGGGTCTTTTGTGACCTCTCCTGTGATTTTTCTCTGCCCCCAACTCCCAGGCAGGCCCTGAGTCTTCTGTTTGACACTTACCACAATGAGGTGGATGCCTTCCTGCTGGCTGATGTGAGTACATGACTTGGAGCTGGACCAGGGGAGCTGCTGGAAGCTCCTCTGCCTCTTACCTGGGCTTCCTGGGACCAGCCAGCACCACCAGGCATCTGGGTAGAGCTGAAACCTTGCTGGCAGAGTCCTTCTTTCCATCCCCCTCGCTCACCGGCCAGCCAAGATCACTACTGGCTGTAGAGCAGCTGGCAAGCGTGTAGAAAGGGGTTCCGCTCCCAAATAGAAGAAGTAGGTCAGGAAGTGTGTGCTGATCCCTGTCTCTGGAGTAGGACATCTCCAAGCAAAGGGAACTAGAGTTGTCTTCCCAGTGCCACACTTGAATGTGCCTTGGCGTGTGCATCCCACCAGCAATGTTCAGGAACCTCGGGCTTGAAAGGTTTCATTGAGCTGGTGTCACAAGTAGAAAACCCTCAGGAGGTGGAGGGTCCCAAATGCACAGAGGGGCCAGCGCCCTTTCCACCTAGACTAGTGAGGAACCTCACACCTCTGAATTATGAGAATAAACATTTGCCCAAATGTCAGGAAGCTAAAAGCAAATCTGCTTTGAAGTGACCTTCAAAAACAACCTTTCCTGCTGGGCGTAGTGGTACACACCTGTAATCCCAGTGGGAGGCAGGATCACAGGTTCAAAGCCAGCCTCTGCAATTTAGAGAGGCCCTAAGCAACTCAGTGAGACCCTGTCTCAAAATTAGAAAGGAAAAAAGTGTGTGGGGGAGGAGCTGGGGATGTAGCTTAGTGGTCAGTTGCCCTTGGGTTCAATCCCCAAAATCAAATAAAAAAAATTTAAAAAACCCTCTCGCTTCCTTGATCTAGTTAGCATCGTGGATCCTTCCTTGTGGGGAGCTGGACTCTGTGTCTAGCTCATCCTCTCCCCTCTGCCAGAATCCCTTCACCAGTAGCCTCTACTTAAATATCTGCAATGACGAGAGTTCTCTGACCATTCTGCGAATTGTGGCCCTTGCTGTGCTGGCAGGTGCTAGGGCTAGAAAAGTATAAGAATTTTCTTAGCCTTTGGGCAGCTCGTGTGATTAGACAAAAGCGATAGTGAGTCGAGAGAAAAGGACAGCAAGGAGTTAATGAGGAGCCCCTGGGGGGTGCTGGAGAGGGCCACTGGTGGGGAAGCCCTTGTCAAGGAGCTGGTAGAATCTTGTCTGGCCCTTAATTTAAATGGATGTAATTAATCAGCTCCCGACAGGAGAGGGGATTCCACAGGAGGAAACACGGGAGCCAGGTGCAGGGGGAGGGTAGAGTGGGCTGTCTATGGAAGTGGCATGGGTTGGCCTGGAGGTTGTGTACTGAGTTAGGAGAAATCAGAAAGTGGGCAAGGAGGCCTGCACGGTCTCTTTGGCCTCATTAGTCTTCCCTACAGATCAATTTTCTTCCACCTGCAGCCCCTGAGGGAGACCTGTGTCTGTCTGAATAGTAGAAGTGGCCAGGGGCAGACGGATGAGGCTGGGAATGAGAGGTGGTTGGGGGAATGGGCTGGGGTCCTGGGCCTGGCTCATTTAACATCAGATGGTTTGCTGCGGATGCAGGATGTTTGAACACGAAGCATGGATTCCACTAGTTCTTCCTTAGAGTCATTATCCCCTACACTTCCCGACTCACTCATTTAAGTGGGGAGGGGGAGGATTGGGGGCCACCAGTGTGAGAGCAGAGCTGCCAAGCCTCACAGTGTGGTCTCCCACAGGGGGACTTCCCGCTGAAGGCCGACAGGGTGGTCCAGTCTGTCAAGGCCATCTGCAATGCCCTGGCTGCTGTGGAAACCCCTGAGATCACCAGCGCTCTCAACCAGCTGCCCCCCTGTGCCTCCCGCATGCAGCCCAAAATCCAGAAGGTAAAGAGGCCTGGGAAGTGGGAGAGGAACGTTCATAGGTTACTGCGTTGCTGGGGTGACTAGGTGACCCTTTGCTAAAAAGACTCTTCTTGCTACTTCTGTCTTTTAAGCAGTACAAACACAAGAATTCTTGGAAAATGGATGCCAAGTGCATCCCCTCTTCGAAAGGATGAGGGTGGGCCAGGGCCTGCCCCTGGGACGGATTGTGCAAGCCCTGGCCAGTCAAGGCTTATTCACAACCACCCAGGCGTTGCCTCACGGTCTGCTTATCCATCAGGGTACAAAACCAAACCCGGAGGAGAACGTCCCAAGAGCCAGGGGCTCTGTGACGCCACAGTGGGGGCTGTGTGCCGTGCAGATGGGGCTGGCGACACAGACACTGTGATCCTCTCAGCCGAGCGGCCTGGGGTTGGGCTTTTCATTAGGGTGGATGCAATGACGATTTTTATCCCCATCAGCTCCCTCTGTCCATCATGCGGCTCTGGTAGAAACCATTACTCCATCCTCCCTGGGGAGTCTCTGCTCCTCACATTTCAGCCCAGCCTAGCCCAGATGAGTGCAGCTGTACAAAGCCCTTTTTCCAGCTGTGATGAAAAAGGCCATGGTCCTGAAGCTCCCTCCCTCTTCTTTTTACCCAACAGGATCCCAGCATCTTGGCAGTGAGGGAAAACCGAGGTAAGGGGACTGCTGTCCCTCTTTGTCCCTTAGGAGCAGCTAGAAACTGCCAGCTCTGCCTCTTTGATTTATGTGGCCGAGCCTGGCCTGCTCTGTGTGTGTGTGTGTGTGTGTGTGTGTGTGTGTGTGTGTTTCCCTGCAAGGTGTGGACACAGCTGGAGCCCACATTGCTTTCCACAAATCATTTTCTCATTATTGTTGCTAGTCATTCCTGTGGTGTTCTGGAAGGGGTGACGAGGTGGGATAAGTGTGTTCGGGGGGCGGGGAGAGCGAGGTGCAGCCAGCCCTCCCACCCAGATGGGAAAGCTCCCACGTACGTACGTAGGCTGTGCTTCTTCTCCAGGCTGCTCACAGCCCCTTCGTTTCCAATTTAGAACAGATCTTGGGAGAGTGAGAAAGGATTTTTTCACCAGGATTTCTCTAGGACTTCCCCATTGAGACTTTAATGCAGAACTTTGCCTTAAAAGCCTTTGTTGCTGGGAATCGTACCATGATTCCCAGTCTTTTAGGTTTCATGGACCAATAAAATGCCCCCAAAAAGTATTTGGGGGACCAACACAGAATCACCAGCATTTTTTTTTTTTCTCTCCACATGCCAAACTCAGAGTCTTGCACGTGCTAGGCAAGTGCTCTACTGCTGAGCGGCTCCCCCAGCCCTGCTAGCTTTTGACTTTGCCAAGAAATGACTTTTTGAAACAACTGACAGTTTCTCAGTACTATCATTTGCTAAAAGGAAAAATATTTGAACACAATGATATAAGCGGTAATATGTAAAAACAAGGACCATGTTTGAAACCAAGTAGCTTATTTCTTTATGCAAAGCTCAGGATACCCTCCTTCTCTTTTCCCATTTCTTTTTTTCCTTTTTTAAATAATGCCATTGTGTTTTTCATAACTCTATTTATTTTTTCTGTAGTGCTAAGGATGGAACTCAGGGGCCTCACACAGGGTAGGCAAGTGCTCTACCACTGAGCCACAACCACATTCCCCTCTTTTCCCATTTCACCAGAGATGAGTGAGCTTTGTCACGGCTGTTAGAAACGGACGGGCATTTGGGGACCCCTGTCATAGACTTGCCCATTCTGGCCAGTGCCACGACGACAAGATGGTGCTTGCTGAGGCCTCACAGTTCCTTCTTGACCCCTTTCTTTCATAGAGAAGGTCGTGGAGGCGCTGACTGCGGCCATCCTGGACCTGGTGGAGCTGTACTGCAATACCTTCAACGCCGACTTCCAGACCGCAGTGCCTGGGAGCCGCAAGCACGATCTAGTCCAGGAGGCCTGCCATTTCTCCGGGGCCCTAGCCTTCACTGTCTATGCCATCCACCGTATCCCCATCACCTGGGCTACCAGGTGAGTTGATGCTCAGTACCCTCTGGAGAGTCACCTGAGCTTAACTTCCTCTTGGCTTCTCGGGTCTGTCTACCTACGAGTGACCTCACGTGACACCTCGGTGCTAGGATGTGTGGCGTTGTGGTACCACAGGGCTGAGGGGGTGAGCCAAGTGCCCGAGGGGAATCCAGGCTGGGACATTCCTAAGAGTGAAAGTCCTCTAGGAGGTGGAGAAGCACCTGCCATTCCTTCTCAGCGCTGTCTGCCTCAGCATCCCTGCCCCCTCCAGATCCAAGGCCGGCTGAGGGAGACAGGCGACAGATGGCCAGTTCCCAGATAGAGTGCGTGCCCCAGGCCAATGACTGCACTCCCCTGCAGACAGCACAATGGGAGGGGCGGGGAGGTGGGGGATAACCCTTTGTCTGGGGTTCCTTAGGCCTGCAGGGGTGGGTGGGTGGAGGAGACGTTCATTTGGTAATCCTGAGCTCCTCCACTGGGTCCCCAGCATCCGAGGCCTGGGGGAATAGGCATTTGGTCCCACCCCACTCTTACTGGGCCCCTTCCCCCTCTTTTCCCTTCCCCTTCTCTCTTTGTTCCTCACTTAATGTATTCCTCTGGGCGATTGGCAGAGAACAAAGGAGGCAGCCTGGGAAACCGGGGCCTTCTCTGACCTCTTCTGTCAGGCACCTGTCATGAGCCACAGGGACCCCCATGTGTTGGCATTCATGGCCGCATATGTCGTTTTCCTCCCCCACCCGCTTTCTTGTGCGCATATGTATGCACACGCGTGCGCGCACCCACACAAACATACACATGCATATGTGTTGGGGCACACGCCGGACTGAAGCTGACCTTGGAGAGTGGGCTGGATGGCCATTCCCGTTATAGGAAGCAAAATCTCAATGCTCAGCCGGGAGTCGGCTATCAGCAGAGGGATTCAGACTTCTCTCTGAGCATGCTTCCTCCCATAATGCTTGCTTGGCCTGTCCTTGACCCATGTTTCAGTTTCCAGAAACAGAGCCCTTCTACTGGGGGGAAGTGGGGTTTGGCAGGAAGGGGATGCAAAGGTTTGGGTGACTGAGACGGGTGTTGGGGGTTGACTTCCTTCTGTCTTTCGTAGCTATGAAGATTTCTACCTCTCCTGCTCCCTCAGCCATGGCGGCAAGGAGCTGTGCAGCCCGCTGCAGACCCGAAGAGCCCACTTCTCCAAGTATCTCTTCCACCTAATCATCTGGGACCAGCAGTAAGCGTCCCCCCAACCCCCGACCCCTGCTCCTGTGGATCTGCTCATTCCTGGGAATGTTCCTGGGCAGATGAACAGACACAGACTGGGGGCGAATGCCTGGGTTAAACCAGGCTCCCTCACTACCCTAACCAGACAAGTCACTCATCAACCCTGAAGTCTCCATTTCTTTAACTCTTCAATGGGGACATGTAAAATTTCTACCAATCAAGTCATTAGGAAGATCCAATGAACCGTGTCCATAAAAGCTCTTTGCAATCTATAAAGGGCCATGTAACTGTTAGTTGTTAATTTAAATAATGTCTTGTTGCTTTGATCTTGTCTCTCTTAAAGAGTTTAACTAGTCTGGGGGACTCTCGTCCTCTCCCTTCTTCCCAGAGTTCCCTTAGAATAGGCAAATGGTGGCTGGGGGTGGTGGAACACACCTGTAATCCCAGGTCCTTGGGAGGCTGAGACAAAGGGTCACAAGTGAGCCGGGTACAGTGGCACACTCCTGAATCCCAGTGGCTTGGGAGGCTGAGGCAGGAGGATCGTGAGTTCAGAGCCAGCCTCAGCAATTTAGTGAGGCACTAAGCAACTCAGTGAGACCCCCGTCCCTAAATAAAATACAAAATAGGACTGGGGATGTGGCTCGGTGGTCGAATGCCCCTGAGTTCAATCCCGGGCACCAAAATAAATAAAGAAAAATAAAAAGAGCTGGGAATGTGGCTCAGGGGTAGAGTGCCCCAGGTTCAATCCTTAGTACTGGGAGGTGGGGATGGGCCCAAAACAAAGAAAAGGCCAAGGATCTTGAGCTTTGTCCCCCATAGATAGAGAAGGGAGGTTTTCTAGAGAAATGAGATGGAGCCATGGAATAAGGCTCTGGTTCTAGTTCTGACTCTAATCCTACGTTTTCTCCAGCTCATCTGTGCCTCAGTTTCTCAAAATGAGAAATGGGGACATTTGCTTAATTCGGAGGCAGTTGCAGCACTGAAGTAAGGTAGGCAGGTTATAAATATGAAACCACGAATACAAGATAGTATTGATAGGGGCTGGGGTTGTGGCCGAGTGAAAGAGCGCTTGTCTACCCTGGGTTCGATCCTCAGCACCACATAAAAATGAATAAATAAATGTCCAACTACAACTAAAAAAAAAAATTTTAAAAGATAATATTGATTACCATTTAATAATAATGGCAATTTGATGTCAGGAAGGTAGGGGTCAACCAAGCAAAGCAGGAAGAAAATGGAGGTGAGGTGGCCTTGAATTGAGGTCTGTGCTGTCTCCAATTCCCCCACCTCCAGATGGTCAGACCACCTCTTGTTTGCGGCTCCCAGCTTCACTTCCCCAGACTGACTGTCAGGGTCCTCATTTGCAGATGCTACTCAGGTATTTGGAGTGCAGATTAAAGAGACCAAGGAGGGTCTTTGAGGAGGCCAAAGACGACCAAACTTGTAGACCGAGTCTGCAAATGTCGGGAGGGGTGGGATCTGACATTTTACAGATGGACAACCCTCTCTCCTGTCCTTCACACTTAAGTAATTCTTTTTTTATTATTATTTTTAGTTTTTAGTTGTAGATGGACATAATGCGATATTTTATTTATTTATTTTCATGTGGGGCTAAGGCTCGAATCCCAGGGCTTCACACATGCTAGGTGTGTGTAAGGCACGTGCTCTACCGCTGAGCTCCAATCCCAGCCTCACACTTAAGTAATTCTTAGAGCAATAACTGCAGTTGCTGGTAAATCCGACAACTATCAGGGCTGGAGATACTCCTTGGAGACACAGGATCATTCCATTAAATGGCCCTTGAGTTTCACTATCCCCTTGGGATTTCTTCGGCCTTAGTTACTGCTGATGTCCAGGAGAGCGGTGCTATACAGTGTTCTGGCTCAGGAGAACCACAAGAAATTGACTTTAGATACTTTTCTCAGACAGAATCAGAAATACAGAAACAGCCCAGCCTGCCCAGTGGGTCTCATTCTGTTCCAGGTCTGAGATCTCCACCTTGAATCTAAAGGGCCAGTCTCCTGGGGCGCTGGCCCTGTGGAGGGCATGATCTCAGCCCTGCAATCCAGATGCGCCACCTGATACATGTGGGCCCTTCTTAGTCAAGACCATGGCATTCAGGAGAAGGCACCAAACTAAGGGGTTTGGAGCACAAGCTTGGCCTACCGTCCTCTCCTTCTTACTGTAGATGCCATCCTGGGCAGCCATTCACTCTAGGATGGGGACAATAATAGGGCCCCCCCTACAAGGTTGTTGGAGGAGCAGTTAGGAGGAAACTGTAAGTAAAATACCTGGCTCAGCACCCAGTGCATAGCTAATGCTTTCTTCTTCATTGTGGTCTTCTTAGCTGGGGGGCCCCTCTCAGTTCCAGTTTCTCTGTTCCAGGTGACTGATAAAGTGATTGACACGTGGAAGTATTTGTGCATGGAAACAGTATCTGTGTAGCCTAGTTTCAGAGCAGTGACCACAGCGTCACAGAGCAAGAAGTACAGAGTATGTGCTCATGTCACACTACTGAAGCTGTTTCTCCTCTTCCCTGATAAGGACACTGTGGGGCCAGAGGTATAAATTAAGTGGGCTCAGACTGTGAGTGGCCAGTCCAGGACTCGACCTGCCAGCACATTCTGGGAGTCCTCCCTGGAGGAGGCAGTCCTGCTGATGTGATGTTGAGGAATGGTGGCAGGCAGGAAGTTCAGGTCTTCAGCAACTTGGTGGTTTTCCTGAGCCACCCTGGGCGAATGTCCTGGGGACAGGCATACCGGATACACTCAGGGCCTGAGGAACTGGGTGCCTTGATTGCATCTAGTGCTGTGGTCTCAGCAAGAAAGTTTCTTCATTCTCCTTTTCCTTAAGACACTGCTGGAAGCTTCTCCCTTCCTGGGCGGCAAGAAAGGCCTGGGGACCAGCTCCCTCTCCTTGGGCAGCAGGGTCAGCTGGTTCTGTCTCCTGTTGCCACAGTACAGGGATCAGCTAACTCTCAAAATAGGCCCATGCTCTGTCACTTCCAGCCAAACCCTGGCTGGCATGTTCTCTGGCTGCTGGAGGGGCCCTAATTATAGCTGTGGGGCCCCCAGGGTAGCGGCAGCCGGGACGCAGCAGGCTGTGCCAGTCTGTGGCGACAGGCAGGAGCAGTACCTCACCTAGGTAGAGAGTCCCCTGGAGGAGACTGGCAAGGGACTGCGGGTGCAGGGGAGCTGTTTTATCTGAAACTGCTGACCTTGGGGGTGGCCTCGTGCCTCCGTGCCCTCTGGGTGTGAAAGTTGCTGGGCCTGGGCAGCAGGAGGGTGTGGCAGTGTGGACTTTGGCCCAGGGATAACTTCCGGGAAAGGTATGGCGGGTCCTCCCTCTTTCCACAGCTCCCCCAGCTGCAGCTCTTCATCCTGAGCGCAGGGAGTGGCGGGGTGTGATCCAGGCAGAGCTGCCCAGGAGGGGACATCTGGGTGCGTGGAGCCAGTGGCCTGCCTCTCTCAAGTCCTTTCCTTTTGTCCCTGCCAGTTGGCTTTCTGACCATTTGGGGACTTCAAGAAGCCCCTTCGCTTTGTCCCTTTAGCTTTGAGTTTGTTGGGGGTGAGAAAAAACCACCATGTGTCTCTGGAGCTAGGAGAAGGGACACCGATGGGGGGGGGAGGGCTGTGGGGGAGGGCGAACTGAGGGCAGAGAACATGGTGCTTCTTCCCAGTGTCTCTTATCCGGGTTGGCGGGGGGGGGGGGGGGGGGACTGTCAAATGGAAAGAGAGGACACAGGAGCAGCCCTGCTGACCCTCCACACCAGTCCTGCCCTGGAGGGAAGGAGGCCGGATTTTGAGGTGGCTCCAGCTGAGTCCTGTCAGGTCCCAGGCGTAGTCTTGAAATCAGGGAAGTTCCTGTTGCTGGCTGTGTCTACTGGCCCCAGAGACACTGTGTGCTTCCGGGAGCTTCTAGTAGAGGTTTTGCATAGTTTCGGACCATCCTGGTTCATCAAGAAGGTTCCTCCCCCCACCACCCCGCAACATCCAGGAACACACCTCTGACTCCCTAAGAGGGAGGCACAACTCTCTGCCTCTCCTTGACTTCCCAGGCCGCCTGTCCCTTGAAGCCTCCTGATTTGGTCTCCTGTCCTCCCTAGGATCTGCTTCCCAGTGCAGGTGAACCGGCTGCCTCGGGAGACCCTACTGTGTGCCACTCTCTATGCTCTGCCCATCCCCCCACCTGGGAGCTCCTCGGAGGCCAATAAGCAGCGACGGGTACCCGAGGCCCTGGGCTGGGTCACTACCCCGCTCTTCAATTTCAGGCAGTATGTGAACCCCAGGGTAGCAGCTTCTTGGTTTGGGAGGGAGAAGGGGGAGGGAGACAGGGGGCTGAGTGCTGGACTAGTCAGTGTCCCTCAAGAGAGTAGCTACGTGGAGCACACTGGTGAAGTCCCGAGTCCCTTTGGTCCCATCCTGGATGAAGGGCCAAAAGACAGAAATAGTGACCAGGACTGCCGATGTAACCAAGAGGCACTAGACAGGACTGGTGGCACAGACTGGCAGGTAGTGGGGAGGGGAGCATGGGAAAGCAATGCTTCAGTAACGTGTCACCTGGTCTGGTCACTAGAAGGACCTCAGAGGTCATCTAGCCCAGCCTCTCTACCTTACAAAGGTATCTGTACCACCAGGTCACTCAGGCCAGGGAGCAGTCAGCTCAGGGGGCCTCCTGGAGGGGGAGCTTGGAGGAAGGAAGAGGCCTCAGTCTATGGAGTAGAAGTGGGGAAGGGTGGTGGCTTCCAATAGTGAAGACAGATTTTTGAATTGGGGAGCAGGAGGGAAGCCGTCCACTTAGCCTGTGGGTTTGTTGGCTCATCTCACCCTCCTTCCTTCCCGCCTAGAGTCCTGACCTGTGGCCGGAAGCTTCTGGGCTTGTGGCCAGCAACACAGGAAAACCCCAGTGCCCGTTGGAGTGCACCTAATTTCCACCAGCCAGACAGTGTCATCCTCCAGGTGAGACCCCAGTCCTTCTCTCCCCACATCGGACACCCTCAGAGTCAGATCCAAGTTTTCCCCCTTGAAGTTTGGTTTGGGACAATAGAAAGTGCTAGAACTTGGCACAGGGTGATGGCATAACGGAAGCTACTGGGTGAATGTGGTTAGAGGCTGAGCACTGTGGTTGCTGCCTCCCATCTCCTGAAGGTCAACTTTGATTTCAGGGAGCCTGAAGGTGGAGTCTGAGACCTTCCCAATCCAGGGCTCAGCTTATCAGAGTCCCCGTGTTGAAATCTCGTGCTTCTAAATGTCATCAAATCAGAGCATCGCCTCTTGGGGCCTGAGGGGAAGCCTGACCCTCCTGCTCACTCGGTGCATTTGCAGGGTGGACCTCTTCTGGTGAGGGGAGCTTGTTAGACCCTAGGTCCAGTTACTAGTTCCCAGCTCCCCTTTGTTGTGACCGTGAGATGCTTTGGTATGGAATAGGGAAAAATCACAGTTGACAGAGAATGGAATAGAATGATACAGAGTGGATGTTCCAAGTGTTTTGATCTCTGTCATTGCTCTGTACCCGAGGCTTAGAATAATGCACCAAATCAGGGCTCAGTAAACATTTGTCAAGTGAGGAAAGTAGAACCCTTTTGGAGAACTGGCTCGGTGAGCTCTGATATCCACTTCAGGAGGACACCTGGTGGCAGAGAGCACGAGGACCTAGTGTTGCAGGGCCTAGACTTGGTAGGACTCCCACTCAGCACACAGTCTCCGCTGCCAGCAGGCCTCAGGACTCCCCAGCCTCTGCTAGGATGCTCTCAGTGGCACCTGTTCAAAATTCTGGGGCTCGACGCCTCACCCAGGAACCTCTCAACCCAACTTCTTCCTCCCTTGCCCACTTTCCCTCCCTCTGTTTCCTTTGTGTTTTGTTGAAAGGTATCACTCTAAGGGACTTGGTGATCACAAGTCCAGCTGGGTTATTTTACAAAGACAGGGAAGGATGGAGCAAGGTGGCAACGCTGGACTGTGAGAGGGAGGGTGGGGACCCAAGGGGGTGGCTGCCTCCCCTGTCTTCACTTCTCTGGGCTTATCCTCCAGATTGACTTCCCCACCTCAGCCTTTGACATCAAATTCACTGGCCCCACTGGAGACAAGTTCAGCCCCCGCTATGAGTTTGGCAGTCTCCGAGAAGAAGACCAACGCAGGCTTAAGGACATCATGCAGAAGGAGTCTCTGCACTGGTGAGGGCCAGGACACCCCCATAGGTGGCTCAGGCTTCCCTAAGTCTCTCATGTTTTATCTGACCCTCTCTTACTTATCTCTCAGCACTTGGTCCCTGTCCTGCTCTGGGAGTAGAGGTGGGACAGGATAGGCGTTGCCACCGAGACAGAAAGTGGTGGCAGCCTCCAGACCTTCCTCTTGAGCTGACACTTGGAAAAGGGGAGAGGTTAGGAAATGAGGTCTGAGAGTGCCCACGCCCACACTGGGGTGTGGCCGGGCCACCACTGCCAAGAGGACCAGAGCTTTGCACCCCGCACCTCATAAACTGCCAAATGGTCTAAGGGGCTGCTGGTCTCACCTCCCTGCCTCCCTCCTGCCCCTTCCACACCAACAGCCTTTGCAATTTTCTGGCCCTGTCACTTTCCAAAAGGGATCAGGTGTCAAGGCAAGCTGGTAGCTCTCAGGGAATGAGTCCCGGCTGATCTCATTCTTGGGGCTGTGCATTCACCAGGATGGAAGAAGGAGGGGTCACACCAGAGGAGCTGGTGGGGCCAGGCTCCTCCCCTACCTGCTCCCCACCTACCACCTCTCTGGCTCCTGCATAGCCCTGTGCACCTGCTTGGCCAGGGAATGAGAGAGGTCACCCAGGGTGCCAAAGTAGCCTAATGAAGCAGACTTCCTCTGCTCCCATCCCTGCTGACCCCTCACTTCATTAACCTCTCAGCTCCCTTCTCCCATTAGACACCTGATCTCAGGCAAGACCCAATTAGTTGCAAGGCCTGTAAATCAGACAGCTGGCCTCGGAGGCCCCAAGAGGCCTCAGCTGCCCAAACCCTGACGCATGGGGTCCACTGCCCTCTGGTGGCTCTGTGGTGCCCTCACCACATCTCCAGCAGGGGAAGCAGGTTTGATGCCCTTGGCCCATTCTTTGGGTCTACACCTGAGATGACCTTGAGTCAGCATCAAAGGTGAGATTTGGACCCTGCTTCTTAAACTTTTCTTCTCTTTGGAATTACCTGGTCATCTCTTAAAAATATCTGGTACCTGGCTTGCTCAGACATTTGGACTTCACTGGCTTTGGGTATGATCTGGGCACAGAAAAGTCACCAAGCGCCTCAGGTGACTGTATTGTGCAGCAAAGTTGGGAAACCCCAGAATGTCAGTGTGTAGAAGTTCCTCACCTTCTGGCTGACTCGGCCCCCTTCCCTCCTTTTCCCTCCCCAACCTCCCCCCAACTCAGGCTCACTGATGCTGACAAGAAGCGCCTGTGGGAGAAGCGATATTACTGCCACTCGGAGGTGAGCTCGCTGCCCCTGGTGCTCGCCAGTGCCCCCAGCTGGGAGTGGGCTTGCCTGCCAGACATCTATGCGCTCCTGAAACAGTGGACCCACATGAACCACCAGGATGCCCTGGGGCTCCTGCATGCCACGTGAGTTGAAGCACCCCCATCTCGACCCCAGGCATATCTGGCCAGCCCTGGGGAGATGGTGAAGTACACATGGATAGTCAGGGCTTTTGTGTTTCTCCTGAACAAAACTGAAAATTGCACCGTGAATTTCCATATGCCTACCACCTGGATTCTTCCATTGGCATTTGCTTTGTGTGCTTTACGGTATATCTGTCCATCCTTCTGTCAGTCCATCCTACTTTTTAATGCATTTTGAAGCAAATTTCAGACATCAGTAAATTTCCTTCTAAATACTTTGGCACAACTGGAGCTCAATGTTCTGTTTTTTTCTACTGGGTCAACATTTACGTATAAGGCTATGCTTGAACTTTACCTGTACATTGGCAGAGTTTTGGAAAATGCATAGGCCCTGAGGCTCAACCTGTGTTGCTTACTTCTGTGTCAACAGTCTTCCTTCTTTCCCTTTCCCTAGGGTTCTCTAGGGACAAAAGGATCCAATTGTCAGAACCCTGGACTATTTTTTCTAGATGGTACCTAGGATTCTCAGTTTATTTCTTGCTATTCTCAGTGATCAAAATGTACCTGTTCTCTGACCTGTCTTTAGGACTGTCTGAGGCAATGGTTTTGTTAATCTCTTTTAAATGAATTCCACACAATACCAAGTATTAGCTTACGTAAAATTCTGCAGCTCTGTTGTTTGCCTGGCAAGCTTTGCATTAAAGGATGTTACCAAGATAAATAATGCCTTAACCCACATGAGGGCTCTTCAGTGATGGGAATTTGTGGAAGAGATCTTTGGGAGTAAGGTGGAGGGCTTTGTCCCATTTTCTTTAAATCACCTAAAGAATGAGCATGGCCACTCTCCTGCCCCTCCATGGCCCGCAGTAGACTCTGATCATGGGGAGTGTCATTCCCAAAGGTTGCTTTCCAGAGAAGGTGCTAGTTGTTCCAGTGGCTTTGGCAGATCCCGGGAGACATTGCATTTGGTGTGAAGGTGCTCTGTGGCTCTTTTGCCACAGAGCCTGCAGCTGGGTCCTCAAGGTACTGGGCTCTGTTTTGCAGCTTCCCGGATCAGGAGGTACGCCGGATGGCCGTCCAGTGGATTGGCTCACTCTCAGATGCTGAGCTGCTTGACTATCTGCCACAGCTGGTGCAGGTGGGTGGACTGATCTTCCCTCTGGTTCTGAAACTCTGGTCCCCAAGACCCCAAGTCAGTCTGCAGCCTGTCCCTTAGAACCCAGGGTCTCCAGATTCCAGGCAGTTAATAAAGCCTTCTTGCTTTGCTTTCTCCTGAGCAGGCCCTGAAGTATGAGTGCTACCTGGACAGCCCTCTGGTGCGCTTCCTTCTGAAACGAGCTGTCTCTGACCTGAGAGTGACTCACTACTTCTTCTGGTAAAATCGAGTGTGGAAAGGTGGGAGGTAGACATGCTTTTCATACAAGAGTATTTTACCCCTAGGTTTGTAGGGGTGGGGAGCTGAGTGATCTGGGTTCCAGGACGAGGCTGAGCTGCCATGTGGCCTTGGACTAGCATCTTTTCTGAGGGTGATCTCAGTTCACCCCCGTGTAACTCCCACCCACGGCAGAGAGCTACAGCGGGGTTTTGAGCCTTTCTCAGGCAGGGTGGCTTGGATGAGCACCTCTGGGTGAGCAGAGCATTCAGAGTATATTTCCCCTCCTGGCCATAGGGTGGGTCTTCTGGGGAGCTGGAGCAGGGTGTGACCTGTCCTCCCTTACCTGCTGCCTGTGATCCCTTGAGCAGCCCGACCCCCCCACTCCCTTCCTTGCAGGTTGCTGAAGGACGGCCTCAAGGACTCTCAGTTCAGCATCCGCTACCAGTATCTGCTGGCAGCGCTGTTGTGCTGCTGTGGCAAGGGACTGAGGGAGGAGTTTAACCGCCAGTGCTGGCTTGTCAACGCCCTGGCCAAGCTGGCCCAGCAGGTCCGGGAGGCCGCCCCATCTACTAGGCAGGTGAGTGGGCAGGGCTGCCTCTACCTGTCTCCATTTCTAGTCTGGAGCTGCTGTGGCCAGTAGTTTACCTCTAAGCCTTCTGAGCAGCAGGATGGCATTTGACCATCTCTGATTTAGAAGCTAGAAGGAGGTGACCGTATCTATAACCCACAGGCCACAAACAGTCTACAAGCTGGATACAGTCTACCAGTACGTTTTTCTTTTTTCCTTTTAAAATATTGAAATTTTTATTTAGCCATTTGCCTCCGAGGCTAAGCACAGTATGTATGTTGCTCTCTGCACAAAGCAGCCAGAGGGGCAAGTGAGGGCTGAAATCCAGTCATATTTTGTTCACTGTGCTGTGAGCCATGCTCAGGGCTGGAAAGGATGCCAGAGGCTCATTCATCATGAGGCACCATATTAGGGCAGCAGCAGCATTCCTGGTGGCTGACGTCTAAAACTTGAGAGATGTTTATGTTAAAGTCTACATTGTTAGCTTCCCTTGGTAAAGCCTGGGCAGCACTTTCCCTTGGTGATTTCACCTGCTCTCTCAGTTTTGTGGCCTGCTCCCCACTGTCTCTCTGTCTGCCTTGCCTGGGTAGGTATTTGGACTTGCTGCTCATGCACTGAGCCAAGCCAGAACATAATGAGGGTGGTTTTGCTTCCCATGGGTCTCCTGGATGTTATCCATACTTCTCAGGAGTACCACTAGGCACCTACCCTGGTAGAGGCCTGGCTCTGTGTGGAGCCTGTGGGCCCCTCACCTCACCTCACCTCTCCCCCGCTCCCTGCCAGGGAATCCTCCGCACGGGCCTGGAGGAGGTGAAGCAGTTCTTTGCCCTCAATGGCTCATGCCGCCTGCCCCTCAGCCCCAGTCTGCTGGTGAAGGGAATCGTGCCCAGGGTGAGTGACTGGTGGTGGGTTTCGGGCTCTCAGAGTGGGGAGGGCTCAGTGGAGATGAGGTCCTTGCTGACCTGGTTCTTGAGAGAGAGGGAGGAGGAGGGAAAGTGTATTAGTGGCCTCTTCTATTCTTAACCCTAATGTGTGTGGACCTGGCAGCTGTGCTGGGTGAGCCTGGGTCAGTGTCTCTCCCCAAGAGTGTTGGGGATGACTTGGAGAAGGTGATGATGGTGGTAGCTATTGGCTGTCATTTCCCCACACCCGTGGCCTGGTGCCGTTCTGCATTTCATCCTTAAGACTCTCGAGAAGTCGTCCTATTGTGAGCCTCGTTGGACAGAGAGTAAACTGAGGTTGATGAGATGTGGGACTCATGGGAAGTCAGGAAACTAGAAGGAATGACTGGAAGGGGAGAGATGGGGCGCTGGAGGGGAGGTCCTAACAAGCCGAAGACACAAGGGCAGTGAGGAGAGGGCAGGAGCAGGTCTTGTGGGGGGCGCTGACAGCAGGAGGGTGGGCAGCATCTTGAGCCAGTGGGAGAGGCCATCTTCCTTCCTGGGCATGGATCACCTGAGCCTGGTCACTGCCCTCTCTACCATGCAGGACTGTTCCTACTTCAACTCCAATGCAGTCCCCCTCAAGCTTGCCTTCCAAAATGTGGATCCACTGGGAGAGAACATCCGGGTCATCTTCAAGGTGAGGCTACTTCACTCAGGCCTGGAGGGGTGAGGTGAGAGAGAAGGAGGGAGCCCAGTGGCGGCAGGAGTGACCCCAGGATGGTTTCTTCCCTCTGTTCCTCAGTTCCATGCTGTGTGAGTGTGTGTGTGTGTGTGTGTTGCTGGGGGTGGACCCCAGGCCTTGAGCATGCTAGGCAAAGTGCTCTACCACTGAACCCCATCCCCAGCCCACCATGCTGCCTTTTTAATATAGGAAAGACTATCAGCTCTAAAAGGATTTAGATGTATTCCACATAACCCCAGAGGGGCTAAGAATAAAACGTTAGGCATTGTAGAGGCAAATGAATGACAGCTCACTTTATAGAGGACTTTCTAGGAAGCTCAGCTGCCCTGACAATGGAATGGGTCAGGTGATGATCTGCTTGTCCCTGGGGGTATGCCAACAGAGAGTGAATGACCACGTGGCAAGGATATTAAAGAAGAAATTAATAGCCAGGCAGGGTGGTACACACCCATAATCCCAGTGACTTGGGAAGCTGAGGCAAGAGAATTGAAGTTCAAGGCCAGCCTCAGCAACTTAACGAGACCCTGTCTTGAAATAAAAAATGAAAAGGGCTGGGGATGTAGCTCAGTGGTAAAGAACCCCTGGGTTCCCCTCATACCAAAAGAAGAAATAACATATCTGGCACAGATCAGACTAGACAAACTCTGTTTCCTTCTAAATGGTACCTGCGAGATTCTGAGAAGTAAATAGTGATCTCAGAGTGCATAGGCTTGTGGGCTTCCTGGCAAAACATGAGAGTGGGGCTGGGGAAATTTCTCTGTAGTAGAACAAGTGCTCAGTATGTGCAAGGCCCTAAATTAGTCCCTAGCACCACACGCACACACACACAAAAATGTGCATGTATTTTTGTAGATTATAGTACCTATTTATTTTGTATATGTTCCAAATCTGGGATAAGCTTTCAAGTTTTACAAAGCCCTGATGATCAGGAGGGATGCTTGTGGAAGAGGAACCTGAATTCAATTCAGGTGGGGGTACTATTTGGATAAACTGTGACGACTACTGGCCCTCTCTGCTTCTTTGACCTAGTGTGAGCTGAGTGGGCAAGTCAGAGGTGCAGGCTGGGAGAAGTGGACAATTTCTCTCTGTTTCTATAGTTTGGGCTCCTGGGAAATCTGGAAGCTGGAGGTCAGGGGTTGGGGACACATGGCCAAGCTGGGTTTGGGTCATTTTCTTCCTCTCTCCAGTGCGGGGATGACCTTCGCCAGGACATGCTCACCCTGCAGATGATTCGCATCATGAGCAAAATCTGGGTCCAGGAGGGGCTGGACATGCGCATGGTCATCTTCCGTTGCTTCTCCACTGGCCGAGGGAGAGGTGAGCTGGGAGGGCAGTGGAGGGAGGCAGATGGTGTGGAAGGGACCCCTTTTCTACTGCTCACTCCCCAACATGAACCATGTACTTCTCCAGGAAAATGAAAAGGTCAAGGTTATCTCAGTAAAAGCTGTGGAGTGGCATGGAAACAGAAGGCGAGGGAGAGAGACTTTATAAAATAAAATAGACTTGGGGACGTAACAACTTAATGTGTCATGTAGACTTTGGATCCTGATTCAAACAAACCAACTATAAAGAAGGCTTTTTTTTTTTTTTGAAAATTTGAGTTCAGACTGGTTTAGATTAGATTAAAAAATAATCATTCATTTTTTAGATGTGACAATAGCATGGTGATGATGTCCCTGTAAATTATACTTGAAATCTTTGTGAGTGAAATGATAGGCCTGGGTCTTGCTTTTTAAAGTACCCCAGCCCAGGTGGTGGGAAGTGGGGAAACTAGTTGCGTAGGTGAAATAGACAAACAAGATTAGCAAAACGTCTATGTAAGTTTTGAAGCTGGGTGATGATTACCTATGAATTGATGAAACCACTCTTTTTATTCTTATATTTGAAGATTTCCACAGTAAAAGGTGCAGCAGCCATGAACTAAGGAGACCAAGGGCTCATGGTCTGGAGGAGGAGCTTTGGGGTGCAACCTTCCTTTCTTCCATTACACTTGCCTCCTAAGCAGACTTGTCCAAAGGCCTTAGAGGGAGGCACCCAGCACAGCCTCTCCCTACGGTCCCCTTCACTGTGCTCCGAGCGTGATCCCAATCCCTTCTCTCACAGGCATGGTAGAGATGATTCCTAATGCCGAGACTCTACGCAAGATCCAGGTGGAACATGGGGTGACCGGCTCCTTTAAGGACCGGCCCTTGGCAGACTGGCTGCAGAAACACAACCCTGGAGAGGATGAGTATGAGAAGGTAGGATCGGGAGCCTTGGGGTCCAAAGCTGGGGTGGGTGTGCCTGATTGGCACGTGGCTCTATTATTGCAAGACCTGCACCCTCTGTATATGCAGGGATAGGTCAGAGTGACTGTTGAGGGCAGTCTGAGGAAGTAGCCTGGTATTGTCCTGGGAAACCAGGACATGAGTTCCCCCAGCAGTGAGCTATCTCAGATGATCCGAGCCAGCTTTGGAAGACCTGTTGTGCCTCCTACTCATGCATCCTGGGTTGGTTCCTCTGGCGCTCTCAGAGGGCTTCTGTGATACTGGATGAGGATAAGACTTGGTTGAAGACAAGTTAGACATCACTTTAATCCAACACCACCTTTTCAGGGATGCAAATTAAGACTCTCTTCTTCCAGTTGTGGAGCTGGTTTGTTCAGGCTGTAACATGAAACCAGGTCTGAGGTTAGGCAGGAGATCAGAGGCTAGAAAAGAGACTTGCCTACATCCTGAGAGATGAAAGATTAGATTAGAAGGGGAACTTTGGGCTGGGCATGCCTGTAATTCCATCTACTCAGGAAGCTGAGACAGGAGAATCCCAAGTTTGCGGCCAGCCTCAGCTACATATTGAGATCCTATCTTAGAATTTAAAAAAGGGCTGGGGATGTGGCACAGAGGCTAAACAGCGTCCCTGGGTTCAATCCCTGCTGGTACCAAATAATAATAATAATAATAGTAATAATAATAATAATAATGCCTGAATGCTAATTTATATAAATTTCTTTCTTTTTTTTTAAACATTTATTTTATTTACTTTTATGTGGTACTGAGGATCAAACCCAGGGCCTCCAACAGGCTAGGCCAACGCTCTACTGCATTTCACCTTGAAGGTTCCAAATACTAATTTACATTGATCAGTGTGTTTTAGACGTTTTAGACCCACGTGGGCAGCCAAATTATAACCAGACAGTTGTTTAGTGGATGTGTAATTAGATGATCTTAAATGGCCCTGAGTGTTTGCATCCCCGGGGTTTAATCCTTGGCTTGCTAGCTCTCTTTGCTGGCTCCTTATGCCAGCTCATCCTCTCTTCTCCTCCCACCCATGTGCTGATGACTTCCAAAGCCCTTCTTTAACCCTCTTCCCTCCTCCAGCTTTATACTCTGTAGGAACCGGCTTATTGTACTTTTCCATTCTCACACACCTCAAAGCAGTGAAGGCAAAATCGAACTTTCTTCTTCTCTTTCTCCTCCTGAAGCCTGCTTTTTTTGTGTGAGTTTCTCATCAGTAAACAGTAGGACTCTGTGCCATCATCCAAGCCAGAGCCATGGACTTCCAGAAATTTCCGTTTGCCTTACTTCTGCAGGACCCAGCCCTGCTGATTCTCCCTTCTCTTCTCTCACCAATGTGTCCTCTTCTTTCTATTTCCTTACTATCACTTTTGTCCAGCAATTTGCTATGTGTCCCCAGAACCCCTAAAATGCCTCTTCTCCTTCTGTCATCATCCTCTGCTTGATTCCTGAGGGGTTCTGAAGTGCAAGCCTGTTCACCCCACTCCTTTGCTCTGAGTTCTTCAAAGGCTGCTACGTGGCATATCCAACCTGCCCAGCCCTGCACACGAAGCTCTTTGTGTTCTGGCCCTTCCTACTCTGCAGCCTCATCCTCCTCCTCCTTTCTCCAATCCCACATGCTATTTATGTTAGCATGCATTTTCAGGTGTTGAACACCCACCACGAAGCGGCACCGTGCAAGGTGCTAGAATTGTAATGACTCCGTGCTAGTGTACTAAAGAGTCGCGATAAATGTGATGGAACTGTGTGCAACAGGTGTACACTCACACAGAAGTAACTTTGCATGTTAATGTTTAATCTCAGCCTTTCAAAGGAAGCCTTTTTGGTAGGACAATGCTGGTAGTTTCTGATGGTAACTTCCAGAAGAAAAGAACTAGAGATGTTTTTTTCTCTTGACTATGTATTCAGCTAGGTAGCACCCCATATCCTACAAGAGAATCTCTTGAGAGCAGGAGGGTGCCCATTTCTAGAGTAAGAGCTTTTTTTTTTTTTTTGCCAGGGACCCACTATGCACTGCCTAACTCGGGGAGTCAAGTTTAATCATTAACCCCTGGGCACACAGCTCTTTTGTGAGCCAACATAGGACTCATTTAAGATAAAAAGGACACCTGTGCCAGGTGTGGTGGTGCACGCCTGTAATCCCAGTGGCTCAGGAGGCTGAGGCAGGAGGTTTGCAAGTTCAAAGCCAGCCTCAGTAAAAGCGAGGCCCTAAGCAACTCAGTGAGACCCTGTCTCTAAATAAAATACAGAATAGGGCTGAGGATGTGGCTCAGTGGTCAAGTGCCCCTGAGTTCAATCCTCAGTATCCCCCGCCCCCACCTCAAAAAAAAAAAAAAAAAACTGTGACAGGAGAGGATAGATGGAGATGAAGGTCAAGATTGGGAGAGGATGGATTATGCTCCTTCTTGGATGGCTTATTTTCATTCATAGATTTCCCTTTCTTAGAAATGGTCTTTTTCTTCTAGAAGATGAGTTCTGTGATGTCTTTACAAACTTCTATTCTTAGTCTCCAGTGGATTCGTCATCTGGTTGTGATTGGACAAGTAGCTGGAAAGGGGTGGGTTGGAGAGTAGCTGGCTGAAGAGCGGGTCTTGTGGAACAGCCTAAAAGCTGTTGGGAAATCAGATCCCTAAACTTGGGAAGAGGTTAGATAGGCAATGAGTGAATGGTGGTGGCTGTAGGTCTGGAGGGGCTCAAAGCGGGCAGAGCCAGTGTGAGCTGAGGAGGTCTGGAAAGATGTGGGTCCTTGAAGGACAGAGGGAGGCAGGGAGGGCAGGTCTGCTGGGTCTGGCAAGCTCTCTTGTTCCTAGTTCCATACGTTTCTAGTTGGTTATGACAGTTTTTTCTCTCATTCTCAATTTGGTCCATTTCTAGCTGGCTATCATGTTCTGCATCTTTCGTGAGCTCTTGGGAATTCTTCAAATCTCACAAAAAGGATTCCTTTTATTTTCTTTCTCAAAAGACAGATATGGGTCTCAGGTACTAGGGAGGCTGAGGTAGGAGGATCCCAAGTTCAAGGCTGGTGTCTACAACTTAGCAAGACTGTCTCAAAATAAAATTTTTTTGTAAAGGGCTGGGAATGTAGCTCAGTGGTAGTGTGCTTGACTAGCATGTGTGAGGCTCTGGGTTCAATCCCCAGCGCACACGTGCGTGCACACACACGTACACACACACACACACACAAAAGATAAGGGGACAAATGTCAACTAGAGCCAACCCCTCACTACCAATTCTCCTTCTTTAAATTCAAAAATATCTCCAACACATTTTGCAAAGTAGAGAGATCTGATTTCCAAGTGCAAAACACTCCTTAGAAGTGCGAAGCTGCCTCAGCTCTTCCTTGGAATGCAGTGACTTTAATTAGATAGGCGTGGAGCTGTTACCAAGAGTTCTGTGAAGGGGGTTTTATTTGGAGCAGGAAGGATGGAAGAAATCTGTGCAGGGTCAGGTTAAATCTGCTGTCTTGGTAGCCATGCTTGAGTTAGGGTCATTGTGATCCACTGGGAGTGTTGT
The DNA here is from genome assembly GCF_052094955.1 of Ictidomys tridecemlineatus. Lineage (NCBI taxonomy): Eukaryota > Metazoa > Chordata > Mammalia > Rodentia > Sciuridae > Ictidomys > Ictidomys tridecemlineatus. Next base: position 32,633,983 of record NC_135486.1, on the reverse strand, counting down.
AAACACTTTCTGTCCATTAAATTCAGCCCAGTCTGGGCTGCTCATGCCAGGGCTTTTGGACCAGTCACTGTCGTTCCAGCCCGTCTCCCAGAAGATGAAGTTCAGACATACAGACCTTGCATCTCCTCCTCCAGCATCCATGGGAAAGGGTCCTGTGGGGGCACACGTGCACTGTATGTGTTAACATGCAGTAAAGGGTGAACAGGCGGATATGAGGTGCTGTTGGGGTTCATAAGAGACTGAGGCCAGGGCTGCTGAATTCAGTCTGGCTGTGACCCCAGAGTCCCTTGAAGCCAGCTTCATGTCCTCTCCTCTCACCTGCCTTCACTGTTCCAGGCTGTGGAGAACTTCATCTACTCCTGTGCTGGCTGCTGTGTGGCCACATATGTCTTGGGCATCTGTGACCGACATAATGACAACATCATGCTGAAGACCACCGGTCACATGTTCCACATAGATTTTGGCCGCTTCCTGGGCCACGCCCAGATGTTTGGCAACATCAAGCGGTAAGTGGTCTCCTGGAGCCAGATGTCTATGTCGTGTATGAAGGGCAGGGATGGTTTAGGGCTGGACATAAGCCTGTGATGGAAGGGTTAGGGCTTCAGAGCATTGTCCCTGGGCTGAGCAGCTTTGGAGAAGAGAAGACTCATAAGGAGATCAGGTCCTGACAGCGCCTTGTGGAAGAAGGTGGGAAGCTGTTGATCTCTCCCCTTCCTGACGACTGAGCAAAGGGAATGAGCCCAAACTCAGAAAAGGGGAACATCATAAGAAACTGGGAGAAAATATTGCTAGCTCACAGATAAGGAGCCAGTGGAGGATGTGGGACATCTGTCCTGGGGATCTTTTAAGGTTAAGGTAGGGGCAGAGAAAGAGAGAGCCCATCTATCCAGGTTCATACTTGGGATGAGGGACCCCCCCACACACGCAGCCCACCAGGTGGGCTCCCTCCTCCACGTTGACCTTCTGCCTGTATGTTCCCCTTGGCCCAGGGACCGTGCCCCTTTTGTCTTCACCTCGGACATGGCGTATGTCATCAACGGGGGTGACAAGCCTTCCAGCCGCTTCCATGATTTTGTTGACCTTTGCTGCCAAGCCTACAACCTCATTCGCAAGCATACCCACCTCTTCCTCAACCTTCTGGGCCTGGTGAGGAGCTCCCCGCCCCATCTGAAAAACCCCTTCTTGTGACCTGGTGCCAGCTTTAAAGACTGCCCTGGCTTGTTTCAAAGAATTCCTGGAGATCCACTTCTCTGAGCCCCAGTTGAGTTCCTGTCTGCCCTAGATAAGGGCAGAGACCTACACTACCTGGGGGCAATGCTATCTGACCCATTGCGGTCCCTCAGTTCCTGGGGTCCTCAAGCCACTGCCCACAGCATCTGTCTGCCGCCATCTAGAAGGATCAGAGAGCCTAGCTATAGAAAATCTTGCCTTAGGGTTGGGAAGAAGCAAGACCTCTCTGTGGTTACAGACACCCTCCTTCCTCCTCTCCTAGATGCTGTCCTGTGGGATCCCCGAGCTCTCAGACCTGGAGGACCTCAAGTATGTGTATGATGCCCTGAGGCCTCAGGACACAGAAGCCAATGCTACCACCTACTTCACTAGGTAAACTCCTGCTCACACCAGTGCTGCCCACCCTGCGTCACCCCCAGGTTGCCTGATTGGCAGGAGCAGGCTAGAGAAATGGGAAAGGCTTCTTAGCTCAGGTGGCAGAGCCTAGTGTTGGATCTGTTGTCCCAAGTTGGCCTCTGACTTTGGCGAATCACTTCTCTCCAGCTTTGGGTGTCTGTCTGCATTTTGGTGCCAACCTTTGTATTTAGGAATATCATCACCGCTCTTTCCTGTACTCTCACCAGGTCTCAGCCAAAGACTTCATGGGGCATGGGGGACAGGGATTTTGTAATAGATTTTAGTTCTCTGGGTCAGACCCTTTCCTCTTGATGGGACCTTGCTTTTAAACTGAAATCTCTGGATTTCCTTGGTGAGATCCCTTTGTATTAAACCTTGAATTCAATTTGATGACACTATCTAGACATTTATGAGGTGACCCTACAGTGCTCTTCTCTAATTTCTTCCTGCCTTAGTTTGAATGTCTTTAGCTCAGATCAACTCAGAGGGAAAATAAGACCCCAGGGGTCACATGAATATACAGCACGAGGTGGTTGTGTGTCAGTCATGTCCACAGGGAAAGAGTTTATCTGGCGTTAATCTCAGGAGTTAGGAAATATTCCTTTGTTAGCTGTCATGGCAGAGAGGACTTGGGTCCAAGATTGTGCCTTTTTCTTCCTGTCCTCATGCACCCACAGGTTGATTGAGTCCAGCTTGGGCAGTGTAGCCACAAAGCTCAATTTTTTCATCCATAACCTGGCTCAGATGAAGTTCACAGGCTCAGATGACCGGCTGACCCTTTCCTTTGCCCCCCGAACGCACACTCTAAAGAGCTCTGGCCGCATCAGTGATGTTTTTCTCTGCCGACATGAGAAGATCTTCCACCCCAACAAGGGCTATGTAAGTACTTCTTCCCCTCTGACCCTGTCCTGCTCCCCACTGACCCAGGCTCCTTGGGATTCTGAATCTTCACACCCATTCAGCGGACACTGGACTTCACTGAGCTCCTGTTCTGGGAACAGCCCCAGATCACGTCCTTTTTCCTTATTCAAGTGAACTGCTAGAATCAGAGAACTGAATTGGATGGTAATTCCCTCTAAGTCAAGGGTCCAGAGAAACAGGAGCAGGAAATCTTTGCTTTCACGTTCCTGTGTATGTGCTTTGTCTCCATTGGAGACTTTCTTGACCTCTTCCTTCTGCTCCCCAACACGTACACCCTTTAGTCCCCTCACCTACCCACGAGTTCATTGGGTGCAGAGGGTCTAACAGTAGACTCTACGATTTGGAACTTTGCAGATATACGTGGTAAAGGTGATGCGGGAAAATGTGCACGAAGCCACTTACATCCAGCGGACGTTTGAGGAGTTCCAGGAACTACACAATAAGCTTCGGCTGCTCTTCCCTTCTTCCCTCTTGCCCAGGTAGCTTCCCCCTTTACTTCCTGCACAGAGAGAGGCTGAGAGGGGAAGGGATGGGATTGGCAGGATTTTACCCATCTCTCTGCATTACTTGGCCTAGTATTGAGTTTGGTGAAAGTGCTCCCCCTGCTGGCCAAGCTCTCCTGACACGCCTGTGCACTTGCTCTAACCTTGAAAGTAAGCTTGGGCCCATCTGCAAAGGCAGGGGGACTTGTTTGAATCTGAAGATGTTTCAGAGTTTCCCACCTGTTAAAGAATTAGGTCATTTTTCAGTTGGACAAAGCATGTTATATACATGCAATGAAATATTATTATTGGGCATTAAAAGGGAAGGACAGGGGCTGGGGTCGTGACTCAGTGGTAGAGCGCTTACATATATGAGGCACTGGGTTCAATTCTCAGCACTACATATAAATAAATAAAGTCCATTGACAACTAAAAAAATATTTTTTAATAAAGGCAGTGGGGGAGGACATTCCAACAGGCAACTCAACCTGAGTGAACTTTGAGGACATGATGCTAAATGAAATAAGCCAGTCCTAGATTACAAACTGTGCTTTCTGCTCATCTGAGTTACCTAGATTAATCAGATTCACAGGGACATAATATAGAATGGTAGTTGAGGCAGTATTGTTTAATGGGTGTGTTTTCAGTTTTGCAAGATGAAAAACTCCTGGAGATGGTGGTGGTACAACATTGTACCATGAACTGTAAAGACTGATAGGTCAATTTTTTAATATTTATTTTTTAGTTTTTTTTAGGTGGATACAATATATTTATTTTATTTTTATGTGGTGCTGAGGATCAAGCCCAGTGCCTCACACTTGCTAGGCAAGCGCTCTACTACTTGAGCCACAACCTCAGCCCTAGATAGGTCAATTTTATGTCATGTACATTTCCCCATAATTAAAAAAAATTATTTCACTTCACTTTTCAAATAAATTTTTACACCAAAGAGAGAAACTGGAGTGTCCAAAGCCCCAGGGGCACTTTTGAGGAGCACGGGACTCTGCCCAACAATTTAGTATGGTTTGGGGTCCTCGTGAGTGTGCCGTGTTAGACCTGGGCACAGACCTGGGAGCCAGGGTGGAGTCAAATGGAGTGAGGATTCCCGGGGAGGGAAGCTGCTGGGAAATAAGATGAAATGGAAAACGCCTGCTGCCTCATTTTCTTTCCCCATCTTCCCCGCTGCCCACCCTGCCTCACCAGCTTCCCAAGTCGCTTCGTGATTGGCCGGTCCCGCGGAGAGGCGGTGGCAGAGCGAAGGAGGGAAGAGTTAAATGGCTACATCTGGCACTTGATCCATGCAGCCCCTGAGGTGGCCGAGGTGGGTCTGCCTGCCTTCTGCATCCCGGCTGTCACCTCCATGAGGCTAGGTGTGGGAAGCGGGCAGGAGGACTCCATCCTGGGGAGTCACGCAGGAGACGTGGCGCTTCTGGGTCTGCTGGAAAGGGGGCCCTCCAGCGTCCCAGTGTCATGCACGTAAATAAGTAAATAAAAATGTTACTGTAGCTAGCACCGTGGTGCACACCTGTAATCCCAGCAGCTCAGGACTGAGGCAGGAGGATCATGAGTTCAAAGCCAGCCTCAGCAAAAGCAAGGTGCTAAGCAACTCATTGAGCTCTGTCTCTAAATAAAATACAAAATAGGGCTAGGGGTATGGCTCAGTGGCACAGTGCCCCTGAGTTCAATTCCTGGCACCCCCCCCAAAAAAAAACCCATTACTACAACCGGTCCCAGAGACAAAACAGCCTTTGAGATCTTGGAGTGACTGCACTGATCAGAACCTGTGAAGGCAGAGAAAGGGGTGCCTCTTAAGGAAAAAGACAATTTTGAGCAGGTTGATTTTATTTATACACACACACACACACACACACACACACACACACACTTTTTTTTTTTAAACAAATGATATTATAATGGCCCTATTATGGTCACTTGGAAATCCCATTTCTCCAACAAGTCATCTGACTTTGTTTTCTGTGTTTTCTTCCTATGTATCTGTATGCAGGCATGATTTTTACAGTTTGATGATGGCCATGGCTTAAATATAAACCTATATTCTTAGACTTTCTTCCCTTAGCATTTGTGGTAAGCATATGCCACAGCTTTAAATATCTGAACCAAATTAGTACACGGACTGGCGGTATCATATCTCAACCTTTTGCCTTTTGAAAGAATAGAGTATTTCCATTTTTTTCCCCACTATTAATGTTCAAGTGGTCATTTGCACATATTTAAGATTTTTATTTTGTTTTTGTTTCCCCTCATTAGAGAACGTTCTCCAGAACAAGATCTGTGCTCTTATCCCAGGCTGACTCAAGCATTTGTGCTGGAGTGATACGTGTGTTGATCTAGGAAGCAGTGTAGAAGAGAACACTCTGATTCTAACCTGAGGCGACCTAGTTTTCCTTTTTTCTTTCTTTCCCTCTCTCTTTCTCCCGGCACCCCTGTACTACTGGGGATTGAACCCAGGGTTGCTCTACCACAGAGTCACATTTCCCAACCCTTTTTATTTATTTATTTTTTTTAATTCAAGACCAGGTCTCACTGACTTGTTAAAGCTGGCCTTGAATTTGCAATCCTGCTCCTGCCTCAGCCTCCTGAGTAGCTGAGATTACATTGTGCTTGGCTTCTTTTTTCCTTTTCAAGAACATTTTAGTATGAAAGCTTTCAAACATACAGAAAAGTAGAGAAACAATATAGTTAGTGCCTATAGACCCATTCCTAAACAGCATTTTACCATATTTGCTCCATCTATTTTTATGTCTTATTTAAAGCAATTTACAGGCATCATGATACTTAGTGTACATCTCTAAAAAGTAAAAATATATTCTTACATAACTATAGTGTCATTACATCAGCCAATACATAGCCCATGTTCAAAAGTTCCCTATCACTCCCCACTCTTTTTGCATTTGGTTTGTTAGAGCCATCGCCCAGACAAGAACTGTGTATTGCATTTGGTTGTTAGGTTTCATAGTCTCTTTTAATCTAGAACAGTCTTTCCTCTTTTTTTTTTTTTTTTAACTGGACCATTATCTTACTGAAGAATGGCCATGTTTTCTGATTCCATTCCAGTGTGATCTGGTGTACACCTTCTTCCACCCCCTACCGCGGGATGAGAAGGCTGCAGGCACCAGCCCAGCCCCTAAGTCCTCAGGTACAGTACCTGCCCTGAGACGCTCCTGCCAACCCCTCGGAACCACAAAGGGTCACTTCTCCTGCCCCCATCTCTTCAGTTTTTTTTTTTTTCCTTTGGCTTGTCCCCGTTCCTCTTCTTACTGGTTAGGAAATCTGTTTTCCCACTCACACTGTGGGTCCACAACTCCTTGGTGGGGTTCCCCAGAGGTTGGATATTCAGTTAGTAAATACACTCTTGGGCTTGGTAGAGTGATCCCACCCTCTAACTCACGTTAGATACCAGTCACACATGTTGATCCCCTTCCTAGTTATGGAAGGACCAGCACAGGGGGTTCATAAAGAAAGTAGAAATACCTCCCTGGCACCAGTCAGGAACACGGCTGGCCTGTTGACAAAAGTTTCCTTTGTCCCTGCAGATGGCACATGGGCCCGGACTGTCGGGAAGGTGGGAGGGGAGGTGAAGCTGTCCATCTCCTACAAAAACAACAAGCTCTTCATCATGGTGATGCATATTCGAGGCTTGGTAAGTGCACACACAACCCTCATTTGGTTCTTTATCTTTCTTCAGGTATTTTTTTTAGAGTAGTCAGACCTCCTCTGCCCCCATGTCTGAGAGTAACCACAAAAGTTTACTGAGCTTCCTCTAGGGGCCTGCCCATGCTAGCCTGTAGCATGACCAGGCAATTCAAGACTCAGCAGCTTGCTAGCTGTGTTCTTTGGCAATATCCTAAGTACTCAGCCTCATTATCGGAAGGATAATATTAGGATCTACCTCACAATGTTGCTATGGGGATTAAATGAAATAATGCAGGGAGAGCACTTACTTTATGATCGTTATTATAAAGAGGGAGGCCCCAGGGGCGCGTTACCTGACTGTAGCAATAAAGCAGCCCCTTGACATCCTTGGAGCAGAGTCAAGGCAGTGTATAATCACTAAATTTTTGGTACAGGTTCTAAGAGCATCATGATGGAAGAGAAGGAGAACTTTTATTGAATACTTGCCGTGTGCTGCCCCCCAAGTTAGGTATTCTGTGTAGGTTGGAGCAGTGGGACATAGAGCCAGGAGCATGAGCTTTGGAGTCAGGAACCTTGCTTCCGCTTTCATGCCGTCATTCATTCATTGGCTCAACCAATGATCATCTAGCGCCTGCTGTACACCAGGCCCTCAGGAGAAAACCACACAAAACTCTGCTTTCAGGGCATTTACAATCTCACTGGAAAAGGTGGACAGATAAAAAGACCAGTAAAATAGTCAGCATATAAGATGGAGGTAAGAGCTGGGAAAGAAATAGAGAAGGAATCCAGGGCAGAACGAGGGGAATGGCAGTTTATACTGAGTGGCCTCATGGATGAGGAAGGATCGTAGCAAAGGTGAGAAGAGATCCCATCTGAGGGAGGAGTGTTTCAGGAAGAGGGAGCAATGACCTTCAAGAGCCCCAAGTGGGAACCCGCAGAATGTTTCAGTAATGGCAAGAGCCCAGTGGCTGAAGTGATGGAGCAAAGGGCAGAGGAGCGGAGCTTGAGGTTGGAGAGGGTGTGGTGGACTAGTCCTGGGCCATAAGCTGTAAAAAGATCAAGTTTGGCAGATGGGTCATTTCTCATTGCTGGAATATATAGCTTAATGTGCCACGGGTTGGATCCAACCAAAAAAGGATTTAATATGTTAATATGGTGAATCACTAGTTGGCTGACCTTGAACAAGGGAACTTAATCGCTCTGACTCATAGCTCCACCTCTTAGGAGTTAAATAGACCAAATGACAAAATAGCATCATAAGAAGATGCCTTGGGGCTGGGGTGGGATGTGGGGGGGGGAGCGGGATGGCTCATTCAATACAGACCACATTATGGGATGACCTGAGCATTTGGATCTGATTGATGTAGGATACCTAACAGGATCACGGTAGATATTTTTATCAGAATGGTGTGAGCTGGAAGCTGCCAAACAAATTAGGTGTGCGCTGCAGGAAGCCAGATGTGGAGAGGAAGTCTGGCTCAGGGTGTCATCACAGGCATTGTGCGGAAGAGACAGAGGCTGTAAGAATCTTCATCTTTTTTTTTTTTAATTTAATTTTAGCAACAGCTTCAGGATGGGAACGACCCTGACCCCTATGTGAAGATTTACCTCCTTCCTGACCCCCAGAAAACCACTAAAAGGAAAACCAAAGTGGCCCGGAAAACCTGCAACCCTACCTACAATGAGATGGTGTGTAGGGGACGTAGCGGGGCTGGGCAGGGTTTGGCAAACTATGCCTGTTCCTAAAAAGAAAGTTGCATTGGGACATGCCACACTTGTGATTTAGGCATCGTCTGTGACGGCTTTCATGTAGCAACGGCAGGCTTGAGTAGTTTTGGCACAGACTCTACTTCGAAAGCCTAGAAATATTTGCCATGTGTTCCTTTACATAAAAAGCCTCTGACCCTTCGGGTTGGGAGTCCAGAACAGAGGTCTGAGCCCTGTCCTGCGGGGAGCAGGAGCAAGCGAGTCCTGGGCTGGAAATGACCAGTGCCCCCAATAAAATGCCTTCACCTGCTTTAACTCTAAGCAGAGAACAAAGTTCTCAAATGCCTCCCTTGGATTCTGGGTGCTTCCTGTATTCCCTTGGGCTCTGCTGGTCTGAAGAAATCAAAAGTGGTCTCAGTCACAGCCAGATCCCACCAACAGGGACCTGAGCACCTCCCTGTCCCCTGTGGCCTGTGCCCCTTCCCTCTCTCACCACGGCCCTGTCCCCTGTGTTTGCAGTTGGTGTATGATGGGATTCCCAAGGGAGACCTGCGGCAGCGGGAGCTCCAGCTGAGCGTGCTAAGTGAGCAAGGATTCTGGGAGAACGTCCTCCTCGGGGAGGTGCACATCCGCCTGCGGGAGCTGGACCTGGCCCAGGAGAAGACTGGCTGGTTCGCGCTGGGGTCTCGGGGTCATGGGACCTTGTGAGCCCATGGGAGCCACAGCCCGGGACCTCCAGCTGGTCACTGGACCCGGGGCAGTGGACTCTCCCCCGCTCTGCCGTTTAACTCAGGAAGGGGCGGCGTTCTTAGTGGGCCTCCTCCTCCGTCCAGGTGGACCTGGCCTCCATGAGAAGAGGCAGGGAGAGTCGGGTGCTCTCTGCCAGCCCTTCCTCTGCGGACTGAGCTTGAGTTGCTGGTTTGTGCTGAGCAGCCCCTTGGAAGCTGAGAGGCTGCAGCAGAGTTTTAAGTTTACCTTGTGTCAAGGGAGCAATGCCTGGTTTGGGGTGTGTGTGGGGTGGGCTGGACGAGGTAGCATTTGAGGGGAGGGTGGGTGGATATCTTTATTTTTATTTTTAAAAAATGAAATAGTAATGTTGTCCTAACTGGGACAGGAAGCTTTTTTGCGAGAAGGGACGTACATATGCCTCAGAAGGCAAGAGGGCAAGACTCTTTGGACTTTTGTATGGTTAAGGTTCTTATTGGACTTTTCCCTAGGATTTTTGTTTTTGTTTTTGTTTTTTTTCTAGCTGTAGGAATTATTTGAGGAGGGGCCTAGTGGATCTCGGTCAATGCCCCCCCTGTCTGAGGGCAGGTTGGAGAGGGACAGGGAGGGTGGCCTGTGCTGGACCGAGGCCTGCACCACTGGGCTGTTCTGATTTTGCCTCCAAAGGAGAGCGACACGATACCTACATGTGTAAGGAAGGGCCTTCCATGTCGGGGTCCTGCCAAGGACCCGTATTCAGGGACCCATGCTCTGTAGGGGGAGGGGGGTTTCCCATCTCCCCTTCTTTGTTAGGACTCAGCCTGAATACTGTCCCTCCCCCCGCCCCTCTAGCCCTCTTGGCCCTGCAGTGGGCCCTGTCGTCCCTGTGAATACGCTGGGGGCACTTCCCCATAGGTTTCCCCCTTTTTCCTAGTGGGGCAGAATGGTGGGATACCCAAGGGTGCCCTGGCCCCAGGCGGAGGCCTCTAGGTGGCAGGTGCCAGGGTTGCTGCCTGCTGCTTAGTTTCTGAGGGCATCCCCGCCTCCCCCCACTTCTTCCAGCCGAGCTGCTTCTCTTCCCAAATTCATTTCTGTCACGTTTTCTAAGAATTTCCCTCCCTCTGTGGGGCCATCAACCTACATAGTCTGGAGCCAAAGGGATGCCCATCTGAAGCAAAGCATCATGGGGCGAGGGGTTCCGCCCACCCCCTTATTATTCCCAGCGATTGGTCAGGAGGCTCAATGGGAGCCGTGGTTGTCACACTGGAGCTGAGCTCAGGGGCTGGGAGGGAGGGACCTGGGGCTCTTACCTCTCTATACTCTTTATTCCCTAACAGATGGATTTAAATTTCACTGTTGCGTTTCTCCCCCAAGGGTTGTCTTCCTTCAGAAAGAGAAAAGAGGGAGAGACTCTGGATTTGATATTAAATTTTTAAACCCCACTTGGCTGGATGTGTCCCTTGAGTGGGGAAAGGAGTGAAGAGGACATTCGGCACACTGTCCCCTACCAGCCTCCTCCCCAACTCCAAGGGTCAAAAATTCCCTTTTTTTCTGACTCTTTCCATTGCCAAGAAAGAAGCTCCATTCATTGAAGCCACAGAACAGCAAGGAAGTTTCCATCTTTGTCTTACATTTTAAAAGCCAGGGATAAGCTGGCTGCAGAGGAGACGGGCTGGGGGAGAGGGAAACGGCAAAACTATTCCAGATGTATGGACCATAAATGTTACTGGCTTTTTGCCCGTAGCACATTTTGACTCTACGCTCCTGATGTAAAGAGGTCTGTGTACTGTACCCACTTCCCAAACCCCTTGTATCTTCTACTTTCTCTGGAATTGTATTTTCTAATAAATGACATTTGAGAAAAACGAAACTACCATTTTAAACATGGATGTGTAAAGGTTTAGATGACAGCCTATGATGCACAAGATGAAGAATAATGATAGGGGTTTTACAAATGGTAACATGTATGTGCCCTCCTGGCTCAATGCTGAAGGCAATTTCACCTTTGTCAGATGAATCTAGCCTCAGAAGAACTTCACCAGATACACATGATTATCCCCATTTTTCAAATGAGGAAACTAAAGGTCTGAGAGATTAAGTAACTTGCCTGAGGGCACACAGCCAGTCAGTCTTGGAACTAGAATTTGAACCCAGGTTTGTTTGATTCTGAAGGCAAATGTATTATGCAACCACTGGAGTTGATGTACTATTTGATAGTTTCCAGAGTGTTTTAATATATATTATGTCTTGTTTTTGTTTTAAAATACAGTCACTTCGGGAAGTAGCTATGGCTCATTAATTCTGTCAATACTGAGTGTATTGGTGCTACCTAGTGGCATGTCTTCACTCACAGTGTGAGGGTGCATCTGGAATTATACACTGTTTCCTGTACCAGATCTGCAGCTGAAGGTTATAGAAATAAATTAAAACAATTAATTGCATTTAAGAAGTTTAAACTGGGCATGGTATCAAGTGCCTGTTAATCCCAGCAACTCTGGAGGCTGAGACAGGAAGATTCCAAGTTGGAGGCCAGCCTGGACAAATTAGCAGAATACTATCTCAAAAACTTTAAAGTAGGGCGTGGTGGCACACACCTGTAATCCCAGCAGCTAGGGAGGCTGAGGTCAGAGGATTGCAAGTTCAAAACCAGCAAAAGCCAGGCCCTAAGCAACTCAGTGAGATACTGTCTCTAAATAAAATACAAAATAGGGCTGGGGGTGTGGCTCAGTGGCTGAGTACCCCTGTACTGGGGGCGGGGGAGTTTACTATCTAGTGCTGTTTAGCCAACTCCATTTTATAAAAGAAACTGAACCTCTTGGGGCGCCTGGTACTATCAAGCTGTTAGACCAGAATTATAGCCCAGAAGTGAACCCCCAAATGGAGGATGCAGGGGGTGTAACCCTTGTTCAAACATTTTACCCAGAAGTTGTTAAAAACTCTCCGGTGAGGAGTCTTATTTCATGCTGGGGAATTTTGTGGCGTTTCCAGGGAATTTTGCAGCAGTAAACAGTAGAAATGTTACCTGTTATGTTTCTAAGTGCCTTTGAGGGGTTATGGCTGTTCTGGACAAGTCCCTATGGATCTTTTAAAAGTTAAAACTTGAGTCTGGCAAGAGTCTTAGTTAAGGATATTTCCTGGCCAAGTGGAGTAGAAACCTGAACCTCCTGAGGGAGGAGTGGGAATGAGAGCTGGGGGTGGGGGACAGGGGTTGCTGGAGAGCAGGGAACAACAGAGGCCCAGGAGGCCAGGTTTTCCCACTTCAAAGAGGTGATGAAAACCAAGTTACCCAACTTGCTGGGATTTGGAGGGGAAAGATTAGATTGGATTTCAAAGGTTAACAACAACAACAAAAAGTAGCATTTTTAAGTGGATGGGTAATTCTCTGGCTGGGACTTGTCTGAAGTATCTGATCAGGTAGACAACACTGAGGGCCCTGGGGCAGGTGAGGTGTCAGGCGCACTGTGGCTACTCAGATGACCCAGGTGTGGATCCTGTCCTCAAGGAACTTAGTATAGCAAGGGAGGCAGTCACCCCTCTGTATTGGTGGCTCTGTATTTCAACCAAGGATGAAAAATATTTATATAAAAAAAAAAAAAAGAATTGCATCTAAGCTGAACAAGTGCAGATTTTTTTTTTTTTTAATTTTGGTCAGCATTCCCTAAACTATGCAGTCTTACAATTAATTGTTTACATAACATTTACACTATGTTAGGCAATATAAGTAATCTGGACATGAGTTAAATATGTGGAGGATTGGATAGGTTATGTGCAAATACTAGGCCATTTTGTATAATAAGAGACTTGAGATTCGGGGATATTGGTAATTGCAGGAGGTCCTGAAACAAAAACCCACCTCCATGCCCAGGGACAACTGCAATTGACAGTGACAAAGGGAAAGAGGAGGGGTGGTATGGGCAGAGGGGGCTTCACAGAGGAGATATTTGAACTGAGTTTTAAAGTCTCATTTTTTTTCCTTTTCTTTCTTTTTAATATTTATTTTTTCGTTGTAGTTGGATACAATATAATTAATTAATTAATGATATTAGGCGAGCGCTCTACTGCTGAGCCACAACCCCAGCCCTTATGTTAGATACAGCATTAATCTCTAGGATTTATAAATAACTCAAAAAAACTTAACAACAACAAAAAGCCCAAATAACGCAATCAATAAATGGGCAAAGAACTGAACAGGCACTTCATAGAAGAAATATGATTGGTCAACAAATACATGAAAAATGTTCAACATCTCTAGCAATTAGAGAAATGCAAACTAAAATCACGCTGAAGGGCGGGGCTATAGCTCAGTGGCAGAGTGCTTGGTTCAGTGGTGAAGTACTGGGTTGGATCCTAAGCACCACATAAATAAATAAAATAAAGGTCCAATGACAACTAAAAAATATTAAACACACACACAAACACTTGAGATTCCGTCTCACTCCAGTCAGAACGGCAATTATCAAGAATACAAGTAACAAACATTGGCAAGGATGTCGGGGAAAGGTCCCCTCAGACATTGCTGATGAGACTGCAAATTGGTGCAACCACTCTGGAAAGCAGTACGGAGATTCCTCAGAAAACTTGGAATGGAACCACCGTTTGACCCAGTTATCCCACTCCTCAGTATATACCCAAAGGGCTTAAAATCAGCATACTCTAGTGACATGGCCACATTGATGCTTAAAGCAGCTCAATTCACAATAGCTAAACTATGGAGCCAACCTAGGTGCCCTTCAATAATAGAATGGATAAAGAAAATGTGATAAATATAATACACGACGGAATATTATGCATCCACAAAGAAAAATGAAATTATGGCATTTGCTAGTAAATGGATGGAACTAGAGATTATCATGCTCAGTGAAATAAGCCAATCCCCAAAAACCAAATGTTTTCTCTGATATGTGGATGATAATTCACAATAAGGTGAGGGGGTGGGGGGAAGAATAGAAGTTCTGTGGATTAGACAAAGGGGAATGAAGGGAAGGGGTGGATAGGAAAGACAGTAGAATGAGTTGGACATAACTTTCCTAAGTTCACATATGAATACACAACCATTGAAACTCCATATCATGTACAACCATAAGAATGGGATCCTAATTAGAATAAGTTATACTCCATGTATGGAAAATATGTCAAAATACACACTACTGTCATGTGTATCTAAAAAGAACAATTTTTTTTTTTTAAAGTCAGCACTCTGGACTTTATTAATAGAGTAAAGGGGATGCCATTGGTGGGTTTTGAGAAAAGGTGGCAGTGTTGCTATTTTCTTTTTGTAGTACTGGGGGTTGGATCCAGGGGGCATGCTAGGTAAGTTATTTCTACTACTGACTTATATCCCCAACCCTTTTTGTCTTATTTTGAGGCAGGGTCTTCCTAAATTGCCCAAGGCTGGCCTTGAACTTGCAATCCTGCCTCAGCCTCCTGAGTACCAGGGATTGCAGGTATGGCCACCGCCAGGCCCAATTTATAAGAGATCATTGTGGGACTGAGGGTGTAGCTCAATGGTAGAGTGCTCGCCTAAGCATGAGGCCCTGGATTCTGCTGCCCTGGGTTCAATTCCAGAAAGGGAAAGAGGAGTCACAGATGAACCTGGGACTGGGAGTTTAGTTCAATGGTAAAGCAGGTAGGTGCTTAGAGTTAATGTGGAAAAGCCTAGTCAAGACCTTTGACTTAATTATGGTAAGTTTGAGACACCCAATAGACACCCAGTTGGAGAAGGAGTAGAAGGGAATCTGAAGTCCAAGGGAGAGTTGTCTGGAGTTTAGATAGGGAACTCTTCAGAATGTAGGCTGCCTTTAATTCCATGGAACTGGACGAGATCACTCAGGTTTGAGAAGCCAGGAAAACAGGAGGGACTGAGGCCAACATTCAGAGGAAGAAGCAGGCACTGAAATGATAGGAAAACCAGACGAATGGTATTGGGGGAAAACTAAAGAGATATGGTCAGTTTCCCAGGGCTGCCTTGCCAAGCACCCCACACTGACTGGCTTTCAAACAGAAACTTGCCTCATAGCTCTGGAGGCTGAAGTCCCAAGGTCAAGGAGTCAGCAGGGTTTGTTTCACCAGAGGAAGAATCTGATCCAGGCCTCTCTCCTAGTTGATGGTTACTTGCTGGCAATCTTTGGTATTTCTGGGCTTAGAGAGACACACCACCCTGATCTTGGCCTTCATGTCCACGTGGCATTCTCCCCATGTGCATGCAAGTGACCTTGTCCAGCTTCCCCTTTTAACCAAGATACCCTGGTATTGGATTAGGCCCCCACCCTAACTGCTTCCACTTCACTTGATTATGTGCAAAGAACTTATTTTCAAATAAGGCCACATTGGGAAGTCCTGGCTAGGGTTTCAATATCTTTTGGGGGAGAACAATTCATTGCCTAACAATCAAGAGACTAGATATAGCAAAATATTTTTGGTGGCCTTGACAACAGCTGCTTGGATGAGTAGGTTGAAGAGAGACCAGGTGAGGAGAAAGTGGAGACTGAGCCTAGACAACTCTAGAGAAATTTAGCGGAAGTGGTGCAGATTCTTGGAGGGGCATATATCTGGGAGGGTTTTTGAAGATAGGTGATATTAAGCTACGCTAATATAAACGAGATACTAGTGAAAGAGAAACTTTACAAGAGAGAAGGGATGACAGAGGCCAGGATTCCTTGAGCAGAAATGAAGGGCTAAGATCCAGGAAGCTTCTTGGCTCGTGATGAAATTGAAGGCAGCGTATGGGGTCCAGATGCAGGTGGATTTGTCAGGGAACGATGAAGTGGTTATATTTGGGTCTATTTTCTCAACAAAGAATGAGACAGGAATTGTAAACTGAGAATGTGTTTTTGAGGAATCAAATATGTGTTTATGGGCATGCTGGAAATTTGAAGAAACAGTCTCCCAGTGTGGGCGAAGCAGAGCTTATAGGAACTATTGTGGGAGGGGCTGGCATTCCCAGGAGTAGTGATCACAGTGGGAAGTGCCTTGGTCAGCATGCTTGAGTGATTTTCTCCAGCAATGACTCACTGCATGAATGTAAGTGCAGGATGAGTAGGTAGCTGGGTTGGATTTTTTCTTTTTTTTTTTTGGAACCCAGGATTGAACCCAGGGGCACTTAACCACTGAGCCACATCCCTAGACCTTTTTTATATTTTATTTAGAGACAAGGTCTCACTTAGGGCCTCGATAAGTTGTTGAGGCTGACTTTGACCTTGTGATCCTCTTGCCTCAGCCTCCAGAGCCATTGAGATTACAGGTGTGCATCACCACGCTGGCCAGCTGGCTTGGAATTTTTTCCTGAGAAGAATGTTGGAGGAGGAGAGGGGCAAGAGATAGGAAGGATTCTGTAGGGAGTTAGTGGGTCAAAGAAGAGAGCAAAGAAGGCAATGAGTCACCAAAAGAGTGGCAATGGGAATGGCCCGTGGTCTCTGAGGGGTTAAGTAGCTGAACAGGGATCAGAACAAATGAGTCAGAAAGAGGAAGTGGCAGCCAGAGTGTGGGATCCTCGGAAATCAGATTTTGGAGGCGGTGCCAACTCTGAAGAAATACTCAAAAGCTACATATCTTTTACCTCAGGCCTGGCAAAATCTTTTCAAATAAACACAATGAACCGAGGTTGTAAGGATCTTCTGCCAAAGAGCCAGTCAGCTTGCCAGTGCGGGGACTTCTTGTCTTCCCCGGCTTGTACACTGCCAGGGCAACATGCTGTTATCTCTGCACAGAGCCCCCAGCTGACAGCAGGCAGGGAGGGCGACTCACTCACTCTTCATCTTCCAGGGAGACTCAGGGCCAAAGCTTTATGATTGCGTTTTTTCCCTCTAGAACAGCTTCCAAGGTAAGGAAGACAGTAACTAAATGAGGAACAGGAAGCCCATTCCATAAAGTTTTAAGAAAAAAATTTTAGGCCCCTGGGGTATCACTCAATGAAAATATTGAGAGGGGACTTAAGAATCTTTGTTATAAGGAAGATTACTACTATTGCATTTATGTATTTATGTATTTATGTATTTATGTTAGTACTGGGGATTGAACTCAGGGGCACTCGACCCCTGAGCCACATCCCCAGTCCTATTGTTTATGTGATTCAGAGACAAAGTCTCTGAGTTGCTTAGCACCTCACTTTTGCTGAGGCTAGATTTGAACTCAAAATCCTCCTGCCTCAGCCTCCAAGCTGCTGGGATTACAGGTTTGTACTACTGTGCCCAGCTACTACTATTTTAAAGTATTTCTTACCAGGCATGGTAGTGCACTCCTGTATCCTACCTACCCAGGAGGCTGAGGCAGGAGGATTGCAAGTTTAAGGCCAGCCTGGGCAATTTAATGGGACCCTGTAGCAAGATAAAACTTTAAAAAGGGATGGGGATATGGCTTAGTGGTAAAGTACCCCTGGGTTGAATCCCCAATACCAAATCAGTAAATTAAAAAAAAAAACTATTTCTCTTCCATTTATTAAATATTACTGGGAACCTATTTTGTGCTAGTAAGCACATTAGACCAGTCATTTTTATTTGTTTATTCATTTTACTGCCAGGGATTGAACCCAGAAGTGCTTAACCACTAAGCCATATCCCTGACCCTTTTCTTTTATATTTTATTTAGAGACAGGGTCTTTTTTTAATATTTATTTTTTAGTTGTAGTTGAATACGATATCTTTATTTCACTTATTTATCTTTATGTGGTACTGAGGATCCAACTCAGTACCTCACACATGGCTGGCGAGCACGCTACCACTTGAGCCACAGCCCCAGCCGGAGAGAGGGTCTTGCTGAGTTGCTTAGGGCCTCGCTAAATTGCTGAGACTGGCTTTGAATTCAAGATCCTCCTGCCTTAGCCTCCCAAACGGCTGGGATTACAGGCATGCACCACTGTGCCTGGATAATGTTATACTCTTAAATACTGAAGACCCCAAGGAAACTTCTTTGTGTGGATTATATCTATCTATATTTGTTAATTTTGAACTTGAAACCGAGGAATTTAAAAATAATAAGCCAGCCAGTCACAGTGGAATGTACTTGTAATCCTAGTACTTAGGAGGTTGAGGCAGGAGGATCAAGTTTAAGGCCAGCCTCAGCAATTTAGCAAGTCCCAGTCTCAAAATTTTAAAAAATTAAAAAGAGCTGGGAGTGTTGCTCAATGGTAGAGCACTCCTGTGCTCAATCCCCACTACCACAATAAATAAGTAAATCAAAAATGAAAAACCCCATTACATGTTAATGTAAGTAACATTTTTAATTAAAAATTATTATTATTTTTTTAATATTTATTTTTCAGTTGTAGTTTGGTCACAGTTCTTTTATTTATTTATTTTTATGTGGTGCTGAGGATCAAACCCAGGTTCTCGAACGTGCAAGGCAAGTGCTCTACTGCTGAGCCACAACCCCAGCCCCTAATTAAAAATTATTTTTCAAAACAAAAATGTGTATCAGGAACAGTAGTATTGTTGTACATTTTTTCCAAATGCCTTTACCATCTGGCTTAATAGAAAACAGCAGGAATTTGATACTTAGCTGCTTTTACTTTAATCTGTTGCCAGATCACACACCATGTATCCCATGTATCCTGCAGACTTCATTGTAAGTTTATGAGAATGAGAAAGGAAAATAAAAGCTTAGAATTATTATGAAAATTTTTTTTTTTCCTAGTAAGGATCCTCTGAAAGGATTTCAAGATGACAGCTTCAAGGGAACCTATATCACTGGAAATCAGGGAAGTGAAACTCCAAACCTCAGGTCTTGTGTTCTGATGAATGAAAATTTACAGTCAGATACCAAAAGTCATGCAAGAGAACTTTATTATAAGTAAAAGTGAGTGAACTGAAAGTAAAAGCAAAGTGAGGCTCAAGCAGAGAGCACTCTCAAGACAGAGAGGGTGGGCTGTCTCAGAGCAGAGAACAGCCTGTCTCCGATTTTATTACTGTTTGCTGATTACCAGGAGAGCTGGGGACCACCTTCTGTACTCTTTGCCAATCAGGTGTTCAACTCCTACTTCACATGGGGTGGTGGGCCTTAGTTGGTCCACTCTCCAGAATTGTCATGATGGCCTTCCTATTTAGGGGGGTCTTAACCTATATGGTAATGTGGTCACTGGGGTCAGTAACTGGTCAGGAGTTACCTTAGTGCACCAGTGCTACTAAAGGAATCTTCCTTCCCAGACAATCAGAGACACTTATGGCCATATTCCTAATTTCACATCCACCTCAGTGGACCCTGTCAAGAGTCAGTCCCATTAATCTTTTTCTCTTGATGTGATTTCCAATTAGCTCCTTTGCTTCTGTTTATTTTCTACAAATTAACTCTAACCCTTTGCATTCTCATCTACTTTGGAAGTAGTTTAAAGAAGACCCTCAAATAATTTAAAGAACGCTCTTGACCTTGCCATGTGTTTCATTGTTCATGGCTAGCTGCTACCTAACATGTAAACCATACTTTAGGAACCAAAGGTATTAGGATACAGCCCTCAAGTTGCTCAGGAACCTGCAGGAGTGAACATTTATAGGGATATAGACTGCAATGTGTTAAAAATGTATTAGTATAAGTGCTGGGAGGGATCAATTAATTCCGTCTGGAAGGTCAGCAAAGGCTTCAAGCAGATGTTGACATATGAGTTGGACCTTGAAGCAGGAGTAGGTTTAAGAAAACAAGGTGAGGGCTTTCCTGGCTTAGAAACAGTTCCAGGAAAGACATGAAATCAGGAGCACTGATAAGTCCAGTGTTCTAGAGCATAACAAGCAGGAAGAAAAGACAGGGAAGAGGAGGCTGGAGGAGTACTCTGGAGGGACAAGCTGAATAGAGTCTTTCTTCTTCAGGCAATGGGAAACAATTGAAGATTGTCAAGTAGAACACCAACAGAACATTGGCTAATGTTTGTGCTGCTACTCTATCTGGGCTAGGCACTGGATTAGGAATGCAGTTCTCTTACCAATTCCTGAATTACTTACTGCATTAGCCTCAGTTTACAACAAAAGACACAGAGGTTTCCAGCAATTAATTCACATACTTGAATTTCTATTATGTAAACTGACTCCTATCATTGATACATTTTTCTAAAGATTTTAGGATTGAGAAACTTATCTATTTTCAGATATGGATAATAACAAGGATAAATAATAGAAATTGAGGGCCTTTTTGCTTCGTAGAAAGAAGTAGCTCTTCCTTCAAAAAGCCCAATAAAGCAATGAATCAGAATGTCACTGGTCGGCCGGGCGCGGTGGCACTTGCCAGTAATCCCAGCGTCTTTGGCTGCTGAGGTACAAGGATCCAGAGTTCAAAGCCAGTGAGGCAGTAAGCAATTTAGCGAGATCCTGTCTCTAAATAAAATACAAAATAGGGCTGGGATGTGGCTTAGTGGTCGAGTGCCCCTGAGTTCAATCCCCGGTACACCCCCCACAAAATAAAATAAAATGAACAAGAATATCAATGGCCTTTTTTTTTAAGTTGTGGATGGACACAATATCTTTATTCATTTATTTATTTTTATGAGTGCTGAGGATCGAACAAGTGCTCTACCACAGAACTATAGTCCCAGCCCTCAATGGTCATTCTTGAACACAGGAACCACACCTGGAGGTTAACCTATAGCTATGTTAATGAGCAGCAGCAAGGCCTATTTCCAATGTAAAAGACCTTGAGATGCTCCTGTGGAGGCTCACCTGCGGGAACACTTCCAGCCAACTCCTTTGTCCCACAGGTGAAGATGGAAAGGAGGAGATACACCCTGGATACTTTTTCAAGGCCTATTTTACATACATTTTGCTCCATGCTTTACCTAGAAACATACATAAACTCCTAAACTTGCACACCAATATGGGTTATTCGGCTATCTGGCCCCCTCATGGTGGCAGTTCTATCTCTTCTGGCTTAAATAAATCCTGCTTCATTTACTCTTCCTTTCCATGATAGTCCACTTGGGAGACCTGACCCCAGAGGAAATTGCGGAAGCCGGTTTCTGCAAGAGCAGCAGTGGGCCTGCCCTTGGCCCACAAAAGATCTTGCTGCAGGCCCTAGTTCTCATAATTACTAGTCCCTCTATAATAGGCCCTGGACTTCAACCCTTCAGGGCTGCCACCGGCCGCCTATAATCCCAGCAGCTGAGGAGGCTGAAGCAGGAGGAGCACAAGTTCATCGCCAGCCTCAGCAATTTAGGAAGACCCTGTATCAAAATAGAATTTTAAAAGAGCTGGGGATGTGACTCAATGAGTTCAATCCTCAGTAAAAAAGAAAAAAAAAAAGTTTTAGCAGAAATAAGGAAATGAACTAAGACCAAACTCACAAGAGAGAATCAAATACAGCATCTAAAATTACCAGACTTTTTTTTTTTTTTTTTTTCCCTAAGAACTGTAGTCACCTGTGTTCACTACTTTGGTGTTGTACCCTGCGGTTCTGGTTGTTCAGGAAGTAATATAAATTGAATATGATGCCTGCTGGGAAGCAAAAAAAAAAAAAAAAAGTAAACAGTTTGGGGGACTAAGTCTCTTCCCACCACCGTGAATTCGGTTTGCACTGTAATAGTCCAACAGGGAGGCACCTGAGTTTTCTTTCGAGGTGGGTTATGATGCCAGTTGGATGTTGAAAGGTCTCAAACCTAGATATCAGGCAACATCAAGTAGAACTTAGAAGCCTTTTGGGGACAGAAATGCACAAGAATGAATGGTTTTTCACTCCTATTATTCACTCCAGATGTTTGTCCTGTGTTTGTTCAATACAGCATTGCCCAACTCATTCAGATCTCGGGGTGATGGTATTTAGCGCTCAACAACTGAACCCAGGGATGCTTAATCATTGAGTCACATCCCCAGCTCTTTTAAAATTCTATTTTGATACAGGGTCTCCCTAAATTGCTGAGGCTGCCCTTGAACTTGTGATCCTCCTGCTTCAGCCTCCTCATCTTGCTGGGATTATAGGCATGTGCCCCACGGCTAAAACGTTCTGATAGCCTTGAACACCAATATGCATAAGCCTAAATTGAGTGTTTACACCTCCCCCTCCGCGTGCAGAGCACGTAAAAGGGCTCGGTGGATTCCCTGGTTATCTCTAACCCTCCGATCTTTGCGAGCCTAGCCTTTAACCCAGAGGGCGGAGGGCGCGGTCTCCTAGGAGACCGCGGCGATTCGCCGCGCATGCGTACGGCCTGCGCCAGGCTGATGCAACCTCCCGCGTGCGAGCTGCTTTACCCAGAGTAAGGAAGCCGACAGGGACCTCTGGCGAGACCAATCTTCTGCCACGCGGAAGTGTGAGGAAAGACCCGCCCCCACCCCCAGGGCTCTGCAAATGACGTCGGGAGGTGTGGGGCTGGTGGCGTAGACGCCGGCCGTCCTTCGTCTTATCCGGTGGTTTCTGGCTGTACTGCTTTGGCGCCGGACCTGCGGCCATCTTGGGCTTCGCTTCTACTCGCGCCGGCCAGCCTACCCAGCCCTTCCGGTGTCTCGCGGTCTCGGGGCTTTGCAGAGGTCCGCGTCTCCGAGGAAGTCGCCGCCACGGGAGGGCTCCTATCTATGGTGGAGAGGCCTCGCGCGGACTAGGACGCCTCCTTCCCCGCCAGGATGGATGTCGCCTCAGCCGTCGCCTCCTGCGTGAGCCGCCCCGCTCGGTGGTCTGTCGCCCGTTGCCGAAGCCGCTGCCCTCTGTGGCTCTTCTGCTGGCGCTGGGATCGGCCTGGAGCCCCGACTCCGCCGCTGGGCGCGGCCAAGGCTGTTTAGGCCTCCTCCCGAGTCCTGTCCGACCCGTAGCCGCTGAGCTCCGCCGTCTGCCCGAGAGATTGCCAAGAAAAAGAAGATGGAGCCGGCGACACATGGATGGCGGAAACAGTCGGCCCCTCCGGCCGGCTCCTGGTTCCGGCTGCCCTTCTTTCCTCGGCGATCGCAAGCAGGCTTTTCCAAGTTCCCGGTACGTCCTGCTCCTGAAAACTCCGGGGAGCCCACACCACCTTCCTCTTCCCAGCCCGAGGCTCGGACCAGCTACTGGGCGAAGCTGTTTTCCCCGCTCCTGTCACCGCTCCCCAGCTTGCTTCAGAAGTTGCTGATTTGGATCCAGCTTTTCAGTGGCATAATTCCGACCAGATGGCTAGATTTCGCCGGAGGCTACAGCGCCCTGAGAGCCTTGAGGGGACGAGAGGCAACAGCTGCCCCCGCAGGACAGAAAACTTTGAGTTCGCTCCGGCTGGACCCGTCGGACAGCACGGTTGCCAGTTCCCTTGATTGGCTAGAGGAGGGGATCCTCTGGCAGTGCTCGTCCTCAGACCTAGAATTGGAGCTTAAAGCCCAGGGAAAGACTTTGGACCCTGCAGCACACGCATTTCTCCTGGAGCAGCAGCTGTGGGGAGTGGAGCTGTTGCCAGGTAGCCTTCAAGCCCGTCTGTTCCCTGACCGAGAACCTGGCTCTTCGCCCTCCAGGTCTCTAAGCGTTCAGCGCTTAGGCAATTTTAACGTCGTCTCCTATGTGCTGAACCCCATCTACCATGACTGTCTTCCCCGGCTAGAGCTCGGCTGTCAGAACAGCGCTGGAAGTGGCGAGCTGGTTGATTTCCAGGCATTAATCCCAGAGAGCAGCTGCCTTTTTGAGGATCATTGTCCTCCCCAGCCACTGCGTGCAGAGATCTCCGCAGCTTCCTGGCAGGGCTGTCCACCTCTTTCTAGAGAAGGCTTGCCTGAAATCCAACACCTTCGTATGAAACGGCTGGAGTTCCTTCAGCAAGCTAGCAAGGGCCAAGAGTTACCCTCCCCTGACCAAGATAATGGCTACCACAGCCTGGAGGAGGAACACAACCTTCTCCGATTGGATCTGAACCACCGCACGGATAATCCTACACAGCCTGTTCCCCTTGAGCAAGCCATTCCTGGAACCACCCAGGAGCCCAGGGAGGAAAAAATAGAATTGTTGACTAAAGAGGTCCCACTTGGCTTGGAAAAGCAAAACCCTTCTGGAAGCTGTCCGTCTTGTGAGGTACCTGAGGAAAGAGAGCCTGAAGAGGACCAAGTCAGTGTGGTTGATTCCTCAGACATAGAAGATGATCTTCCCATTTCTGCCAGACCAGCTTGTAATAACAAATTGATAGATTACATTTTGGGAGGTGCATCCAGTGATTCGGAAACAAGTTCTGATTCAGAAGGTGAGGATTGGGAGGAGGAAGCTGAGGATGATGGTTTTGATAGTGATGGCTCACTGTCAGAATCAGACTTTGAACAAGACTCTGAAGGGCTTCACCTTTGGAACTCTTTCTACAGTGTAGATCCTTATAATCCCCAAAACTTTACAGCAACACTTCAGACTGCTGCCAGAGTTGTTCCTGGAGACCATTCTGATTCAAGGAGGGATTTGTCTGACAAGTCTGATGTTGGGAATTATCCCCAGTCTGAAATCCTTCCTGAGACATCTGACCTTAATTCTGGGGAGGAAGATGACTGGGAATCTAGTGCAGATGAGGCAGAAAACCTGCAACTGTGGAACTCTTTCTGTAATTCTGATGATCCCTACAACCTTTTGAATTTTAAAGCTCCTTTTCGAACATCAGGGAAAAAATGGAAAGGCTGTCAGGGTCCCCAGAGCTCATCCAAGTCCATGGTGGCCATTTCTGAGTGTCACACCTTACTTTCTTGTAAGGTGCAACTGTTGGGGGGCCAAGAAAATGATTGTCCAGACCTGGGACAGTGTGCGGTTCCTTCTGGAGAGAGACACATGCATATCAAAAGAAAAAAGGTTTGTTATTTTTAACATGTCTGATAATTTGTCTGGTTTGGATATAGTTCAATGTAGCAGCACAATTTACTTTTTTTAGGCATAGTTGTACATATTTTTGAGGAAGGCCTCTAAGCTCATAGCCTTGGAGTGAGAAATTTTCAAATGACCCCACTTCCCCTCCTGTGTAGAGAACTGTTCCCGTTTAAAAGGAAGATGCCAGTATATAAATGTTAGCAGTTAGGCAAACATTATTTTCATTTGGATTTGTGGCTCTGGACTCTTCCAACTTTTTACTCTCTTAGGGAACAGAAATATTAAACCTTGTGTATATATGATTAAATTTCTAGAAATTGAGAAGGTCCTAATATAGCCATAGAGGTTTAAAATGGATTTATTTGTGGTATTTTGTTTGCAGATGCTTAATTTATTTGCATGACAACAGTGTTTTCATTCCTGTTCGTTAGAGTCTGGAGGGATGATAACATACAGCAAGTCAGATATATCTGGTTGTTCGCCAGTAAAGAAAACACTAATTTTAGTATCAAACTTTTTGATGGTTTAAAAACAATACAGGAAGTGATACTGTCTTTTTCCTTAAGAATGAAATACTACTTAGCCCTGGCTTTTGAGATGGGGTCTTGCTAAGTTGCTTAGGGCCTTGCTAAATTGCTGAGGCTGGTCTTGACCTTGCAATCCTCCTGCCTCAGCCTTCAGAGCCACTGGGATTACAGGCATGTGGTATTGTGCCCAGCTGAAAATATCTTTAAATGGTAGTAGTCTTAATTTTTTTTAAATATTTTTTTTTAGTTGTAGTTGGACACAATACATTTATTTATTTATTTATATGTGGTGCTGAGGATCGAACCCAGTGCTGCACACATGCTAGGGGAGTGCCCTACCGCTAAACCACAATCCCAGCCCTAGTAGTCTTAATTTGTAGAAGCAGAGTAAGTCATATTAAAAGTTAAGTTTTGGGGCTGGGGATGTGGCTCAAGCGGTAGCGCGCTCGCCTAGCATGCGTGCGGCCCGGGTTCGATCCTCAGCAGCACCACATACCAACAAAGATGTTGTGTCCGCCGAGAACTGAGAAAAAATAAATAAATGTTAAAATTCTCTCTCTCTCTCTCTGTCCCCCTCTCTCTCTCAAAAAAAAAAAAAAAAAAAAAAAAAAAAATGTTTCAAAAAAAAAAAAAAAAAAAAAAAAAAGTTAAGTTTTATCTAGGCACAGTGGCACTGTAACCCAGTTACTTGGGAGACTGAGGCAGGAGGACTGCAAGTAAGTATAAAGGGCTGGGAATTTAGCTCAGTGGTAGAGTAACCCTGGGTTCAATCCTTAGTCCTCTAAAATAAAATTTGAGTTCATACTTTGTGACTTGATAAAAGGGCTTTTTCTTTATTCTTCCAAGGCCTCTCTGGCAAAAATGAGCAATTTAGAGTGAACAGGCAAGAAAGAAAGTGGTCATGGGGTGGCTGGGGATGTGACTCAGTGGGAGAGCAATTTGCTTGGCATGCATGAGGCTCTGGGATAGGTCCCCAGCACTGCAACATAAAGAAAGAAGCAGAGTGGGGCAGTGGGATGAGAACTTTGCATCTGGAGACCTGTGTGTGCTCCACTCCTATCTGGTTTAAGGCCAAGAGATTTGGGGAGACAGCCAGACCTGGGAAGTTACTTGACTCAAAGGCCTTGACCTACTTACTTATCTTGATGGTAATAATAATAATAATAAATGTTTACAAATATTGCAAGATTTATTGTTTTGTGGTGCTGGGAACCCAACCCAAGATCTCCTGCAGCCCAAGAACGAGCTCTATGTCCCCAGCCCAAGTTTTTGCAAAATTTCAGTGAGATAAATAAAGAAAACTCAGAATTCATTGCCTTGCCTTTGAATGGTTCCAGTCAATCTCATTTTAGCTTCAATAAAATTAAATGAGTAAATGGCTGTAAGACTGTTGATTATGAACTAGATGCAAACTTATAAAAGATAATGTCTAAGTATGATAAAATTATTTGGCAGTCTTTGACTACCTGCCATTCTTTAGTATATGGGAATAATGGATAGTGCCTGATTCTTCAAAGATGTCCTTCAGATCTAGAAGTTTAAAATAAATACCTCATGCCTGGCAAAATAGTGCAGATTGTGGAGCCAGACAGTTAGTGTTTGAATTCTGATTATACCACCTAAATGCTGTGTGATTTGGACATGTTAGTTAACCTCTCTTTTTCTGTTTGTACAATGGGGATGATATTAGTCCATGTATCTGTAGGGTTGATGTGAGAGTTAAATAAGATAAAAATTGTAAAGTTCTTAGAAAAGAGCTAAACAGTATAAAGTGCTTGTTGTTATTTATCTTAGTGACACAATGAATGAGTAACGACTAGAATGCAATAACTAGTAAGATGTTACACACAACTAATTGTCCTCGGGGGCATTTCTTGGCCTGATGTAAAGGGAACGAAAGTAGTAGTCCTCAGTGGGACTAGCTGATGTAACTGTTAAACATACTT
Source organism: Ictidomys tridecemlineatus (assembly GCF_052094955.1). NCBI lineage: Eukaryota > Metazoa > Chordata > Mammalia > Rodentia > Sciuridae > Ictidomys > Ictidomys tridecemlineatus. The sequence continues at coordinate 32,606,725 of NC_135486.1, read as the reverse complement.
TAAAGCAAGTATTTATCTTTGGAGTTTGCTATCTTTTAAAAAAAATAATTATTTTTATTATTGGACACAGTATCTGTATTTCATGTGGTGCTGAGGATCCAATCCAGTGCCTTACTCGTGCTAAGTGAGCACTCTACCACTGAGCCACAACCACAGCCCATGGAGTTTGCTATCTTAAAAAGAAACTTTTTTTTTCTTTCTAAATCATGTCATACATCACAAAGGATTAGGTATTAGAATGCCATTTGACTTTTTATTTATTTATTTATTTTGTGGTACTGGGAAGCGAAGTTAGGGCCTCATGCACCCCAGCCCCAAAAGAAACTTCTTTATAAAAAGTAAGTGGAGATTAAGTAGAAATTACTAATAATGAGTAGGGACTATTACTTATTACATGTCATCATGTATATTATAATGGTCACAGTTTCATGTACAGGTTGTGCCTCCCTAATCTGAAAACTCAAAATCTAAAACTTTGAAGTGGCAACATCATACTCGGGAACTTTTGGATTTTGGAGTATTTTAGATTTCAGATTTTTGATTAGGACACTCAACCAAGTAAACTTTATGTAAATATTCCAAAATCCAAAAAAATTCTGAAATCTGAAACATATCTGGTCCCAAATAGTTCAGATAAGGGACACTTACCTGAAAATATAGTTGATAGTATACTGAATACAAAGAATATTTTAAAATCTTAACTACAAAGTCTTTCATAGTAATTCAAACTTAAAGTACTAATTAGTACTAGTAAAAGTACTAATTTTGCTATATTTTGTTTACTAAATAATTTTCAGTATTCTGATTACAAAAGTAATAAAAATACTGATGATTCAAAAATTGGAAAGCACTGGAAAGTGATTTTCTTTTAAATAAGGAAAAATGAAGTAGAAATAAATAAATCTTGTTAAAGCCTTTGCTATGATAAAGCCATTGCCTTCCAGGGATATAGTGGTTGTTTTCTAAAATACATTGACATTGTGGGGAAAGAATATTATAGAATTGTATGTATTTCTCTAAGGATTAGAGAATAACAGGAATTAATAATAGCAAAAAAGTTTCAGTTCACCATCTGGATTTATTGTCTTGGCACTAAAAGCCAAGCACTGAGGTTGAGGAGACTGTGTGATGTCTATAGTTATATGAAAGACAGTTGAAAATTTCAGGGCATTTGGTCACTGTTTTGTCCAAACAAAACAGTGTCCTTTTTTAAAATTTCAGGTGATTTAAGATACTTGGACTTAAAAAAGAAGTAGTAGGGGCTGGGGCTGGGGCTGGGGCTTAGTAGTAGCACACTTGTCTAGCATGTGCGAGGCACTAGGTTCGATTCTCAGCACCACATAAATTTAAAAAAATAAAGGTCTATCAACAACTTAAATTTTTTTTTTTTTAACAAAGAAGTAGTAGCATAAAGGGTTATTGCTCTCAGTGCTGATTTTAAGATCCTGAAGAGTTGTTAAAATTAGTCTTTGTCTTTATAGGTAACCTTCCTTGAAGAAGTTACAGAGTATTATATAAGTGGTGATGAGGATCGCAAAGGACCATGGGAAGAATTTGCAAGGGATGGATGCAGGTTCCAGAAACGAATTCAAGAAACAGAAGATGCTATTGGATATTGCTTGACATTTGAGCACAGAGAAAGAATGTTTAATAGACTCCAGGAAACATGCTTCAAAAGACTTAATGTTTCTGAGCAACGTTAAGATGAGCTGACAGCCCATAGCCCTAGCATACACTACCTCTTACTTGAGAGGTTTTTGTTTAACACAAATACTGGCAGCTGTCTTTTGACTTTTTAAAAATTTTTCCCAACATATCCCACTTAGAAATGTGCAGGTTTAAGTCAGCCCTGATAATGAAGGATGGGTGATTTTTAATCTTCCTTTTTTGATTTTGTTGAATGTGTTTTTAACATTCTTTGCTTGAGGTGAAAAGGGGACCTTTGAATTATAATTTTGCACTTTCAAAACTTATTTTCTTGGGAAACAATATTTATAGGGCTTAGAGCTCATTTTCAGTTCTATTTTAAATTATGTATGCTTGTCAAAACACTTTGGGCTTTTTCTTGTTCCCTCCCCCCAACATCTGAAATTAATGGGCTTTGATGTTTTTCTGTACTTTTTTATTTCAGTGATTTGGCCTGTCTGCCTTATGGCTAAAAATAATAATCTTAGGTATGTTATCAACTTAAAACTATATTATCTTTTTTCAGAAAGTAATTATTTTGTTTCCATCCTTTCAAATGACTGGTAGAAAACATGTGGTGTTTTTTTTTTTTTTTTTTCCCCAAGTTCTACTTGAGATATTTCCAAAGACTGCCACAGAATGTGTGCATGCGGTACTCTCTGCTACTTTGGAAAGCTACATCTTTCTGCCAAATTTTAACATCTAATATATTTGATTTCTGCGTAAAATGTTCTTTGGAGAGGGATCTGAATATGTTATTGTAGGTCCCAGTTGAATGTGGTCCTTTGTATCTTTCAACAGGTATAGACTGTTAAATGTTCTAGAAAGTAATCACATTATAAGAATTTATTTTTTAAACTTAAAAGCCAAGAATTTTCCTAGGAGGAAGATAAAAGATGTCTCAGTAATTTGGTTTTGTTGTATATTATTCTGTCAACAGAAATCCAGTGTTAATATAATGCCTCAGCACTGTCACTTTAAAAACCTGTCAGGGTGACACTGTAAAAACTTGGAACTGGGCAGTTCTGAATTTTCAAGTTTGAAGTAAAAAATATATAAACTTCAGTTTATATCCAGGTTTATTATTTTCTACTATTTTAATAATGAGAGAAGCAATGGTTAGCCTATACTTCCCCAAAAGCATAACTATAGATTTAACATCTAGAAAGTCTTAATATCTTTAGCCCAAAGTTTACTTTTGAAGTCTTGATGTTGATTGGTTGGCTTTACATGGTGTGCATCTGTTAGGCTGAAGGAATATGAACCTACTCTTGAATGGTCTATTTTTCTGCCATGTGCCTCTCACCGCAGGTAAAGGCAAAATGTAATGTAAGTAGAACAGAAGATTGCTTAATTTTGAACTTACTTCAGTGTGAGGATGAATTTTTCAACAGAAGTGCTTGCAGGGTTACTACCTCAGTTTATAATCTACCTGGTCATTAATTTATTTCTATCTGGTTTGCTCTAAGAATTGCCTCCAGTGTTGATATATATATCTTCATTCATACACATACTGAGAGTGCATCACCATAGAAGTTGGTCCCATTTTTGCAGAGCCCTTATTCTGTGTGTTCTGTGCACGTCCGTTTTAGTTGTGATCCTGGGAGATGCATTTACAGAGTCCAGTATAATAAACACCATGAGAACAGGCTGGTTTCAGACACCAGCTGTCTGTTGGGAAGCAGGCACCATTTGCCTAGACTTGGTGACAATACCTAGACATTCTTTTGACTAAACCATGCTGTTGTTCAGCCACTGGGTTGTGGGTTGTGTTTTGTGTTTCCGAAATCTAGTACTCTGCATATTTGATGGGACATCTTTACATTCATTGGACTTTGGAAAATTGTTTCCTTGGGATTGTGCCCTTACTGTCAAAGAGTAAGAGCTTGGTTAAGAATTCTCCCATTTACTATCCTCCTTCAGGAAGGAATGGATGGTGACAAGTAGGACAGAAGGGACCATTTTAATGTTGATCTGGAGGAGAAAAAATTCAAGTCAATTTCATCCCGTTCCTAGATGGTAAAGTAAATAAGCCCTTCCCCCAATCTTAAAATCCTAGGAGGTTTTAACTCTAATGTTTTATACATTAAAGTCTTGTAATGGTGCTTTACGTGTCAATGTAGCATGTGAAAGACTTTGTACAGACAGGTAAAATTTCCATTTCTGAGTGACAAAATGTGATAATGACACCTCCTCTTCTGTAACTTGAAATCAAAACTATCAGATTTTATTTTTATATAATTTAAGGAAGGTGAAGTTAAGGGACTAGAAGACTTCTAAATTGGCTTCTTCAATTTAAATGTAATATGATTTAAATGTAACCAGTTGGGATTTTATAGCTAAAATTATATTTGTGTATATAACTTAACTAACCTGTAAATTGTAATAAATATATTTGCAATTATTAAAATGTTAAATGATATTTTGGTTCAATTTTATGTTGTATATTGGTTTTGGAATTTCTGAGCAGGATTTTCAGGGTTGAATCCTTTTGTAGGCACACTGTCGACTTAAAAGAGTTGGACAGTTTCTCTGACATGTAAATTGCACCTCAGCTCATTGAAGGCAAGTGTGGACAGATGAGTATCGTAACTGCAGATCCCATTTTAATAATGAAAAGGGAGAATTTATTTCTGAGAGTATGAATGTCTTTTCAAAGAGAAAAGATTTAATTCTAAAATGACCCCAGCTTTGAGTTCCACTGCAAAGAAAACTGTCAAATAAATGGAGTATTCACAGAGCAGTGAAAGTCACATGATGGGCGGAGCATAGCATTTCTCCTAAGTTACAGGGAAATCATCTGCTTCTTAGTTTTGTGCATTGTTATTTATAGTTGGTAAATCACAGGGTTTTCCCATTTATGAAATTAAATGAATGTGATGTAACATTAGGAAAAACCTAAACTTTTACCCAGAAAATAATACAAACATTCTCATTACATCAAGCCTACTAACGGATTAAGGAATAATAGCATTCTTAATTCGAGACTTTGGATCTTCCTAGGTAATGAAGAAAAGTTAGCTATATTTCTGAATTGGGAGGAAAGAAAACAATTTCAAAAAGTGAGTGGTTAGTACAAGATGTTTTGTTTGTTGATACTGGAGATTGAACTTAGGAGACTTTTATCACTGAGCTACATCCCCAGTCCCTTTTTATTTTTTATTTATTTTTTAAAAAAAGTTTTTTAGTTGTTGATGGACCTTTATTTTATTCATTTATTCATATGCAGTGCTGAGAATCAAACCAGTGCCTCACACATGTGAGGCAAGTGCTTTACCACTGAGCCACAACCCCAGCCCTTACTTTTTATTTTGAAACAGTTACTTAAGGCTTTACCAAGTTGCTAAGGCTAACTTTGAATTTGTGATTCTGCTTCAGCCTCCTAAATTGCTAGGATTACAGATGTGTGCCACTGCATCCAACATGGTTAGCACAAATTGAATTGACAGTCCTAGGTTATATTTTTATTTCCATCTTAGAAATAGAATTAAGCATATTTTTCTCTTTTCCCCAGCATAATAAAATAGCCACATTCACATCAAGCCAGATTTATTGCTCTTTCTATCCTGGTATCTTATAGAAATGGTACAGTTTTTCCTTTTTACTTTGCAGAAAGTTTAAAGCAAATATTTAATTGTTGATCTCAGACATGGATTTGGGAAGTGTGTGTGTGTGTGACTGGGGATTGAACTGAGCTATGTTCCCAGCCCTGGATTTGGGAATTTGGTGGTCTCTGTTATATTCTCCTTTGGAGGGAGACATTTCCTTTGGGCTCTTCTATATATCTTTTCAAAATAAAAATGGAACTATCTTCATTTTCTCATAAAATGCATAGTATTTATAAAATAATACAGAGATATACATAGGCATTCCTACATTTAAAAAAATGCTGCCCAGGTGCTTTTTGAGCTGAGAATTTTCTTTTATGTATTAAAAAGATGTTTGAGGGCTGGAGTTATAGTTCAGTGGTAGAGCACTTGCCTGGTATGTGTGAGGCACTGGGTTCCATTCTCAGCACCACATATAAATAAATAAAGGTCCATTGACAACTAAAAAATATATGTATATAAGAGTTGATATTTTTTCATTTAACTCATGAGGACATAAAGCAGGGCTGGAGATGTAGCTCAGTGGTAGAGCACTTGCATAGCATGCATGAGGCCCTGAGTTCAATCCCCAGTGCTAAAAAAAAAATAGACACAGCTGGGCGCAGTGGCACACGCCTGTAATCCCAGCAGTTTGGGGGGCAGGAGGATCATGAATTCAAAGCCAGCCTCAGCAACTATGAGGCACTAAGCAAAAGTGAGACCGTTTCCAAATAAAATACAAAATAGGTATAGGGATGTGGCTCAGTGGTAGAGTGCTCCTGAGTTCAATTCCTGGTACCTGCACCTCCCCCGCCTCAAAAAAAAAAAAAAATACAAAAAGCATCATGGGGGGCTGGTGTTGTAGCTCAGTGGTAGAGTGCTTTCCTAGCACATGTGAAGCACTGGGTTCAATTCTCACCACCACATATAAATAAATAAAGGTCCATCAACAACTAATTAAATATTTTTTTAAAGAAGTATCGTGGTATTGAGATCTATAATAATAGGCACAATAAGACATTTCTTTCTCAATCCTGCTCACTTTGAAAATTCACCAAGCAGCACCTATGGTGCTTTCAACTAATAAGTTTCAGTGGCAAGTTTGACGTCAGCAAATTTAAAGAGAAGTCCTTGTACACATGTGGAAGGGGCATGCAGTTGAAGGTAGGGATTATGTATTACTATGTGACCACTGGTGGATCACCAGGCAGAGAGGGGAAATGGTTTGTGTAAAGTGGGTTGCCTGACTCATGGGGAGGATACCCTAGATAGAGATCTAATGAGACAGCAGGCTATTTGCTGTAAGATCTAGAGCCCTATTCAGGAAGAAGCTTTGAAGCAACTTTCCAGGTTTTATTCTGTTGCCCTCCTTTTTGTTTCATTACTATCCTTCAAGTTTCCTCCTGACTGTATTGTTGAATATTTTATTTTCACTACTGTTGTATATTTCCTTACCTAGAAGGACCTCTACCTAGAGACTTCCTTACCTAGAGGATACAAAAAAAACAGAGGAACTGTCTAATGAGAAGAAAAGAACTTGCGGAGTTCTTCACTCTTCTATGCTTTACCCACCAAAATGTTAGCACTTTGAAACTTGAGACCTGATTAACTTTCAGAAACATCCCAAAGCTGTTCAGGATCAAAGAAAGAGGTGATGATGAAATGATAATGCTGCTTTGAGTTAAGCCTTTTTTTTTTTTTTTAATTTGGTACCAGGATTGAACCCAGGGGTGCTTAACCACTGAGCAACATCCCCAGCCCTTTTTATATTTTGTTTAGAAACAGGGTCTCACTAAGTTGCTGAGGCTGGCTTTGAACCTTCCATCCTTCTGCGCTGCTGGAATTACCTGGAATTACAGGCATATGCCATCGCACCTGGCCTTTGAAGCCTGTTTTAATTTGGCTCTGAAGGCAAAAACCAAAGAATCCCAAAAGAATTTTGAAGAAGACTCATGGGGATATATGTACTGAAATGGTTGTTTTTAAAAACAAATTTCATCATGAAAAGACTAGCCCCTCTTTGGATCTCAGATATCACCTCCAAGAGACCTATCAATCCTATTCCCCAACTGTCCTTTCCTTCTCATATTACTGTTTAAAAGTACATTCAGGCAATTATATGCCTGTAATCCCTGCTACCTGGGAGACTGAAGCAAGAGGGTCTCAAGTTCAAGGCCAGCCTCAACAACTTAATAAGACCCGGTTTAGTCAGCACCTAAGCACCTTAGTGAGATGCTGTTTCAAAATTAAAAATAAAAAGAACTGGGGCTGGGTGCAGTGGTACACATCTGTAATTCCAGTATCTTGGGAGGCTGAGGTAGGAGAATCTTGAGTGCAAAGCCAAACTCAGCAAAAGCTAGGTGCTAAGCAACTCATCGTGACTTTGTCTCTAAATAAAATACAAAATAGGGCTGGGGATGTGGCTCAGTGGTCCAGTGTTCCTGAATTCAATCCCTGGTATGAAAAAGAAAAAGAATTGGGAATGTAGCTTAGTGGTAAAGCACCCCTGTGAGCAGTCCTCTGGACAAAAATAGAAAAAAAGAATTACATTCACTCTGATCTCATCTGGTTAACATTTTTAGTTGTTCTTGTCTACTCCAACCCTCAGTGGCCTATAAAATCCACAAAACTAAGGATCTTGTTATGGGCCAGAGCCTCGAACTGTGCCTGTTATATTCAATAAATGTTAAATGACTTAATCACTTTCTTAAAGTCATCTTTCACATAGTCACATAATTTTTTTTATTGAAGTTTCATCAACACAGCCATGACAGATCAGAAAGAAATGTGCCATGATCCTAGATGATGTAGATTCACAGAACCTAAAGGTCCTTAGAGAAAAGCTGCAGAAAGCTCTAACTAAATTCATAGAATGTAATTACAAATTCCACAGTGGCTGGGGATACCACATCCATTAATTTGAGTGTCATTAATAAGCTACATGTTAATTTATGAATTTAATATGTGAACAAATCAGCTGAGGCCTTTGTTTTCCAGAATTAATATTAAGTATTAGAGTAGCAGAGTATTCTCACCACTCCAGGGCTTCACGGTCACCTTTTTGGCAGATGGGCTTTGGGTTCTGCAATGCTCCATTTAGTCCACCAGATGGCACTACTTACCATGGCTCCCGAAGACCCTGGCTAGTCACATCTGATGGCTCTTGCTCCTTGGAAGTCCTCCCCTCCGTGCATCAACATTCTGCCCTGTCCTGCCCATTCCAGGTCTGCTGGCCATTGCGACTCTACCTTTTTGTAGTGACTACCCAAAAGTGGAGGCTGTTTTTTCATTGGAGAACCAAGACTTGTATTTGATAACAAATAACTGATTCTTTCTTGATGTACCCAGGAGGAGAAGGACATGGATAAGGTGATTCGGGAGCCTGGAGGTGAGATCTAAGAGGCTGATAGAGTACTTTATGGGTTTTTGTGTTTGGAGTTTTCCCGGTGAGCACTCTATCTCACCTGTTTGCTCAGCATTCCATTTTCTGACACAATCCTGTGCATTGGGGCAGTCATTTCCCTTGGGGGGAGGGAGAGGGCACCATATTGTTTCCTAAATGGAGAATCACTCTGATTGGCCTAGAAAGAGGAAGAAACCTCAAGATCAATCTGGCTGTTTTTCTCTCTGGGAGTTACTAGCCCAGGCCAAGTAGATACCTAGGACTCTTTGGGAGATTGCAAGGGGCTCCACAAGAACTGAAATCAAACCTAGGTGAGGGCTTCCCCAAACCACTTCCAGGTGTGCAGACTGGACGGCCATTATTATGTGTTTGCATGTGATTTCCCTGTACCTGCTGAGGCTGGGGCAACTTTTAACTGTGCTATTGTGGTGCTTTTCTTTGTTTTTGTTTCTGCTTGATTGGACGAAACAGGGAGGATAGAGGCTTCTTTTTTCTACCTCTTGGAATTGACATAGGAGGTTTTTTGGTTTTGTTTTTGTACTTCTGGTTGATGCCTTTCCTGGACATCCATCTCTGATGGATTCTCTCCCAAGGACAACCTGCACAAAAGTCCCAGCTCAGTCGGACAGGTGGAACCCAGTATCACCTGAGGGAACGCGCTGTCTAGAGGAGTACTGTATTGAATTACAGCAGAAGAGTCCTGCTGGGGAGTCAAAGGGTGGAAGCAGGTGCATGTTCTTGCAGTTAATTTCCTAGTTGTTTCCAGTGGGACGAAACGTTATGTTAAGCCAATGTCCCTTCTCAACACTCCCATAGACCCCATCAGGGTCCTTTGGGAATAATTTATCTCCCTTGATCAGGTTTCATCTCCCCCTCTAAAGGCTTCTGTGATGATGAGTCCATCCATCTGAAGAGTTTTTCATCTTGGTTTCATTATCACAGCCCCCTGTGCATCTTTGTATCACTGTTCACGTCACATTGAATTGTAATTATGGTTTCCATTTCCTCCTGCAGACTGTGTCCCGTGGTGAAGGGTCCTCAACACAATGACCAGAACATCTTAAGTGCACAGTTCACTTCTCTCTAATTCAACTGACAATTTCCACAGCCTCCTTCTCCCAACAGATAGGCCCCTCCCCACGTGCCAAGATTTGCATACAACACATTTCACCAATTTTAAGTATAAAATTGAATGATTTTTTTTTGGAGGGAGGGGTACCGGGCATTGAACTCAGGGTCATTCAACCACTGAGCCACATCCCCAGCCCAACTTTGTATTTTATTTAGAAACAGGGTCTCACGGAATTGCTTAGTACCTTGTTTATGCTGAGGCTGGCTTTGAACTCACAATCCTCCTGGTTTAGCCTCCTGAACTGCTGAGATTACAGGGGTGTACCACTGCGCCTGGCTAAAAATTCAGCGTTTTGATAAACATGGAGTCAGGTAAACTTTACCTTCAAAATTTCCCCCATGATTTTGTATTTAATCCCCTTCCCAATCATCTCCAGCTTTTGTCAGCCATTGATCTGCTTTTTAGCTCTATTTTACCTTTTCTAGAATTTCATTAAAATGGCATCCTACATATAACATGGACGAGCCCTTTTGTGTCTGGTTTCTTTAAGGTAGTGTAATACTTTTAGGATGCACATATTCTATTGAATATATCAGCTGTCTATTCCTTTTCGTTGTTTAGTAATATTCTGCTGTGTGATCATACCACACAACAATGATGATGGACTCATCATCACAGAAGCCCTTAGAGGGGGAGATGAAACCTGATCAAGGGAGATAAATTATTCCCAAAGGACCCTGATGGGGTCTATGGGAGTGTTAAGAAGGGACACTGGCTTAACATAACGTCTTGTCCCACTGGAAACAACCTGAGAAATTAACTGCAAGAACATTCATTTTATTTATTCATTCTTTAGGTAATAGATAGTTGTTTTGTTTATAATCTGTGGTGATTATGAATAAAGCTGCTAAGAAATTGTGTACAAGTATTGGTGCGGATATATATTTTCATTATTTTTTGATAAATCTACGAGTGAGATTGCTAGATCATATGTGATTAGATGAATTTTTTTTTTTTTGCAGTCCCGGTGATTAAACTCAAGGCTATAAACATGTAACGCATATTTTACCACTGAGCTACACCCAGTTTAAAAGTTAATTTGAGCTGCGTGCAGCCATGTAATCCCAGTGGCTCAAGAGGCTGAGGCAGGAGGATCAAAAGTCCAAAGCCAGCCCTAGCAACTTAGCAAGGCCCTAAGCAACTCAGTGAGACCCTGTCTCTAAATAAAACCTAAAAAAAGGGCTGGGGATGTGGCTCAGTGGTTAAGTACCCCTGAGTTCAGTCCCTGGTACACCCTCACCCCCGCAAAAAAGAAATTATGATTAACTTCCAGTTTTCCAGAGTGGTTAGAACATTCGGCAGCAATGTGAGAGAGAGTCAGTTGCTCCACATCCTTGCTGACCCTTGATGTTGTCAGTCATCTTAAATTAACTTATCCTAGTGAATTTGTACTGGTAGCTTATTTCCGTGTAAATTTGCATTTCCTTGATATTTAATGATAGATCATCTTTTCATATTTGTATTTGTAATGCCAAGTCTCTTTGGTGAAGTATCTGTTCATATCTTTTGTCCATATTTTTTAACCAAGTTATTTGTATTTTTGTGAGATTGTGTGTGTGTCCTTTGGGATATATATATATATATATATATATATATATATATGATTTTTAAATGTATATGCTATATGTATATCATATATATGTGATATATATATCATTAAAAAATATATTCCAGATACAAGTCCCTTATGAGGTAACATGTTTTGCAGATATTTTACTCCCAATGTGTGGCTTACCTTTTCTTTTTTTTTTTTTTAATATTTCTTTTTTAGTTTTAGGTGGACACAATATTTTTATTTTTACATTTATGTGGTGCTGAGAATCGAAGCCAGTGCCTCATGCATGCTAGGTGAGCACTCTACTTCTGGGCCACAACCCCAGCCCCTGTGGCTTACCTTTTCATGTTTTGAATGATTTCATTTGAAGAGCAAAAGTTTTTTAAAATGTTGTAGACGTCCAGGCGTTTTAGTTAGCTTCTTTGCTGCTACAACTAAAAAATCTAACCTGAAGAATTGTAGAGGAGGAAAAGTTTATTTGGGGGCTCACAGTTTGAGAGGTCTCGACCTATAGACAGCCGGCTCCATTCCTTGGGGTTCAAGGGGAAGCAGAACATCCTGGCAGAAGAGTGTGGCCAAGGGAAGCTGCTCACCTGTTCAGGAAGGAGAGGGAGACTGTACCTGCCAGATACAAAATACACACCCAAGGCACACCCCAGGGACCCACCTCCTCCAGCCACAGCCTGCCCCCCTTCAGTTCCCACTCAGTTAATCCTGTCAGGGGATTAATTTACTGAGTGGAGGCTCTCACACCCTGATCATTTCTCCTACAAGCCTTCTTGCATTGTCCCACGCCTGAGCTTTTGGGGGACACCTCACATCCAAACAATAACACCAGGTTAACAACTATTTTCTTCTATGGTACATGCTTTTCTAAAGATTTCTGATATCTTTTCCTGACCCAGGGGCTCATGGTTTCTTCTATAAGTTGTGTGGTTTTGCTCTGTTAAGTCTCTGATTCATTTTGGACCAATCGCTATCAATGGTATAAGATAAGGGTTGAGATTCATATTTTTCGCAGGAATATTCAGTAGTTGAAGAGACCATTCTTTCTTCACGGAATAACCTTGGCTTATTTGTCAAAAATCAGTTTGCCACATGTGAGGGGGTTTCTGGATTTTTGGTTCTGTTTCAGGGAACTATGTATCTGTTCTTATAGACTATATAGCACTCTCTTGATTATTGTAACTTTAGAGTAAGTCTGGAAATCAAAATTGTATTATTCTAGGCCCTTTGCATTTCTATTTGAATTTTAGAACCTGTTTTTTAAATTTTTTTTTTTTTTGTGTGTGTGTGTGTGTGTGTGCTGTGGATCAAATCCAGGGCCTCATGCAGATTGGGCAAGCACTGTCACTGAGCTACATCCCCAGCCCTCAGTTTACTAATTCTTACAAAAAAAAAAAAAAAAAAAAGAAGCCTAATGAGACATTGAGTGGTTTGCATTGACTCTAATACATCAATTTAGGGAGGGTTGGCATCAAAATAATATCGAGTCAGTATTTGAGTCTTTTGATTCATAAACATTTCTCCATTTATTTGGTCCTTTAATTTCTCCTGTAAATATTTTAGGGTTTTTGGTACACATGTTGTACATATTTTGTTACTACTCTCTTTGAATATTTCCCCTTCCACGCCCTCTGGTACTGGGGATTGAACTCGGGGGGGCTCTACCACTGAACTGCGCCCCAGTCCTTTTTCATTTTTTATTTTGAGACAGGGTCTGGCTAGGTTGCCCAGGCTGGCCTTGACCTTGTGATTCTCCTGCTTCCTGAGTTGCTGGGATGTGACTTCACACCCAGCTCCTATTTTCTGATCTTGTTATAAATTGTACTTTTTTTCCCCCTTTAAATTTCCAATTCTTTGGTGCTAATGGGAAAGTATAATTTATTTTTGTACATTAATCTTGTGCTTATGACTTTAGCATTTTTTTCCATAGATAATGTCTTAGAATAAAAGCAGTTTTGCTTCTTTTTTTTCTAGTCAGTGTGCCTTTTGTTTCTTTTTCCTTGCTTTATTGCTTAACTAGGATACCGAGCACAAAGTTAAATAGAAGTGGTAAGAACAGACTTTCTTTGTAGGACCAGAGGGGTCTTTTCTTTCCTATTTGGTATTGGTAATTTATGTTTTTTCTTTTATCAGTCTGGCTAGAGGTTTATCTATTTTGTTCATCTTTTCAAAGATCCAGTTTTTGGTTTCATTGATTTTTATCGTTTTTGTTTTGCTTTGTGTACCGGTCCATTGCTTTCTGATTTGTATTCCCTTTCCTTCCTTCTACTTTCTTTGAGTTGAATTTGATCTTCTTTTTCTTCTTTCTTCCTGTCTTTTTAAAAAATTATTTCTTGAAGCGAAGCATAGACCACTGATTCAAGACTTTCTTTTAAAATAAAAATCTAACACTATGAATTTCCCTTTAAACACTGTTAGCTGCTTCTCATTTGTGCTTTTAAGTTCTGTTTTCATTCAGTTCAAGATATTTTCTAATTTACTTTGTGCTTTCTTCTGTGACCCATGACTCATGACTATTTAGAAGTATGTTTAGTTTCCAGATATTTGGGAATTTCCCAAACTACTTCTTCTTCTTCTTTTTTTTTTTTTTTTCTTTTTTACAGTATTGGAACTGGAACTCATTCCTTTTCTAAGAGTAAGTTTGAAAGATCAGTGAGTTATATCTTTAACCCTTTTTATTTTATTCAGGCTGGCCTTGAACTTGAAATTCTCCTGCTTCTTCCTCCTAATTTGCTAAGATTATATCATATTTGTTTTTCATGAGGATGATTTGCTGATCTTTTCATGCCACATAGTCAGAAGTCTGTCCATCCTTTAACCTTTAACTTACCTTTATATTTAAAGCAGGTTTCGACAGCAGATAGTTATGTATTTTTTTAAAATATTTTTTTAGTTTCCAATGGATCTTTTTTATTTCATTTACTTAGATGTGGTGCTGAGGATCGAGCCCAGGGCCTCACACATGCCAGGCAAGTACTCTACCACTGGGTCACAACCCCAGCCCTAGTTGTGTATTTTTAAAAAATATTTTTTTATTAGTAATAGATGGACACAATATCTTTATTTTTTATGTGGTGCTGAGAACAGAACCCAGTACCTCACTCATGCTAGGCAAGTGCTCTCCCACTGAGCCACAATCCCAGCCCATAGTTGTGTATTTTTAAAATCCATTCTGATTATGTCTGCTTTTCTAAAAAAAAATATTTATTTTTTTAGTTGTAGTTGGACACAATACCTTTATTCCATTCATTTATTTTTATGTGGTGCTGAGGATCAAACTCAGGGCCCCACACATGCTAGGCGGGCGCTCTACTGCTGAGGTACAATCCCAGCCCAAATGTCTGCTTTTTAACTGGGAATATTTAGACCACATACCTTTAAGTCAGTATTGATAGAGTTGAGTTTAAATCTACTCCATTATCACTACCTTTTTTAAAAAATATTTTTTAGTTATTGATGGACCTTATCTATTTATTTATATATGGTGCTGAGAATTGAATCCAGTGCCTCACACATGCCAGGCAAGCGCTCTTCCAGTGGGCTACAACTCCAGCCCCAACTACCGTACTTTTTGTTTTGTGTATATCCCATTAGATTTCCTTTTTGCCTCTTTTCTTCCATTTGGTTGAATCTCTTTTGAGATTTAATTTTGTCTTATTGGCTTATCACCTATATCTCTTTATTGTGATTTTAGTGACTAAGGTAGATTTACCACCCCCCCCACCCCCCCACCCCCCCCCCACCCCCCCCCACCCCCGTTACTGGGAATTGAACCTAGGTATATTCTACCTCTGAGCTATATTCTCAGCTCTATTTATTTATTTTGGTACCAGGGATTGAACTCAGGGGCACTCTACCACTGAGCCACATCCCCAGCCTTCTTTTGTATTTGATTTAGAGACAGGGTCTCACTGAGTCGCTTAACACTTTGCTTTTGCTAAAGCTGGCCCTGAACTCATAATCCTCCTGCCTCAGCCACCTGAGACACTAGGATTACAGGCATGCACCACCACCCTCAGCTCTTTTAATTTTTTAATTTTGAGACAGAGCCTCACTAAGTTGCTGAGGCTGGCCTTAAACTTGGCATTCTCCTGCCTTAGCTCCTGAATCACTGGGGTCACAGGCATGCACCACCAAGCTGGGCATAGGTTTAGATAGTTTTAACTCATCACAGTCATGGTATACTTTTGAGTGATAGTAGACCTTCATATATAATATCTTACAAAAGATACTATTGTGTATCTTTCATGTATACAAAAGTTATAATCCTATAATATATTGCTATTATTTTTATTTTCAAGGGTCACTCATATTTTATTTTATTTATTTTTTTTTAAAGAGAGAGTGAGAGAGGAGAGAGAGAGAGAGAATTTTTAATATTTATTTTTTAGTTCTCGGCGGACACATCATCTTTGTTGGTACGTGGTGCTGAGGATCGAACCCGGGCCGCACGCACACCAGGCGAGCGCGCTACTGCTTGAGCCACATCCCCAGCCCGGTCACTCATATTTTAGCTGGGCATGGTGACGCACACCTGTGAACCCAGCTAAGACATACTCAGGTTTCTGGGTTTTTTTTTTTCTTCTTCTTCTTTTAGTACTTTAAAGAAGTCACTCCGTTGTCTCATACAGTTCTTAAACTTTTGGAGACCCTAATTCTGTGGTAGATCTTGTGAAGTTAAAATGTTAGTGTAAGCACCTCTCTCCTCAAATTAACTGTTTCAGGAACACACTTACTTTTCCCTGTAAGGGATTCTAATAGGGCTATTGGGATTGGGATTATATGCATGCATATTGTTTGGTTTTTTTCCTTGTGAAGTCACACACTGGCCTGTCTTTTTTTTTTTTTTTTGAGTAGGGATTGAACCCAGAGGCACTTTACCACTGAGCTACATCCACAGTCCTATTTATTTATTTATTTAAAAAAATTTTTTTTTTTAGTTGTCAATGGACCTTTATTTATTTATTTATTTATATGTGGTGCTGAGGGTCGAACCCAGGGCCTCACACGAGCTAGGCAACTGCTTTACCCCTGAGCCACAACTCCAGCCCTCCTTTTTATTTTTTGAGACAGAGCCTCACTAAGTTACTGAGGCTGGGGCTGGGGATGTGGCTCAAGCGGTAGCACGCTCGCCTGGTGTGCGTGCGGCCCGGGTTCGATCCTCAGCACCACATACCAACAAAGATGTTGTGTCTGCCGAGAACTAAAAAATAAATATTAAAAAAGTTCTCTCTCTCTCTCTCCTCTCTCACTCTCTCTTTAAAATAAAATAAAATAAACCTTTAAAAAAAAAAAAAAGTTACTGAGGCTGGTTTGAACTTGCCATCCTCCTATCTCAGCCTCCCAAGTTGCTGGGATTATAGGCGTGCACCGCTCTGTCTGGTGTGTCATCTGTCTTTAACCCTTACCCTAAAACTACTTCCTCGTGACTGTGTTTCTCTGTTGTCTTTAGCAGAACACACATTCGCTTTGCTTACTCCTTTTCTAAGAGTAAGTTTGAAAGATCAGTCCTCTCTGGTTTCCATCCTGGGCTCTTTCTAGTGCTATGAACCGAAATTTGAACTTGGATCTAGTTTTCCACAGCTGTGTGCCCTGTGTAAATTACTTGAGTCCTATCAGGCAAGCTGTAAATTTGAATAGTATCCCCCAGAGTAATAAGGATTAAATTAGATAATAGATTAAAAAAAATTTACTACCATATTGACACTAAATATCAAATACTCACATAGTGTATATTATGAGACATAAACAATCTTCCAGTTTACAGGTGAGGGACCTAAAGCATGGTAACCTATCCAAGTTACACCACGAGAGAATGGCAGAGAACTGGGAATTGAACCCAGTCTGGCTGCGGAGCCAAGCCCTTTAGCTATAGTGCTTCACTCTTTCTCAGTATATGCTAATTCCTTCTCGTTGGATTGGAGTTGGACTTTGAAAAGTGAGTACTGTTGACCGGGTAGATGTTGGGGTCTTGAGGCAGTGAAAGGTAGTGAGGCACAGGACATTTCAAGTAGGAAAGGCAGAAATGTAGTGGAGGACAAGTTTTGTTATGTAGAGTCTAAATGACAGCTTGCTTGGATGCCGCTAACAAATTTGTTCTGTTTCATTCTGCATAAAATGACAAACCAACAGGGGACTGACATGGTCAGGTGGTTCTTTCCTGTTTGGGGTACAAAGGATTGAACCTAGGTGCACTCAACCACTGAGCCACATCCCCAGCCCTTTTTTATTTTTATTATTTGTACTGGGGATTGAAGCCAGGGGTGCACAACTACTGAGCCACATCCCCAGCCCTTTGTTATATTTTATTTAGAGACAGGGTCTCACAAAGTTGCTTAGGGCCTCAATAAATTGCTGAGACTGGCTTTGAATTCGTGATCCTCCTGCCTCAGCCTCCCGAGACACTGAGATTACAGTGCCACCGCACCCAGCTGTCAGATGGTTCTTTCAGAATAGTTCTTGGATGATTTTGTGGTTGGACTGAAGTCAGGAACAGCTGGAATGAAGGGATCAAGTAGAATGTCTTGCACAAGCATAGGTAGGAGTGATGAGCTCATTCAAAATGATAGTCAGACTAGAAAGCAAAGCACAGCGACGTGAGAGTTAGCAGGATTCAGTGGCTTACTCAAAAATGAAGTCATAGATGATATGTTTGGTGACAAGGAAGGACATGGTATCAATAATGGAGATAAGGAAGTCTGAAAGGAGTAAGTTAGTGAAGGTAGATGTAAGGAACCTGTTTTATATGGGCAACTGACCATTTTAGAGCTGATTCCCTCTTTCCTGTTTGTGGGAGGCAGTGAAGGGGCTACCTGGGGAGAGTTTGTAGGATAGTCTCAAAGGAGGAGGCAAGGGAGGGAGAGTCGAAGTGAAGAGAGGTGGAATTCACAGGTCAGAGGCCATCTATATGATCTAAAAATGGCAAAGGGACTCGGGGGTGTCCCCCCAAGATGTGGGATTAACACTTGCTCCCACAGAATTTCCCACTAACCAATTTTACCTATCCTTTCCCCCTCCAGTCCAAGTGTGGCTGAGAAGTAGTCAATCTCTCAAGGAATTAGAAAGGCTAGAGCCAGGATCATATGGGACTACAGATTAAAGGGTTCTTCCTGGACTTTGGGACTTCTGGGACTTCCTTTTGACTCCAGAGGTTGCAGAGAGAGGCTCAATAACAATTAAGATCAAATTCCCGCCACCCACTGGGATGGGGACCCAGAGCATATCACACTATTTAAGAAAATAAAATAATATGGCACTTGGTAATTCTCCACATATTTATCACTGTTATGCATCTTTAGTTCAAGAGATTGATTTATGTATCTGTTTCCCAGTGACCACAAATGCCCAAAGAACCAGATCTTAGTGTTTACGGTGGACCTAATGCCTAGCGCAGAGCTTGGTTGACTCTCATTAATTTGTTCATTCAATATCATTTATGAGCCCTGTTCCATGTGCTGAATATTCATTTGCTCAGCAAGTATTTACTGAGCACTTACGGCATGCCAGGCTCTGGGCCAAGTGCCTGGAACACACTTGAACAAGACTGGCAGGGTGTCTGCTCTCAAGGGGTTTCCATTTAAATGGACCAGTCAAAAAGACCAAAAAAAAAAAAGAAAAGGAAAGGAAAATCAAGAGGACTTCAAGTGGTGATATATACCAGGAAGACAATATACCATGGGGAGAAACTTTGGATACCATGATGGGGGAAGGCTCCCCAAATGGTAGGAGGGGGTGGATTACAATGAGACCAGGGGGAAAGCAGAGTCGGGGGGAAAGAAAGCGATGGCTAAATAATAAACAAGAGGGCAAGAGCAAGGAGATGAGTCTTTGGCAATGGGCCAGGTCATGTGGGCCTACAGGAAGGAAATGGAGATTTATCCTGAGTGTGATTGGAGGGTTTTAGCCCGAGGAGGTGTAAGGTGCTACAATGCTATTTTCTCTCTGAGAAACTCCTTTGGGTATTGTGTAAAAAAATACAGTGGGCCAAGCAAGGAGGCGGGAGAGCAGATGTGGATGGTGTGTGTGGACCTGGAGAGTCTCGGACCCAGTTGCAGTGGAGGCGCAAAGAGGGTGGATTTGGGGTCTCCTTGGAGGGAGATCCAGTTGGCTGGATGTGGAAAGTGAGGAACAGCAAGGGAGCTAGACTAATCTGCAGGTAAGATGACCAGGCCTCCTAGTTGCCTGAGACTGAGAGGTTTCCTGGGACATGGATTTTCTTTTTTTTTTGTACCAGGGATTGAACCCAGGGACATTCAACCACTGAGCCGCCTCCCCAGCCCTATTTTGTATTTTATTTAGATACAGGGTCTCACTGAGTTGCTTAGGGTTTTGCTAAATAGCTGAGGCTGGCTTAGAACTCATGATCCTTCTGTCTCAGCCTCCCGAGCCACTGGGATTACAGGCGTGTGCCACCACGTCTGGCTGGGACATGGACTTACAAAGCTAAAATCAGGACAACGTAGTCCTGCCTAAGTCCCGGCAACCAGGACAGCTTATCATGCTGCTCCTAGTATTTGGGGCCAAGCAATGAGTGGGAGTTTGTTGGTGCCACACAGAGAGATAGAGAGGACTTAGGGAGAACAGATTTAGAGGTGTGACTCAAGCATTCTGTTTTGGCCACACAAGGTTTGAGATGCTTATCAGACATCCCCGTGCAGATGGAGTGGGCACTGGACAAGGAAAGAGATCAGATTCAGGAAAGAATTTGGAATCCAGCAATATCCGGATAGTATTTAAAATAATGAGGAAGACTGCCTAGGAAGAGTAAGTAAATGGAGGACAGGAAGGGGCCAAGGGTGGAGGTACCCGACGTTGTGAGGGTTAGTGGAGGAGAAGCAGTTACCCAAGAGATCTGGAAGGAAAAGTAAGTGATGTGGGAGGTGAACCAGGAGAACAAGATGTCATGGATGGCTAGAGAAAAATGAGTCTCATGAAGAAGGGAGTGTCCAACTGTGCTAAATGCTCCTGAGGAGCATGGAGACAAAAATGGCTATTCAAGACAGCTGGGCTGGGCTCAGTGGCACATGCCTAGAATCCTAGCTGCTCGGGAGACTGAGGCAGGAGGATCGCAAGTTCAAAGCCAGCCTCAGCAACTCAGCAAGGCCCTAAGCAACTCAGCAAAACCCTGTCTCTAAGTAAAATATAAAAAAGAGCTGGTTAAGCACCCCTGGGTTCAATCCCTGGTACCAAATGCACACCTGTAATCCAAGTGATTTGGGAAGATGAAGACGGAGGGTTACAAGTTTGAAGTCAGCTGGGGCATTTTAGCAAGATTCTATCTCAAAATAAAAAGGGCTGGAGATGTTGCTCAGAGTGCCGCTGGGTTCAAAATCTAATATGGGGTTGGGAAAGGGGGACTTGAAGCGAAAGGAAGGAGAGCAGGAGATTGGCAGTTGGGGCTGGGAGTAGGATGGGGTAGGATTTTGTGGTAGGTACTTTTTTTATGGTAGGTTTTAAAATTTTTGTGTGTGGTGCTGGGGATCAACTCCAGAGCAAATGCTCTATCACTGAGCTATGTCCCCAGCCTCTGCTAGATAACTTGAGCTTAGTTAAAGGCTTGAGGAAAAGAATTAAGGGAGAGCTTGAAAATATGGGGGGAGGAGACAGTTCTGGGAGGGCACCTGCAGGGATGGGGACATGCCCAGAGCTCAGCTTTGGCAGGGTGGGGAGAGGCAGATGGGTAGAAACCCAGATAGGACTGTCACAGTGTGAGGGGGACACAGCTGAAGGTGTTGTGGGTTAAGGCTGTTCCTTTCAGATGGCCTTTGTTTCCTCTTGGAATAATGATGAGGTCTGCTGCTGGGAGTGACTGTGGACAAACGCAGAAGGCTGCAGAGTGCAGATTTATAGGGGCATCAATTTGTTTAATTCCTCCAATAGCCTGGTGTGACATTTTTCTGGGCATAGGAGCAGAAGAGTGGGCAGATGAATCCAGGGTGGAGCTTTGCAGTGTGGACACAGCTGAGGACAAGGATATTGGCCAGCGAGGGGAGGAAGCGACAGGCGATGCATCTGAGCTGAATAATGCAGGATGTGGAACAGGGCTTGGGTGGATAAGGACAAAACTCAAGGGACCAAAGGTACAAAAGGACCCCAAGAAGCAGGGAGAAAGGAAGGAGGGTGATGAGTGGATCCAAATTATGGTCAGAAAGTGGGATGTAGAGTTGGTGTTTCCAGGTTGGAGCATACCTGAGTGGTGAAACTCCAGGGAATGGATGCCCTCGGGTGTGAGTGGCTCATTGGAGTGGAGGTGAATGTCCCTGGAGTTGAGGATGCCAAGGTATTGTGATTTGGGGACAGTGGATAGTTCATTCACATCAGCCCTCAAATCACCCCGACTAAGAGGGAGCCATGGGAAGGAGGAGAGAAGCTGAGCCAAGCCCTCTGATGAATGTAGAGGACTGAGCAGCCGGCCCGCGTTGGCAGAGACAGAGGGGAAGAAGCTGGAACTGTTCTCTCACAGTGATGGAGGCATAATGCTGCCTTATAAGTTTCTTGAACTAAACTGAACCGCGGGTGCTGTGTTAGTTCCAGGAAATGCCAAAGTCAGCACCAGCTGCCATTTTCTAGAATGACCTCAGGACAGACATTAAAATCAGCAGAGAAAGAGCATCCCTACCTGAGCCTCAGAGTCAAGGAGAGACCCTGAGAAGAAACAGCAGTAGGTTGACAATAGGGCCTTTCCTGGGGCTCCACCCAGCCGGCATCTCTTGCCCTGGGGATGTCAATTCTCCCTTCCCCCTTTGGGGGGCTGCCAGTGTCAGCTCTCTGCTCCAGGACACAGTCCTGGCAGGGAATAATAATAATAAAAAAAAAAAAAAAAAAAAAAACCTCAGCCAGCCATCTTGGTCTGGCATCATTCCCAGGAGGAGCCGGAGCAGAAGCTTTGCGCGATGGAGCTGAAGGAAGCACATTTCGGGCGTGCTTCTCCCCGGCCAGCAAGGGCTTATTAGCCAAAACCATCAGCTTCCCAGGCCCATTCTCAGACCCACTTAAAAATCACCTGAGCGGTGCCTCCACCCTTGTACACCAGAGGACAAGTCGCTTCCTGCTCAGACAGAACCCACCCTGACCTCAGCCCTTCTAGAACGTCAGCAGCACCTGCACACTGCTGCTTCTCGCGGGTGACGTGATCCACGCGAGGCGCACTTCCCGGACACTGCTGTCTCCTTTCTCCTTCTCCTTCATTAGCTGCTTGTTATTCAGTCTCCTTTGCAGGTTCCTTCTCATTAACTTGACATCTAGAAGTTGGAGCGCCCCAGTTCTCAGCCCTTGATCTCCGCCCCCTCCCTACCTGCACTGGTTTCCTTTGTGATCTCAACCGGCCTGTGGCTGTCATACCAGCTAATCACTGACAGGCACCCCAGGCACATCTCTACTCCCCAGCCAGTAGCCTCTGTGGCACCTCTGCGTGGACATCTTAAGGCATCACCTTAACAGGCTCAGAATCGAAGCTCTCTCTCCTGTCACCCAGCCACGTCTGTTCTCCCCGCAGCCCACCCCCATTCCAGTCCGTGGCAATTCTCCTTCCAGTTGCTCAGGCCAAAGACGGGCTTTCCTCTGCTGCTCACAGCCCACTTACAGTCTATCAGCCAAGCCTGTCAGTCCTTCCTTCAAAAGATAACTAGAATCTGACCATTCTTACTCCTCTGCCCCCCACATCCTGAACCGAGCCATGCTCATGTCTTGCTTGAATTTTTGCAATAGCCTCTTCGTTGCTGTCTGCTTCTACTGTATTCCAAGATGGTGTCCTGGAGATCATGGCACACACACCTACCTTCCTTCCTACTCATGTGGAACCCAAGCAAAGCTCCCAGAGTGGCCTGGCCTGAGCGGGCCTGCTCTGCTCCTCCGTCTTCACCTCCCCCTGTTCCCTCCCTTGCTCTCCCTCCTGCAGCCCTACCGGCCTCCTTCTTCAAATGCTTCTAGAATGTTCCCACCTACTATTTCCTCCACCTAGAACCTGCTTCCCCGGCGTCCACAGGGTTGGTTCTCTTTCTCCAAACCTTGGTTCAAATGTCATTCTTCTCAGTGAGGCCTTCCCTGACCACCCCCCCTGCAAAATACTGCCATTTAAGATAGCGGCAGCCAGGGCTGTCCTTCTTCCCCTTTTCTCCATAGATTTACCGTCTTCTAAGACTATCCACATATTAGATGTGGACTTTGCGAGAGCAGGGATATTCTGTTTTACTCACTGTCAAGTCTCTCTTCCTTAGAACAGTACCTGACCTAGAGAAGGACTCAGTAACTATCGTGGAACACACGTAATCAATTCAGCTGGCTGCAGGGGAACCTCTACCTGAGCCTCAGAGTCAAGGAGAGACCCTGAGAAGAAGACAATCCTCAGGATGCCAGCATGAGAGCAACAGTTTTTATAACAAGGTCCTCCTCCTCTAAGTCCTCACAGAGGCACGACTTTAAGCAAGGATCTGCCTGGGCCCTTGCATATTTATGTAACCAAATCCCTGGGGCCAGCAGAGGTGGCCCTTGCCTCTCTTTCCTTTGCTTCCTACTTCCTGTAAGACAATCAGCAGGACTGGGGACCTAGCCGGTAGGTGAGCATAACCATTAAACACTAGCACTCCACAAAGATCACGGATGGGGTCATTCTTTTATGCATCAGAGGAATATGTTGTAGTCTTCTTGTAACCATGTGAGTCTCTAGGCCAAAAATGTCGAAAAGATAGAGCAAAGGTCACAATGCAGAGCTTTGCTCTGCAGAGTGAGTTTCTGGTTTCTACTCCACCAGGGAATGGCTACAATTCCAGCGCTTCCCCTGAGTTCTCTAGTATTCTCCCAGGGGAAAATGTGAACCTTGGACTCGATGATTACTCAGACCCTTTCTGGATCTAAAATTGTGGTTTTCTTGAAAGACTTGGGCTCCTATTCATGAGTCACCAAAAACTCACGTGATTTTCTTATTTGGCTTTCCTAGCACATAAAAGAGACAGGTGTGTTTTTTTCTGTGACTTTTGTATTAGTACTTTTTCAGTTGTTAGGGAGAGAAACACAACTAAAACTGACTAAAGCAAATAAGGGTGTTTATTGGCACCCATAACTGGAAATTCCAGGGGTAGAACCTCTGCTGGCAAGTTGGGCCCCAGGGGTGATGGGATGGCAGGAGGACCCAGTCTCTCTTCTTCTTCAGGCTCCATTTCTGCTGTGTTGGTTTCACATGCAGGCTGGCAGTCCCCAGCATGTGAAACCCAGCAGTATCAAAATGACACCTTGCCATCCAGGCATGATGACACATGCCTAAAAATCCCAGTGACTTGGGAGGTTGAGGCAGGAGGTTCACAGATTCAAGGCCATCCTCAGCCACTGAGTGAACCTGTCTCAAAATTAAAAAATAAAAAAAGGCTGGGAACATAGCTTTTTTTTATATGTATTTGAGACAGGGTCTCACTCAGTTGCTTAGGGTTTGCTAAATTGCTGAAGCTGGCCTCAAATTTGCAATCCTCCTGTCTCAGCCTCCAAAATCTCTGGGATTACAGGCATGTACCCTCACACCCAGCCCCAAGAGCTGTTTTTATCTGGGTTTTCTACTCTTTTCCTGCATACCCATAGCTCTTCAGCTAAAATGTCATTACTAGTTATATCAACGTTAATGGCGATTGGTAAACAAGAACTAGAATGTAAAAAGTTACGAGTGAGGATCCACCACAATTAGAAAAAGATTTCCTAACCTGATTTCTTATTTCAAATGAGAACAGAAAGCAACAACAGCAACAACAAAAACAACAATAAAAATCCAGCTATTCAGAATATCAGGGCTCAGATATAGTTCAGTTGGTAGGGAGTGCTTGCCTTGCATGCACATGGCCCTGGGTTCAATCCCCAGAACCCCCCCACACCCACCAAAAAAAAAAAAAATCCCAGAATATCAAACACTGGCCTTTTCTTGCTTAAGTGAATGTTCCTAGGAGTCCAGGGCTAGATTAAAAATTAAACAAGACAACAATTTTGTGAGGAGGTCAACAGGAGCCCCCAACTCCTCCCAGAAAACAGTGGGCTTGCAAACATTTTCGAATATGTATCATTTTGTCCCCAATTTCCACCCACATGCAGCTGCCCTTCTGGTTGCTCAGGTTGGACTGGGATTACACTGGTTGCTGGTATTTGCCCTTGAGGCGTCTTGGCAATAGTGCTGGTAGTTTAGATCCTTGATATCACAGGGGCTGGGCAGGTGGCTGCGCTATATCAGCAGGGCGACTCTTTTTTTTTTTTAGTTGTAGTTGGACACAATACCTTTATTTTATTTATTGTTATGTGGTGCTGAGGATCGAACCCAGGGCCTCCAGAGTGCTAGGTGATCGCTCTACCATTGAGCCCCAGCCCCAGCCCAGCAGGGTGATTCTCACAGATGGTTCACCAGGCTGGGGTCTGGGCCTGCTCTCTTGTCTTCCCAGTCTGGGAGCTAAGGGGCAACAAGATCCTCATCTATGCTTCTCAAGTGTGGCCCAATTTACCAACAAATGCAACTTTGTCTACTAGAAATGTATAGGATCTGAGAAGGGAGAAGAGAGTTGAGTGTTACGGGTTTCTTCTTCTCCTCTGCATCTGGAGAATGGACTCAATTAGACCTGGCCGTGAATCAACCCGTGTGTGTTGGCAGAGTTCACTTCCAGCGTTGTGGAGGCAGAGTGATGTAATGGAAAGAGCTCTGGCCTGGGACACTAGTGAGCAGGTCCTTCTCAGCCACCACCTTGTTCAGTGACCCTGAGCAGCCCCTTGCCTTCTCTGCTCCTCAGTTTCCTATGTTTCAAACAGAGGATTGGACTAAAGACCTCTGAGGCATCTTTTAGGTTCACCATCCATCAGATGTATAAATGTTACACCCTACAGTTGGCAGACCTGGGAAGGAAGGCTCCCTGGATGTTTCCTTTTCCAGAAAGATCTTCCTACACACCCCTTGCTGTTGCCAAGGGTGATATTCAGTGTGCCCCTGAATAAGGTCAAAAGTACAGGATTACGGTTGGAGTTAAGAGCAGTTCCCAGGTATGACCATATCAGGCATTTATCAAACATTAATTGTTTGTCCTCGCAGGTGCTGGGGCTGTAAAAATGAATAAGACAGAGCCCCTACCTGGAGGAACACACAGTCCAGTGAAGGAGAAAGATGAGTAAAGCAGTCATTGCATTTTAGTGTGATAAATACTGCTACAGAGTCATATAGAAGGCAGCATAACACACAGAAGATGGACATATCAATCTGGGGTGGAGTCAAAGTAACTTCCTGGAGGAGGGAGCACATGGACAGACACTGAGGGATGAATAGGAGTTACCCAAGTGGAAAGGGGATTAAATCTCTTCAAATGCTCACAAAAAGTATGTTCACTCAATAGATCCTTGCCAACTGTCATGTGACACATTGTTTTCTTTAAAGACAGGCATCTCTTTCAATAAGAATGCACACCTAGCAGGGTGCCGTGACCCACATCTATAATCTCATTGGCTCAGGAGGCTGAGGCAGGAGGATCATGAGTTCAAAGCCAGCCTCAGCAACTTAGTGGGGCCCTAAACAATTTAGTGAGGTCCCGTCCCTAAATAAAATATTAAAAAGGGCTGGGAACGTGGCTTAGTGGTTAAGAGCCCCTGGGTTCAATCCCCAGTACTAGAAATAAATAAATAAGTAAATAAAAAGAAAGAAAGAAAAGAAAAAAATGCATACTTTAAAAAAGCAAGAGACATATCTTTTATGGTTTAATTAATTATTCCCTTGGATTTGGCACAGGAGTAGGAACAGTGGACACCAAACTGGATCCCCAGGAGCAGGTCCTGTATAGACAGGGAAAGCTGAGTGCACCCCATCTTTGATATAGACCCTGAGAGAGTAGAACTGTAGGCTCCGATGACACCAATATGAAATGCTTGCCTTCTGTACACAGAGCACATTCATTAGCTCTTTGCTAATTTTCTACTTCTGGTGCCATATATGGAGGGACTTAAAAGCTGTCGGGTTTCTGAGTATTCCTAAGGCTTCCCTATGATTCTACGTAACCACAGTAGGCTTCTTGGAGGAGGTGCTCAAGAAAGGAAAGGTGAAGACTAGCTTGACTGGTTAGGTTGACGTCTTAGCTGAAAGGGACTCCTGGGGCCCCTCACTGCTCCCAGCGCGCCACCCTTCCGTGCATTTGACCTTTGTTCCCGTCCT
The DNA here is from genome assembly GCF_052094955.1 of Ictidomys tridecemlineatus. Lineage (NCBI taxonomy): Eukaryota > Metazoa > Chordata > Mammalia > Rodentia > Sciuridae > Ictidomys > Ictidomys tridecemlineatus. The sequence continues at coordinate 32,579,203 of NC_135486.1, read as the reverse complement.
AACCTCCCACCGAGTAGAGCCAGGTTTGATCACTTCCCCGTTTCCGTTGGGTGGCTGGACACGTCGCTCAGGTTGGTGACTCCAAGCGGCCGAGTGCTGGGCTGCGGGTGCTCCCGGGGCGGTGAATTACCTTCCGCGGCGCTGGCCCCGCCCCCCTCGCGCCGCCGCCGGAGGTTCAAGTGCAGGATCGGGGCTGAGCTGGAGCGAGAGGCAACACCCCGCTCGCTCGCTGCAACCTGCTCCCTCCGGGAGGATCCTCCCCGCGTAGCCGCCGCTGCTCCGAGGCTCCGCCAGGCTGACGGGCAGCGCGAGCCGGGAGGGACCGACACCTCGGCGCTGCCCGCTAACAGTCCGGGCGGAGGAGCGTCATAATTACTCTCCGCGCTAATTGCCCGTCATTAAAGTTCAGGAGACGGTCGAAGAGGAGCTCCGCGGCGAGGAGGAGGAGGCAGGTGGGGTCGGGCTGGGGCTCCCGGCCCGGGCAGGGTTAAGCGCTCGCCGGTTCCCTGCCGCCCGGCTTGCGGCCAGCTCGCCGTCTCCGAGAGGCCGGAGTCACTGCCAGGGACCCAGGAGGTACGCCGCGAGCCAGGGCGGACCCACGTCGGACCCCCTCCCCCACCGCCGCCTCTAGGAGGCGGCCGAAAGTGGGGGCGCCAGCCTGGCGCCCGGGGGAGGAGGGCAGAGAGCTAGAGGGGCTGCGGGGACACGGAGATGGCCGATGAGATTGACTGGCTGGACTTGCCGGGCCGGTGGACCTACGGAGTGGACCGCGGTGGGAGAATCTTCTTCATCAAGTACGTAAGTCTCTCTCTCTCCTCCTCCTCTTCTTCTTCTTCTTCTTCTTTTTTTTTTTTTTTCATTATTTTTCTTTAAAGTTTTCCAACTTGAAAGGTGGCAGGGCTGGGGACAAGCCGAGGGAGGAGGGACTGGGACGGTGGGCATGACTAATAAGTTTATTGGGATGCCTGTTTGAATGTGTCTCCCGCCTTTTCCTCAATGGGTTCAAAGTCCAGCAAAGGCTCTGTATTCCCTAGCTAGAAAGGCAGGGCAGGACAGGGAGGTGCCGCCTTTCCCGTCTCCCCTGACCACAGAGGTCCCCAGGAGGACAGCCAGACCAGTGCCCAGCCTGGGATCCTTTCACCTCCTTGGGCAGAAAGATCCAAAGGTGGATCTCCAATTCCCCTCCCCTACTTGCTACCTGAAGACTTCAGCTAAGTGACAAGATACATGCAGTCCAGGAGGGGACTGAATCTGCCACCTGGTTCCTGCGTCCCCTCACCCATGGGTTCAGTGTTCCAAAGCCAGCAGCTCTTCTCCCCTCCTGCTGGAATGTTGTCAAGGGACAGGAGAAGCTAGCCACCCGCTGCATGTGTAGCAATCTTTAGGGAGAGAGAGTCTTTGCTACTCTCAGTAATTTATTAGCACTGATATAATAATTTCATAAACCAAAATGGCTGTGGCATAATCTCATTATAACAAAGTGGCCCTCTTTTGGCCCGCTTCTCCTATAGTCATTTTTTTGCCAGTATAGAAATCTTCCAATGAGATAGCAAGTCTAGAAGCACAGCATTCTGGACTGTTACCCACACTTGACATGCTTTCTCTCCTTCAAGATAGTCACTCACCGGGCATGAGAGTGAAAAGGAACCCAGAAGCAGTCCCTGTGTTGTCTAGGTGGGGGACCCAGGTCCAGAGAGATTGGAACTGCTTGTAGAAGATAAAGTCATTGTCAGTCAGATCTTGGTCTAAGCCTGGCATCTGCAGGCTGTCCTGCCCGCTTTTCTCTAACCAGACTGCCTTTGCAGGAGCCCAAGCGGCAGAGTGTTCTCTTGGGTGTTTGTCAGTTTCCACACTTGCTTAGGGCCTTTCTTTTGTAATTATTGCCACCATTATCCTAATTGATGCTGTCATTATATTATCTTAGAAATCAACTCCACAAAAGTTCTTGACCCTAGGTCAGGTTCCTGAATAACAGAACTTCTCCAGGATTAAAACCCGAGTGCCCTCCCTCAGGGGCTTGAGACTTCAGAGTCCGTAAGGATCATCTGGGCCAGGAGCTATGGTGGCACGTGCCTGCAGTCCCAGCTCCTCAGGAGGCTGAGGTGGGAGGATGGCTTGAGCCCAGAAGTTTGAGGGCAACATGGGGACACCCTGACTGAAAAAAAAAAAAACAAAGGCTTTGTTAAAAAAGCTTCTTGAGCGCTCTGTCAGAGATTCCTGTTCCTGCGGGTCTGAATTCTCCCAGTTCCCCAGGTCCTCTAGAGAAGGGGTTCATCCTGCTCTTCCTTCCCAGTCTCCTGCTGGCCTTCCAGCTTCTTTTTGTCTTGTATTCCACAAACACATCTGAAGCATTTACTCTCTACTGCTCACTAGGCCCTGGAGATAAAAATAAATAAATAAACGACAGGGGTTTTTTTTGTTGTTGTTGTTGTTGATGTTGTTGTTTAAAGTCATAGGAAGAAAACACAAATAAGTCCTTAGGAAATCATCGGATACATTCTGGAAGCGTCTATTTTTGCATGGGGCTCTAGGAGAAGGGGGAAGGAAGAGCCAGCGCTGTGCAGGGAGTTCAGGGGCCTCCCAGGGAGGAGGAAGCATTTGGGCTGAGCTTGTTGAAGGGTGGGAGCCAAAGGGGGCTTGGCCGCTGGGGCCCGTGGAAGGACGGTGGGACGTGGGTCACCAGAATCCTCTATGGGGCTCAGTAAAATGGAGTGGAGGATGCAGGGGTGCTGCAGAGGACAAGGACAAAAAGTCACAAAGGGACAGCTTGAGAGAGGCCTTACATGTTTGGACTCCATCCCGTAGGAGGTGGGAAGCCAAAGGTCTTGACAGAGTCAGATCTGCATTCAGAAGGATCCTCTGGCAGCTAAAGGGGAGATGATTTGAGGCTGGGCAGGAGGCGGGGGAGAAACTCAGGAAGCAATGGTGAAAATGGAAAATTGGAAGAAAGCTGATGGGGGGCCTGAATTCAAGTGGGGAGCACAGAGGTGAAGGGGAGGGAGAGAAGGGAGATATATATATAATCACACTCAGGGGTACTTAACTCCTGAGCCACTCCCCAGCCCTTTTTATATTTCATTTAGAGTCAGGGTCTCTCCGAGTTGCTGGCCAAGTTGCTGAGGCTGGCCAAGTTGCGGCCCTCTTGCCTCAGCTTTCTGAGCCACTGGGATTTCAAGTGTGCGCCACTATGTCTGGCGAAGAAAGACCTCTGTAGGGACAGGATCTCCCGCCTGGATATTGTGGAGGGCAAAGATAAATCTCAGAATTTCCAGTTTGAGTTTGCCAGAGATCAGCAAATAGGAAGAGAAACTCATTTTAGGGGGAGTGCAGGTTCAGGGGACATACTGAGTTTGAGGTGTTGACAGACAGCTGGATAGACAGACAGGGGTCCAGAGAGTCATCTTGATGAAAGGAGAGTCCTAGGGGTCATTATGAAGAGGCAGGACTGCCCAGAGTGTGGGAGGGGTGGGGTGAGAAGGGCATTACTGTGTTTAGGGACAGGAAAGAGGAAAAGAGGCCAACAAGGAGAACGGGGTCAAGGGGTCATGGGGTGAGCAGCACCAGGACCTGTTGGGTGTTGCCCCCAAAGGGAAGGAAGAGGGATACTGAGAAGGGGGAAGGAAGGAGTGGCCAACAGTGTGGAACGTGGCAGAGAAGCCAACGGCCCGGGACTGGAGTGTGTGTTGGATTTAGGAACACTGGGGGTGAGGGTGTCTTTAATGGAAAGTGGTTTCAGGGTGGGGCTGGGGACAGAAACCAGCTTGCAGTGGGCTGATGCCCGGGGCGGCTGGAGGCAGGGACTGGAGGTGGGAGAGGCTCATCTCTAAGGGGGATGTTGGGTCAGGAGGGAGAGGGATGTGACCAGAAGCTGCAGGGAGATGGTGCCAGGACAGAGTGCTCAGCCGTGGAAGACAGGAAGGGGAGCGGACCAGAAAGTGATGGACCCCACGGGGGTGGGGGTGGGGGGAGAAAGTGACGGTGCACGTCTGGAATGCTCAGTGGAGTGACGTTTCTATCAAAGATGGGAAAGGATGGTCTGTAGCCCAGGCAGGGGATTAGCCTTGAGTGGGAGAAGGCTGCCTCTTCTCCAGCGCAGAGACGAATTAAAGGATGGGTGAGAATGTGGTGAACTTGGGGGTAGGGTGTTTGGGCATGTTGGGAGGCCTGATGGTTTTATTTTTTCCTTCTCTTAAGATACAGGATCAGTCGGGGTAGGTGGGGGATGGCAGGGGGGCAGGATGGTGCTAAGGCCTGGGAACATCCAGCAAATGACTAGGGACCCTAAGGCAGATTCTAGTGGTGCTCAGGGCCCAACTGAGCTTGGGGTCTGTGGACTTGGGTCCTCCCAGGTCCAATTTCCCATCAGTCCAGTGCTGGGTGGCTGCATTGTGCCAGCCCAGGGACTAACGAAGGAGGACAGTGGAAAGACAAGAAGAGGAAGCCGAGGGTTGTGGTGGGGGGCTGATGCGGTGGTCCACACCATCCAGGTGGCGGGAGGCAGCTGGGAAGTCCGAGGGAGCCAGCAGCATGAGCATGAGCAGAGGTCAGGCCCCGGGGGGGGGGGGTGCTGGGAAGTCTCAGGGGAGCTCAAGAGGAGGGATGAGGGGCTGCATTTGCCTCAAACCCTTCTCCTCCCTTGGCTTCAATCTCCATTGCCTCCCAGGATCAAAGCCCAGACCAGAGCCCAGGAGTAAGGCACTTTCTCCAACGGCTCCCAGTGGCTCAGGGCTCAGGGGTCACTAAGACTGTGACTTTGTTTCTTCTTTGGTCAGTTAGGAAATCTCTTTCTGTAGCAGGTGTCCAAATTCAGAGAAAAATGAATGGAGTCGAGAAAAAGAGGGCCCGTGTCCGCACACTGTGCATGAATAGTCACGGCAGCTTTATTTATTGTGGCCCCAAATTGAGATCAACCCATATGTCCATCAACAGGTGGAAGGATGCTTACGCTGGTGCGTTCTGAACACTACTCAGCACTAAGGTGGAGTGAAATAAATTCTATAGCAAGGAACGAAAGAAGGAAGGAGGGAAGGAGGGAAAGAGGAAAGGAAGGAAGGATCAGACAAAGAGGTCCAGCTTATATGATTCCATTTATGTAAAATTCTAGAAACTCTAAAAAATGCACCCTAACCTAGAGCGACAGAGCAGATCAGTGTCACAGGGGACGGTGGTGTCGTAAGAGCTGGGGGGAGGAAGAGGTGTACAGTGGAGTTTATTTATTTTAGTTGTAGTTGAATACACTATCTTTAATTAATTAATTTACTTTTATGTGGTGCTAAGGATCGAACACAGGGCCTCACCTGCTAGGCGAGCGCTCTAACGCTGAGCCACAACCTCAGCCCAACAGTGGAGTTTATTGCCCATCAGTCATACCTTAAAGACCAAGTATGACCCCAAGACCACCTCCCGCTAAAGCCTGAATGATCCAGGGCATCTGTGAGTCCTTTCCTTCACATGCCTGAATTGGCCACGTGAAGGTGCTTCATACTAGGTTACAGATGACTCTGGAAAAATCTGTGTCACTTGGATCTTGGGGGCAGAGAAACATTGATGGGTCCTGTGCCCTCAGACCTAGAGCCCAGAGCATCTGCACTGTCTGGGAGCTGGCCTTGGAGGGTGTGAGATGTTAGAGCTGGGCATTCGTGGAAGACAGATCTAGGTCTGAAACTGGCTTCATCACTTACTGGTTGTGACCTTGGGGGTGTCCTTTCCCCATTCTAGACCTCAGATTCATAATCTGTTTGGGAGGGAATGTCATGAGTGAAAATCCACAGCTTTGCAGACACCCAGCTCCACTCACACAGCCTCCTCCCTTTCAGAAAAGTTGTGGGTTGGGGACTTGCTGGGAGGACCCCCACCTGGCTTCTGCAGTCCCCTCCAGTGTGGCCCCTTGAGGGAAGGCTCCCCATTTTAACATCCTCCCTTCTTTGCTGGCGTTCCACCTCCTGTGCCTTGCTAGAGGGGGGAGAGTAGTTGCTGCTGTGTTGTGTTGTAAGCATCCTTCCATGCACCGGTCCCCAGTGAGTTACAAATTCTTCAAGACCAGGCACCAGACTTCGTGTGCCAGCGTCGGGAGCTCCCACGTCAGGCATCTGGATTGTTCAGGGAAGCCTTGTTCAGGGGAAGCCTTTCTTGAACCTGACCCTTTCTCATTGTTCCCTCCATAGTGATGAGGAAAAGTCAACCAGCTGGGTGCACCCTGGTACAGAAGCACCCATCCAGAGTGGACACTCCTCCGGCCCAGGTAAGGAGCCCGCTGCCCCTGCCTTCGCAATCAAGGAGGAAGCACAATCTTGAGGTGGCTACAGGAGCCCGGGGCCCCAGCTCTGCTCCCCTTCTCCATGGGTGGCCTCTACTTAGCCTGTGGGCTGCCATTTTGCAAGAGGCCGTGCTCACCTCCGGGTCTCTCCTAACTTCTACCTTGACCTTCAGTATCTGGGACAGACACTGGAGGACACAGATCTCACTCCTCTCTCATCCCCTGCCCAGTCAAGTCCTTCTATCTTGAGGTTCCTGGACTGGGCAGAACCCAGCCCCCAGTGCTGTTAGTCTGGTTGGTGATGTTCTCCATCTCTGCTGCCCATTGGCCACAAGTGGGCCATGGAAATGTGGTTAGTGCTACCAAGGACCTGAATTTTTTATTTTAATCAATTGAAATGTAAATAACCCCTCTTGGCTGATAGGAACTCCTTCAAGCTGGCGAGAAACAGGAAAGATGAGGGGCCAAGGTCAGCACTGACTTCTCCCTTGCCCTTGGTGACCTCTCGGCCGGCTGGGAAAGGTGGGACACAGACAGGCCAACAATGCACACGAAACAGCCAAAGAAAAAGGGATCCGTCTGAGTTACAGTGGGAGGGAGGCCAGGCTTGAGGAGGACTGGGGTCCTTCAAGTGACCACAGATTGACCCCTTCTGTTCTGAGTCCAGTAGGAGGAGGAGGAGCTATGGGCAGCACCCTGGCAGGATCTCCCACCAGCCCAGCCTTCACCTGACTGGACACCAGGCATCTTCTTCCAAGAGATGTGGTCACTCATGGGGCTCAGCTGGCAGTGCTGGATATATTGGCTTAGGGTTTCGACTTGCCCAGAGCCTATTTCTATTTTTGGTACCTGCACTCAACCACGGAGCCACATCCTAGCCCTCCCCCCCCATTTTTTTGTATATTATTTAGAGAAAGGATCTTGATGAGTTGCTTAGGGCCTCACTAAGTTGCTGAGGCTGGCTTTGAACTGGCGATCCTCCTGCCTCAGCCTCCTGGGATTACAGGTGTGCACCGCTGCCCCTGGGGGTGCTTGGCTAATAAGCCAAGCGGTGCATTAAGTTCTGGAGGTGGAGAGACGCAGCTCAGGTCCTGGCTCTACTTGCAGGTGCTTGATTCCGTATCTGAGCAATTGGGATAGGGTTGGGAACCTCACTAGGAGGTGGCTGGGACCACACAGGAGCACTGGGAGGTAACTGCTGAAGGGAGGCCTCCTACCACCCAGGTTCCAGGACTCTTTTCTTCTAGGGGGCTGGTGCTATTGCTGCCCCAGGGTCCTGGCCATTCAGAGTCAAGTCCACCATCACTATGGGAGATGACTAGGAGCCTGGGCCCGTCTCTTTTGGCCAGCCAACTGGCCTTCCGCAGCTGGGAAGGGGTTAAGATGCCCCCGAAGCTCGCCGGGAGGGCAGCTGCCTCGGCGGGCACTCGGCCTGGACAGGAACATAAGCGCTCTTGGTGTTGCCCAGGCAGAGAGGGCAGTGTGGAGGGAAGTTGCTAGAAAAAGGCAAGGGACATAATCCACGCTGGCCTCCTGCCCGGGGACATCACAGTGGCAGGATTATTTATGATTCTGACCCAATGGGGGATCCCTCTACTTGGGGAGGCTGCCAACCCACGCCCTTCTGAATGGGAGCGTCCTCCCACAGGGACAGAGGGGAACAAGTAGCATTTATGGAGTTGCACAGAGGAAGGAGTGTGGGCTTTAAAGACAGCAGACCAGTGCTCACATCCCGGCCCAGACATTTCCTGTGTGGCTTCAAGCAAGTTGATGAACCTGTCTGGGTCTCAGTTTCCTTATCTGTCAGCAGATAGATGGGGCTGACACCTATGGTATAATATCGCCGTGCAGATTAGAAGCACTAACAGAGGTGACAGGCATGGCTGAGGGGAAGGAAGATCTCCTCAGGTGGTAGCAGGTGTTTCCCCGGGGCAAGTCCTGGGCAGAAGCTGGGCTCCTTAGCGGTTCTGTTTTGCGGAAGCAGCAACTAGGAGACTACAGACCCTTTGATACACACAAGTGAATAAAATGGGCGACCAGAAGCTAGACCTGCCACGCCACAGGACCCAGGCTGTGCTCTGTGCAGGGTGAGCTGACCGGGAGATGGTCAGACGAACAGAGAAGGGCCATGTCTTGTAAGATCTCCTACCCAAGGCAGATGCTTGGGCTCACCAGAAAGGCGGCTGGGAATCTGTGTCACAAGAATTCCCACCTGTTTCCCAGTCTCAGCCAGGGGACAGTGGATTCTCTAGGGCTCTCAGGAACCTCTTCCTCTGCCGTGGGAGGAGGGAGTCTGTGGGACAGGGCCGGGCGGCTGTTGAGGACAGTGCGCAGGACACAGATGAGTTAGTGCCTGACAGAGACCCCTTTAAGAGGTAGAGTTGTCGCACCCACCTGTGGGGTTGCCTGGGACCCCTCCTGCCCCCTGCCAAGGTCAGCTTCGTCCACGATTTAGGCCTTGGGACTGAGCTCCTGCGGTTCTCCTCTCTGAGCACTTCCGTGGGTATCTAGGTTCTGTGGGTCTCTAGAGGTCACATGGCTGGCCTGGGATTTGGAGACTTTGAGTCAAATCTTAGGTGCTATTTATCCGAGTCTTGGGGCAAGTGACAGCCCTTGGTCCCAGCTTCCACTTCTGTGATATAAGGGGGCTGGTCCCATGATCCTGAGGACATTTCCAGGACAACCTTCGGGGGCTCACTGCTAAGCCTTTGGGGCTGGCCCAGGGCCTGGCCCAGTGTGGATGCTCAGAAGAGCTTTGTGGAATGAGTGGGTGAGTCCCAATGTTTTTTTCAGTGGCTTTGCTCATTGTCAGAAGTGTCCCATCCCTGCCTTCTCTCTCATTATTTGCTAGAAATCCAGGTGCTGGAAGTAATAGGCAAAATAAGGTGAAATGGTTGCTTGGACCCCCGCAGCTGCTCTGGGGACCTCCCTGCCTCTCCAGGCTCAGGCCTCCTGCACGAGGTTGCTTGGTGGGGCCCACGGGGACAGGTGGAGTCCAAGCCTTCTCGAGCCTTCCTTCTCATCCTGTGATTCTGCTTCCTGGCAGGTTTGCCCAAGGGCTGGGAGATGGATTCCACGAAGGAAGGAGCCGTGTATTTCATCAAGTGAGTAAGATGGAGTTTCCTTTCTGATCTCGCCGTTGGTCTTACTTTTGTCCTTGTCACCGATGTCACCTCTGGAGGGGGAGGTGATTAAAAAGGTCTGGTTTTTTGTCAAAGGCATCGTTGAGTCTGTGAGTGGCCAGGAAGGCACCCTAGGCCTCAGAGTGCTGCAGAGAGAGAGGCCTGTCTGTCTGTCTGTCTGTGTTGACGTTGGCCTGGGCATGGCTTGTGTCAATCACGGAAAGTTCTCTGGGGCGGGGCGGGTGGGGCGCTGGGCTGGGCTGCACAGGTGGAAGGAGCTGGCCCCACCAAGCGGAGGAGAGCGTTCTGGACAAACCAGACAGGGGTGGAGAGGCGGGAGCTGGGGCAGCGGGGCACAGGGGAGGAAGGTGGAGCCCAAGGGGCAGGTGTGTGGTGTTCACTGAGAAGATGGGCTGCGGTGGCCGGGCCAGGCCCAGCTTTCTTGCTTCTGGACGGGGGCACCGGTGATTCTGGGTGGAGGTGTGTGTGTGTCCAGGCCCCTGGGGGTGGGGAAGCCCTGACTTTTCCCAGTTGAAGCCGCTCCTCAGGGAGCCACCCTGGACTTCTCAGGGAGGCAGAGGACACAGCTCTGTGGGCTGCTTGGTCCACACCACTCGCTTGGACTCATTTCCCTCCACTTGGCCTCAGTCTCCCCGCCTCCCAGCCAGGCTGGGTCCTGGCTTCCTTCCCATGGGTGAGGCCCAGCATGCTCAGGCCTGCGGCCTCCCCGCCTGCTCTGCCCCCTGAATCTGCAGATGGCAGGGCGCTGCTGCCTGGTGGACAGGGCCCAGCTCCACCGAGGGAGCCACAGTCCACCCAGGACAGCGGACCCTTTCCCTCCCTCTCCTCTCTGAAATTCTCATCCACCAACACCCTGGGAGGTCCCTTTTCCATCCCCCAGCTCAAGACTGGCCGTATTTTTAAAAGCAAAAAGCTCTTATGAATAATCTGTTTTGGAAACTGTTCTGCTAACGCATGGCTCTTACAGCCTGAATTTCCCTAAAATTAAATCTAAATCCTTCCTGATTCAGTTAAGAGAACTGTTCCTTTGCTGGACACAGGAACAGGAGCACACACCAGCTACTCAGGAGGCTGAGGCAGGAGAATTGCAAGTCTGAGGTCAGCCTAGGCAATTTAATGAGACCCTGTCTCAAAATAAAAAATAAAAAGGTCTGGGGGTGGTAAAAAAGACCTCTCTCTCTCTCTCTCTCTCTCTCTCTCTCTCACACACACACACACACACACACACACACACTCACATACACACACACACACACACACACACACTATATATATATATATATTTTTTTTTCTTTCTTCTAGAAACCATCCTAATATTCCTGATGTACAGAATATACATTTGGTTCTTGAGACAGTTTATTAAGCACTTTTATGATGTTACCTCTTTCCACCTATCCTTAAAAAACTTACCTTTGAGCCAGGAGTGGTGGCGCATGCCTATAACCTCAGCAGCTCCGGAGGCTGAGGCAGGAGGATCACAAGTTTGAGACCAACACCAGCAACTTAGTGAGACCTTCTCTCAAAATAAAAAATAAAAGGGGCTGGGGATGTGGCTCGGTGATAAAGTATCCCTGGGTTCAATCCCAGGTACCAAAAAACACAAAAAACTTATCTAGTGTTCTCTGGTTCTGCTCACCTCCCTGGTCTCCTTGTATAACTGGCCTGCTATACAGACTTTCTTGTTTCCCTCCTTCCATGTCAAACTCATCCCTACCTCAGGACCTTTGCACATGTTGACCCCTCTACCTGGGAGCACTTCTCTCCTGTTTCTGCCCATCTGGGGAGGCCCTTCCTGATGAGTCCCTCTGAGGTCCCTGCCTCTCCTCGCTCACTCTATTTTTTTTTCATTGCACTTACCACTACTGAAACATTAGAAAGTGCATGTGTTTACTTATTTATTGCTAATGTTCCCCGCTGTCACGTGACCCTTAAGAGCACATTCTGGTGGTGGTGGTTTCTGGTACGTGTTGGGAACCTAATATTTGCTGAAATGAAAGAAAGAATGAGAAAGCACAGGGAGTAAACTGCAGAAGCATAATTAATTCCTCCTCCAACCGCCCACTGGGAGCTAGCTCCCAAGCCCCTTGATTGTGAAGATGTGACCCCCCTCCTCTTTCTCTGCATTGTTCCTTCCCCACAAGGCAGGACCCCAGAGATCCCCCCTCCTGCTCCCCCAGGGGTCCTTACCCCTCCCCCTCTGGCCCCACCCCCTTGTCCATATCCTGCAGCCACTGTCAGGGGCACCTGGAGCTCACCTGGTCATTCCTGCAGCTGCTCTGTGACTCCGCCTGCCTCTGGGCCGTGGTGCTGCAAGAGTATTTCTTTTTTTTTTTTTTGGGTGGGGTACAAATTTGTTCCTATCATTCTCCATTTCCTTCTCTAGCCACTTAAAGGGCATCATGATCTGGCTCCTGCCTCCCTTCCCAGCCTCACCTCCCACACTACCAGTCTGCTCTGCTTGCTAACCCTCTCCTGGAGCCACACCAAGCCCTTGTGGGTCCCTCCTCACACACCTGACTCCCAGCATCTGAGCCCTTGTGAGCGCTGCTCCCTCTTCCAACATGGCTTGGGTCCACTGAGGACAACTTCTCTTCCTTCAAACCCTGCCCAGGACCTCCCTCCTTCAGGGATGCCCTCTGCATTTAATTGTTTCTACGTGTATCCTTTTACCTCCATCTGTAATCTTCCCGCCCGAGTGTGCGTCCAGGTCACTGGAGGGTTTATTGAAAACCATTGCTGGGCTGTACCCTAGCGTTTCTGATTCAAGGAGTCTGGACTTTGCATCTTCTGTAAGTTTCTGGGTGACCCTGATGCTGCTGTTCTGGGGACCATGCGATGGGGAAGCGCTGGTCTAGATGGGAAACTCTTCAAGGGCAGGGGCGACACAGCGTGGCCAGAAAGTCTGGGACATAGATGTCATTGTCCTATCACATATTGTAATGAAGTGTCGGCTGCCATTCATCGCCTGTCCCTGTGTGCAACGCGGTGGCTGTACTGCATCAGTAGCAGCAGGAGCGGCTCAGAGCTGAGCGCTTTAGCGTGTTCTCTCAACTCCCAACTATTTTTGCAAACAACTAGGAAACCCAGACCGTAAATAAATTGTTCAAGGTCGCGGAGCTGGGAGAAAGTCAGGATTTCCCAGGCTGTGACAGTAACGTAATGCCACAGCTGTTCACCCCAGGCCTGGATGAGGAACGCACCCAAGAACCCTTAGTAAAAAGTGAGTGGAAGACTCTGGTCCACGCTCCTTATTTTCACATTCGCCTCTATAATCCATTCCCACTCTGTTTTTTTTAAAAAAATTTTTATTTGTTCTTTTTTTAGTTGTACATGACAGTAGAATGTATTTTGACAGATCATCCACACACATGGAGCATCACTTCCCATTCTTGTGGTTATACGTGATATGGAGTTACACTGGTCGTGTGTTCATAGTGAAAAGAGGAAAGTGATGTCCCATTCATTCTACTGTCTTTCCCATTCCCATCCTCCCTCCCTTCCCTCCATTCCCCTTTGTCTAATCCAATGAGCTTCTCTTCTTCCCTATCCCATCCATATTGTGAGTCAGCATCCGCATATCAGAGAACATTTGGCCTTTGTTTTTTGGGACTGACTTCTTTCACTTAGCATGATAGTCTCCAGTTCCATCCATTTACTGGAAAATGCCATAATTCCATTCTTCTTTATGACTGAGTAATATTCTATCGTGTGATCCATACCGAATTCCCTTTATCCATTCATCTGTTAAAGGGCACCTAGATTGGTTTCATAGCTTAGCCATTGTGAATGGAGCCACTATAAACATTGATGTGTTCCCCATCACTAAAGTATGCTGATTTTAAGTCTTTTCCCTACCCAGATATATGACATTGTGTTGGTAGATGAATTAGAAACTCTGAGGACCCAAGACATGGATCCCAAGAGGTAATAATAAAACTGAGATATCCAGACATATTCTTCCAGTATGGATGGATCAATTTCAATAAGCAAATACTGATATTTTCCCAGGATCTAACAAGCATGATAATTGTGTTTCAGTAAGCTCTTTCCTTCATGGTGTCTGGGAGGGGGGATTCACATGGTACCCACAAGTGATGAGTTACTCCAGTGTACCTGTAGTTTGAAGGTGTCATTTGACAGGAAGGAGGGTGTGGGGAGAAAAGAAAAGAAAAGCAAAAGGTGAAAAGGTGGATCAGGAGATTTGGGCCACACACCAGAGTGTGTGTGGGTGTGGTGGTGCACACCTATAAGTCCAGCTACTACGGACGGCTAAGGCAGGATGGCAAGTTCCAGTTTGCCAGTCTGGGCAACTTAGTGAGATCCTGTCTGAAATTTTTTTTAAAGGGGTGGGGCTGAGAATTCACTGGTAAAGTTCCCCGGGTTCGATCCCCAGTACCTGGGGAAAGGAGAGAGGGAGAGAGAGATAGGTAAAGCCCATTACCAGCACGTATGCACTTTCCATCTTATCCACAAGAGGGTGCCAGAACACGCATGATCAGCCACATCCAGCCTTTAGGGGTTTGCTCCATGGTGACCCACAGATTCTCTCCAGGCTGATGGTGCTGCCTTCCAGGAGCTGACAGGGCCATCTTGACCCTCCCCTGCCACTACTCAACCACCGTAGGTCTGGTGGACTTCTTTCTGAATCCTAAAGATCTGGCTGGGTGCCACCTGTTCCTGACCAATAAGAATTCTCTTCTGGGGCCTCGTGTCCTTCCCTGGCTCCCTGCTCCAGCACCCCGCTGCAGGACAGAATCAGTTCTGTCTCCAAGGGCGGCTCTTCCTCTCTCTCCAGAGTCAGCAGGGGAGGAGATGTGACAGGGACTCGTCCTGCAGAGACACATCCCTGATAAACCCCAGCTGCTGCTCCACCCAGGGAGCCCCACCCAGCCCTGTCACTTCTTCCTTGTGTCCAAGAAGGTGCCAGAATCCTCAGGTGGCACACAGTGAGCTGGGCAGCACCAGCCTGGGGGCTGCTCAGAACGGAGGTATTGGAGCCGGTGCTCTCTCCCAGGTGCCGAAGGGCTGGGTGGTGACACTCAGGTGACCCCTAAAAGGCCATACAGACCCCACCTGTGGGACCCCAGAGGAGGCCCAGGAAGGGAGGTGCACTAAGACTGTTCTGTGGTCTCCAGAAGGCAGGCAAGTGGAAAGTCACAGGTCGCAATTCTGGCCCTAGCAGCTCTGTCCTCAGAAAGGCAGATACGGGGAAGGAGGGGGTGGGGAGGAGGAAGGTGGTCTGAGCTCCATTTGCAGGTGAGGAAAACTGAGGTTCAGCTGAGAAGAAGCTGGTTCCCAGGCACTGAGTTCAGGATGGAGCTGTGGTTGGTCATCAGAGACCCAAGCTGGCTCCCCTTCCTGCTCCCCACTCGGAGGGAGGGAGGCCCGCGTGGATAAGGTCCAGGGTGAGGAGTGGGTGCTGAGGGGCAGTGAATCCATCCTTCTCGTGGCCACCCATGTGGCGTGGGGCAGCCTTGACGCTTCAAGTGTTCAGAGACTGAATCGCGACTGAGGAGTTGAACTTGATCCTGAGCCACAGGGGCGAGTCTGGAGCAGAGGCGGGACCTCAGAGAAGCCTTCTTTGGAATCCTGTGCCCCTCATCCCTCCTCCCCACCTTCTCCAGACCTGTCTGACTTCTCTACTGGGCTGACAGGGAGAGAATTCAGATTGGGACGAAGGACTCTGCCCTCTCTGCTGCACTCCACTGGTCTTTGCTGGAACCCGGATGCCCGCCCTGAGGCTATCTTCACCATGTGGCTCCCACAGTGAAGCCACAGTACCCGCCCATCCTCCCCTGGGCCTCTCATCCCCCTGAGCCCAGGGGTACCCAGAAGTGTGACCAGTCTGTCTCGGGCTTCTTGGAAGATCCAGGGCCTCCACTGCCGCCTTTGCCCTCTGTCTGCCAGAGAGGAAACCCTCCCAGCAGGCCCGTCTGTCAGCCACTTCTCCAGCTGCCTGAGGATTCTGGGGGCTGGGGGGCTAGGGTCCTTGTCCCCTTCCCACACTCGTCCCAGGGGCTGTAATCTCTCGCTCCAGCCCCACTTTGCTTCATAAGTTCAAGGCCAGAGACCTCCGGGACCCCTCATCTTTGGCTACCTGGAAGCAGACTCCCCCCCTGCTTGGGCCAGGCAGCCTTGCCAAGTCCTGCAGAGCCGGCAGGTGAGACGGGCTGAATCCATCCTGCCTGGCGCTGGGCCCTCGCTCCCAGCTTCCCTGCGCCTTCAATGAGCGGCTTTCCAGAGTCCCAGCCTGACATCTCGGCCAGGCTGTGGAAAGGGGAAAAGATGGCCAAGGGACCCCCTCCACCAGGACTGCTAGGCTGTGCATGCTTCTCTGGCCTGAGAGTCCCAGTTCTGCGTGGCCTGCTCTAGGCTGGAAGTCCCCCAGTACCTCCCCAGGCTCCTGACTGCACTCACTCCGGTGTGTGGCCCAAATCTCCTCCATGTCCCCCATCCCAGCTAACCAGGCTCCTCCTGTGGGTTGACTTGAGAACCCTCCCTTTTCTCCCCATCTTTCTGGTCTGGTTATGAAGTCAGTGTTTCCAGGGCACTTGCTCATTGGCACCGAGAATCTTATTTTTCCAGCATCCACAGAGGTGTGCAGAGAGGGAAACTGAGGCAGAGCAAGAATGAGATAATACAAGAGAAGGGGAACATCTTTGTCTACCGCAGAAGCAGGGCCACAGTGCTCTTGTTCGAGCGCTTCTGCCTTTGACCATCCATAATGCAGAACCCAGGTGCCCCCTGGCTTGGCTAGCATTCTCGTTCAAGGTCATTGGAGACCAATTTGGGCTGAGGACTAGGAGACCCTGGTGTCTTACAAAGGTCTCCAGCCACCTCTACATATTAGTTCTTTAAATCCATTGGGCTGGGGCTGTGAAGGCAGCAGGGCCCCCAACTGAGCCCTCCTGACCCCAGAAACATGCTCCTCTCTGGGGTGGGCAGCCACAGTGCTGAAAGGTGACCACTGGCAGGCTGGGTGCAGGAGGCGGCAGGCTGAGGCCCCCCAGGCAGTTTCTGGCTCCCTGCAGTCCCCTGTGGGCAGGCGCTAGGAATGCAGCTGGCCCAGCTGCCCTTTGGGGGGCAGTCTTGTCTGTGGTGGGAGGCCAGGGAGGGTGGGCCGAACCACCCCATCCTCTCCCTGGCGGGTTGGCTGCAAGGGTGGTTAGCAGCTTGTCACTGGTGTGGATGGAGTTAAACCTTTTCCAGGACTATTTACTTCTGATCCTAAGTGACAGCTTGGGGAGGGAGAGTCACGTGGCCCTGAAATCCCCGCGGGAGCCGATAGAGCATGCCCAGCTGCTTCTGCCTGGGAAAGATGCTGGGTCCTGCAGTAACCACAACAGCATCCTCTCCCCTGCGCCAGGGACCTGCCAGCCGGAGAGATGACTGATTAGATCAGATTAGATCCAGAGCCCCGCTCTTCAGAAGGGGGCCCCCAGGGGCAGGGGAGGAGGACCCCAGCTGGCTTGAGCTGGGGGAGGGGAGCCTTGGGGCTGGCAGAGTTAGCGCTCTCAGCACGGATCACACCTCTGAAGCAAGTCGGTGAGTCTGTTTGGAGGCATCAGATGGATGAGGTGGGAGGAGGAAGGTTGGGCTCCGGTCAGGGCTGGCAGCCACCTGCCTGGCGTGTGAGCCCAGGCTGTGTGCACTGCGGTTCCCTTGCCTTCCCCATCCCTCATCCTTGGCAGCATTACTTGGGGATCATGGATGCTGAGAATGCTAATTATAGACCTCTTGATGCCCCCAGCTCCCTCCAGAATCCCCAGTAAGGACTGATGCTGTTTGAATTGATTACATTTGAGTTCCTCCCCTGGGCTAGAGCAGCTTTGGGGCTGCAGTCTCCAAGGGTCCAGCTGGGCCCCCAGCCTAGCTGGAGCGCAGAGGCCACCAGCCCCACCCTGCCTCTTCCCACTGAACGAGTGGAAGTCCAGCAGGGAGGAGCTGTGGAGGGGGGGGTTCCCAGGGTCGGGCTCAGGTCAGCCCCAAGACTCAGCCTCCTCAGTGGGAGGGGTCCGAGTGCCTGCTTCTCAGGGCTCAGAGGTTGGGGCCAAGGGCTGGCGTCTCAGATTCAGTGGGAAGCCCCGAAGGAGCTGATCTGGTATGTGGGCAGGGGATGGTGGGAATGAGGGGCCAGCGGACATAATGATGGACCAGGATGTCGCCAGCTGAGAGCCCCAGGGTTATTGTGTGAGGCACTTAGAGAGGGAGGAAGGTTGGGGAACTGGCCAGTGAGGGGCAAGGAGAGCTAGGGGGTGGAGGGGAAGGGAAAAAGGAGAAGAAGCAACTGGCAGATGCCCTTTGAGACCTCAGGCCAGCCATGGTAGGAGGGAGGAGGGGAGAGCCAGGATGCGGGGTGAGCAGCCCTGGGGAGCCCTGGGGCTGGTGGGGAGGAGGACTGAGCGCAGATTCAGTGTCGGAGGAGGTGTGGCCTTCAGGGCTGGACAGTTCTCCCCAAATCCCTTTAGACCCCTTGCTCTCTATCTGGCAGCTGGTGCTCGCCACCGAGGATCTCCTGAATGCAGGGGGAGCCCTGAGTGGCAGCCTCTGCCCGAATCCCCGGTCCAGATGGCGGCGGGGGCATTGCAGGTGCCTGCCCTAAATCCCCCAAATCCCCTCTTCCTTGCGCTGGGGAGGTTTCTGCAGGCGCTGACTGTCCAATCTTCAGCTCCAGCCTCTGAGCTGCTGCAGTTTAGCCTGGGCAGGAGACGGGCAGATCCTGTTGGTGGAGAGGAGGGGGTAGGAGGGAGGTGCCACCGAGGCTCGGCTCCGACAGCAGCCTGCGGCTCGGCCTGTCTCCAGGAGGCGGTGGCAGGAGGGGCTGGGGCGCCCTGCCTGGCACAGCCACGGGGCTTTCCTTACGGAAACAAGCGGGGTTCTGTGTCTCCGCACAAGGGCACAGAGTGCCGGGCTGCCGATATGAATTATTAAAAGTCCTCGGCTCCCGGATCGCCGGCGAGGTGATGAATGTGTTAGCGGGGTGTGGGATTAATCCTGGGGGCTGCTGCACGGGCTGGGAGACAAAGGGGACTTTTTTTTTTCCTCCCTGGGTTCGGCTTTTCCTTTTTCACAGGGAGGCGATGGTGCAGGACGTATTACATAGATAATTGCTTTAGTGTGTCTGCCTGGATTATTGAGTTGGATGCTTCCTGCTCCGTGTAAATGAAGTAATTACTGGGGAAGGCGGAGAGCCAGGCAGCCCGCCCTGGCTCCCGGGCTGACATCACAGCCCCGCCTCGCCCAGGCCCATCCGCAGCCGCGGGCTCAGCAGAGGGTGGCCCAGGGACTGGAAGGCGCCCCAAATAGGGGTGGTGTCATCCGAGGCTGGACAGGCTGAGGCTCTCTGAGCCTGTTGGGCATCCACTGGGGTCATGGGCACTGATACTGCTCTGCTGCCCTGGGTCCCCCGCAGTGCATCAGGAGGAGGTCAGAGCTCAACATGGGGACAGCTTAGCTTGCTGCTAAGCACTTGCAGTGCTCACAATCTGCAAAGCTCAGGCGGAGGCTTAGGAGCTCTGGAAGCCAGGCTCTGTGAGATGGCTTCTGCCGGCCAGTCTCTGGCCAATTAGAAAACTCCCAGGGAGGAGCGAACTTTATTTTGGGGGAACATTTAAAGTGAAGAGCAGAAAGAAGGAAGTGTATTCCCTTGCAATTTCTTAGTTCCGGAGGGGTCCTGGTCAGCATCACCACTTCCAGATGCCCCTGGGAAAATGTTTTTCTCAAGCCCAGTTGAGCCTATGCCAGCCTCACTTGGGAAATCCCAGTGGCAGGGAGCTTATACCCTTGCAAGCAGCTTCCTGCATGGTGGGAACATTCTTCTGCACTGAATCAAAACCTACCCTTGCCTTGGTTCCACCTTTTGGTTCTGATTCTTTGAAGCCACACAGATCAAGCCAGCCCTCTTTTACATGATGATAAAAAAAAATTGCTTTCTTATTAAATAGCATGTCATAGTCAGCAAGTATGGAATTAATGTATTTTACATGGCTGTTTCCAAGTATTAGACATTTAGGTTGTTAGTTTCATTTCCTTTTACAAATTACTCAATATGAACATTTTGTTTTGTTTTGTTTTAGTGTTGGCACTGGGGATTAAACCCAGTGGCACTGCACCACTGAGCTAAATACTACATCTGTTACATCTCCAGCCCTTTTCATTTTTTATGTTGAGTCAAGTTCTCCCTAAGTTGCCGAAGCTGGCCTCAAACTTGCAATCCTGCAGCCTCAGCCTCCCAAGTGGCTGGGATCACAGGCGTGTCTCACCATGCTCTGCCTCTTTTCTGAATTTTGGATTACTTCCTTAGGATAAATCCTGAGACATAAAATTAATGTGATAAAGGGAATGCCTTTTTAAAAATTACTATTTTGTGAATATAAAAGTAATATGTAGTTATTAGAAATGTAGAAAGACATGTAAAGTTGAAAGCTACTCATAATTCCCAGATATTTGCTAAGCAATTCTAATATTTTTGGTGCATATGTCTTTTTATAAATTCATTCACGGACATATGAACAGGTTTCATAATACACACATACCCCTTTAAAATTTTGAACCAAATGTATATTTTTGTCACTTATGTATTTTTCTATGTCATTGAATAGAGTGCTATAATTATCATTTTAAAGTAGTTGCCTAGATCTCATTGTGTACCTATTATACTTATTTGGTGCTGGGGATTGAACCCAGGCCTTTGCACATGCTAGGCAAACCCTCATCACTGAGCCATATCTCCAGCACTGTTTATTTGTAGGTTTTTTGTTTGTCTGTTTGTTAGGGACCAAACCCCGGACCTCGCTCATGTGAGGCAAATGCTCTGCCATTGAGCTATACACCAGCCTTGTTTATTTGATTTTTGACCTTTATGTTAAATTAGTTATTTCCAATTTTCCATTTTGTTTTTGTACTGGAGATTTAACCAAGTAGTGCTTAACCAAGGAGTGCTCAACCCCAGCCCTATCTTATAAAAAAGAAAAAGGGGTGGTGATGTGGCTCAGTGGTAGAGTGCTCGCTTAACATAACGAGGCACTGGGTTTGATCCTCAGCACCACATAAGTGTAAAGATACTGTGTCCACCTAAAACTTAGGAATAAATATTATCAAAAAAAAAAAAGATAGGATCTCACTAAGTTGTTTAGGACCTCACTAAGTTGCTGAGATTGTTCTTGAACTTGTGATCCTCCTGTCTCAGCCTCTAGGGCCACTGGGATTACAGATGTGCACCACTGAGCCCAGCTAATTTTTCACTTTTTAAAACAATGTTACTATTAACATATAAATATCTGTACTGTTACACATATCAATGATTTTTCCCTCTTAGGTAAAAGCGGCATTGCTACATATTTTTAAATATTTGGCTGTATTTGGCCAAATTCCTTGTTCTAAAGCATGTGCTTGTATGTCCAGCAGTTGTGTATGAGAACTCCAGTATTGAGTATAACCGTTTTTGTGGTTTTAACTCATTGCTCTTCATCGTTTCCACCTCTTTGTTTAATTAGTAGTAAGATTTTTTAAAAATTAAAAAGAGATTGGGTGGGCTGGGGAGGTGGCTCAAGCGGTAACAACGCGCTCGCCTGGCATGCGCGGGGCGCTGGGTTCGATCCTCAGCACCACATAAAAATAAAGATGTTGTGTCCACCCAAAAGTAAAATATATATATATATATATATATATATATATATATAATAAATTCTCTCTGTCTCTCTAAAAAAAAAGAAATTGGGTGATCAACCCATATTTACAACAATATGTAATATGTTCACTTAACAAATGTATTTGCTCAAGTCTGTCGTTTCTTCAAAGGTAGTTTGGTAGCTGGGTGACTCAGGAGCCTGAGGCAGGAGGCTCACAGGTTCGAGGTTAGCCTCAGCGATCTGGAGATGTAGCTCAGTGGTAAAGCACCCCTGGGTTCAATACTATTACCAAAAAAGGAAGAAAAAATAAAGGCAGTTTGTACAAGATCACGGCTGTGGGGGTAAATTTGGGTTGAATCTGGGCTCTGCCACTTACATGGTATGACCTTGACAGTGACTTCATCTCTCAGTTTCTCCATCTGGAAGGGGGAAGTCGTGTTCCCTGTCATTGGTTTCTTGTGGAGATGGATGAGGTCACCTATGTGAAGCAGGTAGAATTATTCTGAGAGGAGAAGTGAAACGTGTGCTTGTTATTGTCATCTCGTGGGTTCGTATGAGAAACTGATCTCTGAAGACAGGTACAATGATCTTCCGCCTCCAAACCCCTCAAGTCTCCTTGGCTAAATACCCTGTTCCTCCAAGGACCTTCACTCCCCTCTCGAGCTTTCCTGGCGCCTCTACACCAGGTGTGCCGCCTCCAGCAGAATGTGGTGAGGTGGCCACGCTTGTTCTCAGGACATCCGCTTCCTCCAGGATGGCCCCCTGGACTGCACTTGGTGCTTCCTCTGGCGGGTAGATGGATAAAGGGAATCTGACTCCTGTGGTGTCTTCTGGCTGGTGGGCACTTCCCTCCTGCAGCCCCTGCCTCTGCCCTCCTGGCCTCACACACTGCCGTGAGGGTCTTCCCCTGTCAAATCTATGCACACTCTTTCTTATTCCCCGGAGCCTTCATTGCACCTTCCCAAAGTCGCACAAATTGAGCTGATAAATTAAATCTGGTCCGTGTTAATAAGGGTTGGAGGAGAGACGCTTACTTGGAATTTGAAAAAATGAATTCAAGTCCTGGTCTAAGTTAGTAGCTTTGTGACTTGTAGCAAGCCACTCATCTCTCTGAGCCATGGTTTCCTAGTCTGCCAACTGGAGTTAGCATGACTACCCACCTAGTTATGCTTTGTTTGCTGGCGGTGGGTACCAGGGATTGAACTCAGGGGCACTTGGCCACTGAGCCACATCCCCAGCCCTATTTTGTATTTTATTTAGAGACAGGGTTTCACCGAGTTGCTTAGCGCCTCACTTTTGCTGAGGCTGGCTTTGAACTTGCTATCCTCCTGCCTCAGCCTCCAGAGCTGCTGGGATTACAGGTGTATGCCACTGTACCTGGCTAGTCATAGCTAGATGGGTAGCGCATGTGCAAGTGCTTTGTCAGCTGGAAGTCCTCATACCGATGTCGGTTACTGTTGAACAATGTATACCAGAAGGCTATGCTTTCACTCAGAGGCCAGACAGGTGACCAGATGGACTGGTAAGAAATGTGTTTAGGGCAGGTGGTATTGAGGGTGACTGTCAAGTCCTCCCAGGTCACCCCATAATCTCTGTAGAGGGTTGTTCTTGTGTGAATTCAGGAAACCGAGGGGGGCACTTGTGCTGATCTAATAACCTTGTGTGACCCCCAAGCTTCTCAGGGTTGCTCATCTGGCCTGGCTCCAGTTGTGTCTTCCTGGAATTGGTCAGGACCCTCACTCCTTCAGGGAGATGGTCTGGAGACCTTGGAGGAGGTGAGGCCCCTCTTTAGCTCTGACATCACCACGTCCATCCAGTTGGGCTCATCATTACCTGAGAAGAACATGGGTCTATAATTGCAGACGCCAATTTGCTTTTAATTAGCCAAATGCTTGCAATTAGACTGTTAAATCTAACCTGACGGGGGGGTGGGGGGGTGGCGAGATCATTTTTTCTGATTTTGCTTGTTTCCTGGGTCCTCAAGAGCATCAGAGGTCGTCCAGAGACGGCACGCAAACCTGCTTAGCTTACTTTGCCCAAAACCAGGGCTGCTTTGATTGGGAATTGGGGAGGATTGCCGTGGGGAAGGGAAACCTGCTTTGGGTGGGGGGTGATGCGGTGAAGGAGGATCAGTGCTTGATGCCTTGTCAGAATCACAGGTGGGTCTAGGACCCAGGTTCCCTTCTTCTAATGCAACCTCCTTCCCCTTCTAAAATGGGAATAATTCCCGCTGTGCCTTCCTCACAGAGTTCGAGTGAGTTCATTTCAGAAGTGGGAGCGAGTATTAGCATTGCCATATGAGGTTCCTTGATCAACTCCGAAAAGCTCTTCAGGGTTACATGTGTGCTCTCAATGTCACTGGCCACTAGTTCCTGGGCCCTGTCTCTTATCAGTTACTCCTATGCTATCCAGTGATTCTTGTCTCTCTCTCTCTCTCTCTCTCTCTCTCTATGTATATATATATATATATTTAGATTTTAGGTGGACACAATATCTTTATTTTATTTTTATGTGGTGCTGAGGATCGAACCCAGTGCCTCATGCATGCTAGGCAAGTGCTCTACCATTGAGCCACAACTTCAACCCTCCAGTGATTCCTGATTCTACTCTTTTCTCATCCTACCTCCTGTCCTTCAAGCCCCCAAACCATGAGTGAGTTGAGGGCAGCAGTAGCACATAGTAGGTGCTCAGTGAATGTTGGCTGGCTGTGATGCTTTGGATGGGAGGGAGTCTGGCCCCAAAAAACAGGCCCAGGGAAACAAGCCTGGGAAAGTCTCTGGTGGCTGTGGGAATGGGACATTTATTATCTGTGCTCCTCGCCCCTCACCCCGCCTCGGTCCTTCAGGGCCAAAGCGGGTCTGATTTGTCTTACTTGTATTGGAGATGTTTGGCACAGAGCCAGGCATGAAGTAGTGGTTTGATAACTTTCTTTTTTTCTCCTTTATTTATTTATTTTTTGATTGACTGAATGAATGAGACAGGATAATGTGGTAGACAGAGCATGGAATTGAGAGTCGATGAATAGGGCTTGGAATCCCAGCCCCACACTTCCTTTAGGCAAATATTTAGGTATGTGCGTTATGTACCAGGCAGGCCCTAGATTGCAAAAACGAGTTTTTAAATTCACAGTCGTATAAGGAAGTAGACAGGTGAGCAAACGGTTGTCCTGAATATGAGACATATGCTACAACTGTTGGTGGCCAAGAAAGAGAGAGACTGCCCTGGAAGGTTCAGGAAAGGATTCTGGAGGCAGAGATCTTAAGCTGGGTCTCATGAGCGTGGGAAAGTTACTTAACTTCTCAGGGTCTCAGTTTCCTAAGCTATCACATGAGGAAACTAAAGTCCCTTTGCAGAGGTGAAGGATGAAATGCAGTAAAATAATATGAATAAAAAAATTGGGACTAACTAATTATTTAATAAATGTTCAAAATGTCTCCTTAAAGCCATGTCAGGGGGTGGCTTGGCAGGGAGAGGGCGGGAGCCTGCAGCTCACGAAGTTTCAGGAGGCTGGTCCGTACCCTTCATCTTAGCTCTGTGACCTTGAACACATCTCTTAACTTCTCTAAGTCTCAGTTGCTGGATCGGTACAGTGAGAGCATATATGTGTTCTATGGCTGAACCAAGAAGCTTCACACATGGCCCAGAATATGCCGAGCTTAGTAAGTACTAGAAAACATTGGCTCTTCTTTATTATTATTTCCAACAGATTTCATGGAGAGACTACATCTGCGTGCAGAGACACACATATTACATTCATGTGGATTCCTGGATGTGCTCAGAAAGGGAGGAGGGGCACGGAGCACGGGTTAGGTTGAGTGACAGCCAGTAGCTGCTCCCTGAGAATAACCAGGGAGAGGTGACCAGAACTCTGTTGAAAAGGTTAAAAGGCTCAGACTTGGGCAACAGATCCAGGCAGGTCAGCTTGTGGTTCGTGCTCCAAGCTGGAGGGGCCTGCTTCCTGAGAAACTAAGAGGTCCCCTGACAGCAGGAACTTAATTCCCTCAGGCATGTAGGCCTCTTGGTTCAGGCCAGTTCTGCTAGCAGTATCCCAGCTGCTCTGCAGCCTGGCTGGTCCCCTGACCTTCCTAAGCAAGGCAGCCTGGCAGCCATGCTGGGTTGCCATGGCAACTGGCAGCCTCCCAGCTGGGTTGCCCTGGTAACCAGTTAGCTGGTATTTGGGGGAGGGGGTGGTGAGCTAGGGGTAATCAGCCTCAAAAGAGATGGAGAAGGACAAGGGCAGGACAAGAAGGAAAGCAAATCGCAGATGCCCCCCGTACAGCCTTCTCCTCTCACTCTCCTGGGCTTGGGACAGCCAGAGAAAGGCAGGTAGGAAAGGATGCCATGTTGTTTCTGCCCTGTGTGTGTGTGTGTGTGTGTGTGTGTGTGTGTGTGTGTGTGTTTCACGGCTGAGTTGACTTGGCCAGTGCAGGGTGTGTGGAAGATTCGATGAGGTGTGCAAGAGCTCTCCCTGACAATAAGAAAGGAGAGGTGGTCCAGTCCAGTGGGGAAGCCATGGACCATCCAAACCCAGGTCATCCTGGCTCCCCTCTGCCCCTGGTGAGCATCATCTCCTTGAGCTTTAGTTTCCTTATCTGTAAAATGGAGGAGCTGACATGGACCTTCAGGGCCACTGTTTGGGATAGTGGCCAGCACTGTCTAGGGTGGGCTCTCCTCTCCTTCCAATTTGCTTTTTTTTTGGTGGGAGTGTTCCGGCCCATAAACAGCTTGATCAGAGGCCCGGGCTCCTGAGGCAGGGGCTAGGAGTGGGGTTGGAATTCTGAGAACTTGAGACCCTGCTTTTATCCTGAGGAGTTTACCATCCCAGTGTACTGAGCGCAGAAAGTGAGTTGACAGGTGAGAACTTTGCAAGAAAGTTTAAAAAGACTTCATCTAAAAAAAAAATTTTTTTTTCTTTTTTTTTAGTACCAAGGATTGAACTCAGGGGCACTCACCACTGAGCCACATCCCCAGCCCTATTTTGATTTTCATTTAGAGACAGGGTCCCACTGAGTTGCTTAATGCCTCATTTTTGCTGAGACTAACTTTGAATTTGTGATCCTCCTGCCTCAGCCTCCCAAGCTGCTGGGATTACAGGTGTGCGCCACCATGCCCAGCTTATCCCAGTTTTTGACTGCACTAGTAGAAATACATTTGTCCTTATGATCCAGAAACAGGAATGCATTCGCTTTCTGGTGTATGCTAGTCTTGGCTGCTCCACACCTCAAGAGATGGTCTTGACCCTTCAGCTTGATTTCATACTCAGAGGTGAGTCACTACGTTCAGTTTGAGAAACACTGAGAGAGGGTAAAAACACCACCTCAGGCTTCCTCTCACCCACACCTGTTGACTCTCATAGCTCGAATCTGCGAGATAACAGGGTCTGAGGTCACGTGGCTTGCCCAGAGTCACAGAGGCAGCAGGTCATGGGCAAGGCCAGAACAGGTCTCCCCTGCTGGGGCTCATGATCTGCCCCTTCTTTTGCTCAGTCTATCGCCCAGTCTTATTCTTGCTTTGAGAAGAACCGAAGGATTCTCCTCACATCCAAACAGAGACCTAAAGACTCAAAAGGAAGCCAGGCGTGGTGGCGCACGCTTATAATCCCAGCATCTCGGGAGGCTGAGACAGGAGGATTGCGAGTCAACTTCAGCAAAGGCAAGGCGCTAAGCAACTCAGTGAGACCCTGTCTCTAAGTAAGATACAAAATAGGGCTGGGGATGTGGCTCAGTGGTCGAGTGCCCTTGAGTTCAATCCCTGGTGCCAAAAAAAAAAAAAAAAAAAAAGACTGTCCCAGTCACCTTAAAATTAAGGACCTGGGACTGGGGTTGTGGCTCAGTGGCAGAGTGCTGGCTTTTCACATGTGAGGCACTGGGTTCAATCCTCAGCACCACATAAAAATTAACAAACAAAATAAAGATTTTTTTTTTTTTTTAAATTAAGGACATGGAGCTATGCCTGGAGCTCAGGGGCCTCTTGTCTGTCCCAGAGACTCAAGGCTGGGTGCTGGGGGGAGATGTGGAGGAGGAGGTCCAGTGTCCAGGAAGGAGGGAGTCTCCTGATGACCAGATTGGAAGCTGTTTCTGACAGGAGAACCTTAAACCGGTCCCCAGAGAAGCCAGCTTTTCATTTTCTCTTTCTAAGATGCCCGTCAGCAGGAGGCTGACTCCACCTTGGCAGGACTCCCTGGGGGAGGGAGGGGGTCTCGGTGCCGCAGTGGCTGGAGGGAGAGGGACAGGTGCGTGTGTGGAATACCCAGGCCGGATGCTGACCCCGCAGATTCTTTGTGTGACAAAGATAAGGCCTGGAGTAAGAGCCAGGAGCACGGGAGGAGGTGGCTCTGCGTGGTTCCATTTTCCGGGGTGCTGTGTGAACTTGCCCCGTTTCTCCGTCTCTCGGGGCCTGGCTTTCCCATTTGGGGAGCGGGAGGTACACAGTGGATGCTGCCATCCTCCCTTCCCATGGGGACTTTGCCCTTTGCAAACAGAATGGGCCAGGCGTTTATAGCCGAGGGACATTTCCTTGTCGCCTGGGTGTATTCCCTTGGACTCTACATGGTGACAGGCTTGTGGCTCTGGGAGGAGGTGGGGAAGGGTGGGGAGACTAGACCCCGCTGTGTCTGGTTCTCCCTAGGCTTCCTGTTGGTATTCCCAAGCACCTACGGATTTGAATGGAATTAGTTTGAACTGTAAAAATGAGAGCTGGCCGAGGTACCCGTGTGGCCCAAGTTCGCGATTCCTTTGGAGTTTGTCCGGCAGGCGTGGTGAGGGGTACATTGCTGGGGAGATGGTGGGGTTCCATGATGAGGATCACGTGGAGGCCAAGGAAGTTGCTTGATGCGTAGAGATGAGTCGGTTTACACTGAAGTTGGCTGCGTGTTTCCTCATAGCAGCCTTAGACTGCCATGTACTCACCCAACATCTTACTTAGAGGGACATTTTTTGGGTGGGGTACTAGGAATTGAACCCCAGGGTGCTTTACCACTGAGCTCTATCACATCCCTTTTAATTGTTTAAAAATTTTGAGACAGGGCTTCTTTAAATTGCTGAGGCTGGTCTCGAACTTGCCATTCTCTTGCTTCAACCTCTAGTCACTGGGATTACACGCCTGCGCTACCACGCCCTGCCCAGAGAGACTTTTTGATGATCCCTTTTTACCTATGAAAATACTACTTCTGAGATCATGGGCCATTACTTGAGGTCACTTTGGGAGGAACAGGAGGAGTCAGGATTAGAAGCTACAGATAGTTCCTTGATTCTTCCCCAGGTCCTCTTATTGCCCCTCCTTTGACCAAAGGTGTCCCCAACAGTCATGGCTCATGTGTGGTTGCTCAGCGCTGCCCATCTGGCCTCCTCTTTCATCTAGGGGCCCTTAAGTTCGTGCAGGAAGTCACAGCAGAGGCCAAGCTTGGAGATGCAGCTGGGGTGGCCGGGGACTCAGAGACCATACCCAGAGCCAGTCCTGCAGCCCTTCTGCCCACATGGTCTCTGGGGAGCTGGTGTATACCGGGTGGCTTCTCCTTTAGCAGCCAGACCTCCTCAGAATCCAGAAGCCCAGGGTCCTCACTGACACCCACCTTAGTCATCCGCTGGCAGCTGGCAGGGAGGGCCTCGCTCGGTCTCTTCCCTGTGCTCCACTCCCATCTTCCCGCTCTTCCCAGGGTCATGGTCACTTGCCCTGTGTGTATTTAGGCATGTGTTTAGATGTGAGTGTAGATAGTGTCTGGGGACCTTCCCCAGTGCCTCTGGTCCTCACCATCAGGGTCACGTGACTCCGTAAAGAAAGGAGGGTTGGCTCCAGTGACTTTTGCTGGGGAATCCGCCTCTGGGGGAGGGAGCAGAACACAGGGCAGAAGAGCCACGGTTGACCCTGACGCCCTGTTCAAGGTGAGTTCTCAAGGACTGGGGCTGCGAGAGGGGCTGAGACCGAGGCACTGTGCGCGTGGGTTCTGAAGGGTGGAGAGATGGAGATACTTCAAGATCTATCACGCAGCAGCAGATTCCAGATCAGAAGAAAGCAGGAAGAGGAGCAAGACATTGAGGGCTCTGGAAGTGGCACATGGAGATGGGGAGTGTGACAGGGGCTCTAAGTGTGGAGAGACCTCTAAGGGAGTAGGCCAAGAGTCTGGTGGATAGGGCCAGGGCCAAGTTGAGACACCTTTTGATGGCTACATGTGATCAAGCTGATCTGACTTACTTATTAAGAAAGTCAAGGCCGGCAGGAGGTAGAATAGTGAGACACAGAGAGTCTAGACCCTAGAAAGGACCTTCTTGAATCTAAATGGGAAGTGTCTAGATTGGGCCCAGCACCTTCCAAATTTTATATTGTCAGAACTAAGGCCAAAGTCATATATATATATATATATTTCTTTTTTGGTCCTGGGGATTGAACCCAGGGGTGCCTAACCACTGAGCCACATCACAGACCTTTTTTATGAGACAGGGTCTCGCTGAGTTGCTGAGGCTGGCTTTGAACTCAGGATCCTTCTGCCTCAGCCTCCAGAGCCACTGGGATTACAGGCATGCACCCCACCACACCTGGCTTATTAAGTTCTATTTTTAAAAGTGACTTTTTATTGACTGAAATAGCTGGTTGGAAATAGAAGCTGTCCTACAATCTTCCATCTACATATGTCTATCTGATAAATTTGTGTCTCCCCACAGCAATTGGCATAACGCCTTGAAATAAGTGGTTCTTGGTTGATACCTTCCCCCTCCTTCCCTAGGCTTGGGGATGGGTTCACATGCCAGGGATGGGGAGAGAATTCTCTGGAAATGCCTCTGGCCTCAACCCAAATCTTTTCCTGTACTAGAATTTCAGATAGTTCTCCCTGTCCTGGCTCAGAGCCAAGGTCGCTATTTCCCCTATCCGTGGCTGAAGGGCTTGCTGAATCGAGTCGCGGATCATCCTCTCCCTCTTCCTCCCTGGAGGCCTTGCTCGGTCACTTTTGGGGGACTTGGATAATGTAGATAAGGCTCTGGTCCACAGAATAATTTGGGTTAGGAAACATAGTCTCTTCCAAACCTCTTGTAATTGACTGTTTTTAATATTTCCTTGAGAAGGACTGAGCTATTTTCAGCCAGCTTAGAGGAGTTTGTCACTCCCACAAGAACCTCCTGAGATCACAGGTCAGGGGAACGGGGAGGTGTCATCAATCACTCATTTGCATAGTTCCCACAATCCTCCTCTTGGCTCCATCTACGGCATCCTGGTCTGGCCATTTCTATTACTTTGATTGCTTCAAATCAGTGGGTAGATCTGCACTCCATGAGGCTCCTTCTAAGCCCTGTGCTCCAAGATAGACCAAGACGGGAGGGGGATTTAGAGTGTGGCCTTGGAAGTCATCTTTCATCTGGGTCAAACTCCCTCCCAAACAGTAGTCCCCTTTCCATGTCCCAAGCACTTGTGCAGTCAGCCACCCCTCGAACACTTTCCCAAGAAGCAGCTTTTCCACTGTTGGACAGTTTCACCTTCTCTCCCTTCTTAGCCTTGAACTTGACTTTTCTTCTAACTTCTACAGTTCAGTGTCCTGGATACTCTTTTCTGGACTTCTTTGTTTGTCATCATTTAAAGAGTCACGTAATTATCGAGAGACCATAAGTTATAGTGGGGGAAAATGCAGGCTGGTCTGTCTGCCCGGGGTTTGCCTCATACTTGCCAGCTGTGTGACCCTATTTATAATCTTCACCCTCTCTGAACCTCTGTAAAATGTGGATGATGATGATGATGATGGTACTTACCCATAGGGTAGGTGAATGAATTGGCACATGAATTGTAAAAGAATGAATTGGTATACGTAAAACATGAATTGGTACACATAAAAAACTTAGGACAGTGCCTGGTAACTACATGCAACTTCGTACATGGCAGCTTTAACGTTTCTCTTAAAATCAGCAGTCTAGAATTGAACCTAGTCGTCCAGATGTGGTCTCTTCTGTGGGACTCTGATGCCTTCCAGCGTGACAATGTATTTCTATTACATCAGACCGAGTTTGCAAATCACTGGTGTTTGAATTGAGTTCATTCAATTCAGACACCAGTGCTGAACCCCCAGGTTATTTCAGCTGTTAGGCTTAGATCCCTCTCCCCTTCCTACATAAAAGATGTGATCTGAGTTAGAGTAAAGGTCACTGTCAAGGGGAACCCAAGGCCTCCCTTCACATTGGTCCCAAACACACATGAACTCTCATTGATGGAGTCGAGTCTTTTTTATAACACCACTCTGTGATCTGGTGTTCTGTTCGGAAAATCTCTTGACCCACACTGAGCTGAAATAAAATTCTACTTCCCATGGGTCTTTTCTTTCTTTTGGTGGGTCGCTTGCACTCTTCTTTGCTCATGCAATGCATTTGTTCATCAAGTGAACCGACCATGTACTGTTGGTGTCTTCTTTACCTCTAGGTCTAACTCCTCCACTTCTCAAAGTTTCCAGGTTGCAGGGGAAGGGACGCAGGAGGAGCCTCAAGCATATTGGGAGTGCCAAGTCTCACAGGCAGACCTCTGAGGCTCTCTAAATCCTTGCTCTTCATGGCTCCACAGCATCTACATCACCTAGGAGCTTACTAGAAATGCAGAATCTCAGGTCTCACCAGAACTACTGAATCAGAACCTTTGTTTTTAAGCTGAGTGTTGTGGTGCACACCTGTCATAGGAAGCCTAAGGTAGGAGGATTGTGAGTTCAAAGCCAGCCTCAGCAACTTAGCGAGGGACTTAGCAACTCAGCAAGGTTGCCTCTAAATTAAAAAAAAAAAAAATATATATATATATATATATATATATATATATATATATATATAAAAGGGCTGGGAATGTGGTTCAGTGGTTAAGGACCCCTGGGTTCAATTCCCAATATAAAAAAGAAAAATCTTCATTTTATAGGATTCCCACAGGTGATTAATTTGCACATTAAAATTTAAGAAGCAAAAACAAACAAAAAAAACAAAACTTAAGAAGCATTCAACTAGGGGTAGGAACGTAAGGGTGGGGGTCTTCCAAGGTCTTTCATGTGTGTGGTGTTGGGAAAGGAACTCTCTGGGCCTTTCTAGGCAAGTGCTCTACCACCCATCACATCCCTAACCCTCTTCCAAGGCCTTGAACTCAGTCCTGCAGCCTGGCTTCATGGGAACACACAGGACTGTTTCCAGAATATTTGATTATGAATTCCCACATGATGGAGAGTTGGGCCTACATTTTCTTCTAGTAGGCGCACGGCCTGTGGTCTAGTGCCTTGGTCCTTGATCCACTTTGAGTTGAGTTTTATGCAGAGTGAGAGGTTTGATTTCATTTTGCTCCATATGGATTTCTAGTTCTCCCGGCACCATTTGTGAAGAGGCTATCTTTTCTCCAATGTATGTTTACGGTGCCTTTTATCAGTATGAGGTAACTGTATTTATGTGGGTTTGTCTGTGTGTCTTCTCTTCTGTCCCATTGGTCTTCGTGTCTGTTTTGGTGCCAATACCATGTCATTTCTGTTACTACAGCTCTTCAGTATAATTAAGGTCTGGTATTTTGATGATGCTTGCTTCATTTTTCTCACTAAGGATTGCTTTGGCTGTTCTTGGCCTCTTATTTTTCCTAATGAATTTCATGACTGCTTTTTCTATTATTTGTTTCTTGAAATGCCCATAATAAAGTTTTTATCAAATATGCACACATAAAAAGTGTATATATATATATATAAAATATGTATATATATATTATATATATAAAATATGTATATATATATTATATATATATGTATATATATATAGAGAGAGATTGTATTTGTGTTGTCCCTCATTTTGTTAGTAATATGTTTTTTAAACATTTTGTTGTTGTTGGGCACAATACCTTTATTTTATTTTCATGTGGTGCTGAGGATCCAACCCAGTGTCTCCCGCATGCTGGGCCAGCCTTATCCTCTGAGCCCCAGCCCCAGCCCAGTAATATGTTTTTGAGCCTATTCTAAACCTCTGAATTAGATATATAACTGGAATCTTTGGGCTTTTCATTGATGGTTTTACCTGTCTCATCTGGTTTGTTGGGTAAGGCACCAGGCCCAGGGCAGATGGGCAGGAGGGCAGAACTGGAGTGAGCTGGGAGGGGCTGCATCTCCTTGGCAGGAGACTTGAGTGTGAGTAGCAAAGACACAGACCCCAGAGCAAGGACAGCCCCTGGGTGGGCACCAGCAGGTTCTTTCCTTCCTTCAGCTGCAGTATTGGATTCCGGAGCTCCACCCCTCACCCCTGTGGTCACCCGTGAGCTGGTTCTAGCTCCAGCTTTGCTCCCTGCTGGCTTGGTCACCTTCAGCAGAGCATTGCCACCCCTGACTGCTGGCTCTTCATCCATAACCTAGGAAATTGGAGTAGTCATCCTTTTCCCCTGGGATGCTTGAAAAAAAGGCCTGTTCCTGGGGCTCCCCGCCGCAGAGAAACCTGATTCAGCTGGACTGTGGAGGGTACTCGGGCATCAGTGTTTTTAAAATCTTTCTGGGTAATTCTCATGTGGGACCAGGACTGACACCCACCGGAGCAGACGTTCTGCAACAGGCATGATGTGCCGCTCTGATCTCAGAGGCATCCTGGAGCCTGGTACACATCTTCTGGGGCCTCTTGGCCTGCAGGAGGAGCCCTCAAGGCTGTAGGCTGTGGCAGGAGACAGGCCCTGGCTGGCCAGTGCAGCATCATGGCCAGGCACTGCGTAAGCCAGGCGGGACTATAGGGCATCCCCAGCTTCCCCAAATCCCCAGGAGAGGAGTTGGAATGCCTCCTATCAGCGGCTGGCTCCTCTTGCCCTTCTTCAGACAAAAGAATCATCCTTGACTTCCCTGGCATGAGCTCCTTCTCTGTGTTTCTGAGCTTGCAGATTAAGAAGAACAGACAAAGGCCAGCGTAAGGGCCTTTCAGTCAGTCAAGATGGCTCTGTCTCTGCCCTCTGTCTCTTTCCCACTGTGACTCAGAGGTGACAGTGGTTTTGAGAGCTCCTCTTGCCTCTCTTTCCCAATGCTCCCAGGGACATGAACACATACAGACCCCCGACTTGGCCCGGGAGGTGTGAGTGTCAAAGCGCCTGCTTGTCCAGCTCAGCTCACTGGGGGCGAGACTGGCTTTGACCTTGGGGCTCAGGATGTCCCTTTAAGCATCCCTTTCCTGCTTGTGGGACAGGAGCGTGCACACAGGATGTGTCACCTCCTCTCATCCCCTCTCCCTCTGGCTGCTGGGTGCCAGGAGTGTCTGCAGTGGGCCTGTTAATTGGCGCTTCAGCTGGCTGATTGACTCTAATGCGGGTGAACATTTATTTACCCCAGCAGCCGCCTCTCAGACAGCCGTTAATTGCAGGCACGAGAGAGACAATAATTATGGGATAATGGGTGGCTTTTGTGTGAGTCCTTCTCTTTGCTCTGTGTCAGCAAACATGGTGGGTTTGTTTTCTAACATTCATTTCCCCTGCTGAGGAGATGTGGGGGGCCCCCTCCCTGATCACTCCATCCCTGTCACCCTGCCCATCCTGTCCCTTTCCTTGCCTCGGGCCTAGGATTGTATCCCAATTCCCTGAGTGACAGAGAGCAGGTTCCAATCTTCTAGAATATTCTCTCCTTCTAATTCCCATGCAGTCATACCCGACTTTTAGGATTTGTGAGGTTGAACTGGTTGGTTGGTTTATTTACTTATTTTATGAGATGGGAATTCCCTATGTTCCCTAGGCTGGTCACCAGCTCATGGGCTCAAGTGATCTTCCCAAGTGGCTGGGGACTTCAGGTGCCACCAAGCCTTGCTGAAAGATTTCCTTTCTTTTTTTTTTTTTTCTTCCTTGTGATGCTGGAGATGGAACCCATAGCCTCACGCATGTAGGCCATTGCTCTACTACTAAGCTGCTTCCCTGGAACTGTTAGTACTTTTTAAAAAGTGGTACTTAGTCGACTTTGCCTTAAAAAAAAAAAAGGGTAAATATTAAACTATACGCCTATTCTGTGTGTTCTGATTTTTTTTTGCAATGCTGGGGATGGAATCCGGGACCTCCCACTGAGCTACATCCCAGCCCCTTTGTTAATGTTTTTATATTAGTGTAATTAGTGTGTAGCTATTGTCTGCTGTGCCTTCCTTTCTTCGCCTAATGTTCTTTCCTACACACACTCCCAGGTATGACAGTGGCCTCTAAATTTGTCATCTTCAATAGCTATAAATAATTCTGTCATGTTACTACATTACTGCAGTGCTTTTTTCTTATTACCGAGAATTTGGGTTGTTTCCAAATTGTTGCTGTTATGAATAGCTCTGTTCTAAACATCTTTATATATATACTGATTTCCCCCCAGTTATTTCCCTGGGGGAAAATTGAATTATGAGTTGTATTGATCTGCCATCATGTCGGGAAGATTGAGAGCAGTGGAGGGCTGGGGGTGGCTGGGAGACTTTAACTGATCCCTCCCGGGCTTCTCCCAACACCCAACTCCTTCCCTCTGCCCTCTGTTCTGATCCATTTTTAGTGTGACTCTTGCCTCTGATTCCCCAGGTTAATGAAGTAGAGACTTAGCTCTGGTTAACTATTGCTGTATATTTCACCCAAAATATGGCGGCTCAGAAGGACCACGCATTATTACTTCTCAGAGCTCTGCGGCTCAGGGGGACTCGGAGGGCTGGTTTTTCCTTGGGTCACTCCTGCCCTGCAGTCACCTGAAGGCTCCACGGGCTGGACAGCCCTGGCAGCTCCTCACACACCAACAAGTGCTGCTGACTGTCATCTGGGAGCTGGGCTGGGCTCCTGCATGTGGCCTTCCCACAGGGTTTGAGCTTCCTGCTGGGGATGTAGCTCAGTGGCACAGTGCTTGCCTGGCGGGTGGGGCCCAGGGTTCCACCCCAGATCACACAAAAAAAAAAAAAAAGAAAAAGAAAAAAAAAAAAGCATTCAAATGGAAACTTCAAGACTTCTCTGCCTTTGCCTCAGAGTTTCGCAGTGTTCTCCCTGTTCTATTTTGTGGGTCAAATTGGGCACAGCCCCCCCCCCCATTGGGATTTCGATGGCTCCCTCCTCTCCTATCCCCAACCCTTTATCATAATCCTGCCCATTCTTGGAAGTCACGTGATCTCCACTCAGCTTTCCCTGGCTGCCCACAGGGCCAGAGCCCTCCCCACCCTCTCTAAATCCCGGGCTCCCTGCCTTTGCTGCCCGCCACAATGGCTCTTATCACACCCTCCCCTCCCCCCACCCCCCAGCTCTCAGTCATCCCCGGGTTGGCATGCCAGGTTGGAACTCCAGAAGACAAGGGCTGTCGGTCTTGTTACTGTCCACACCCCACCCTAAAGGCCTAGTAAAGTGCCTGGTATATAAAGGGCTTCCATAAATTTTATTCCCTTCCCTTCCTTTCAAACATCTGATACTCTGTTATCTAGTGAATCATTAAATAATCCTTTTTTTTTTTTTTTGACCAGGAATTGAATCCAGGGGTGCATAACCACTGACCCACATCCCCAGTCCTTTTGTATATTTTACTTTGAGACAGGGGCTCCCTAAATTATTTAAGGCCTTGCTAAATTGCTGAGGCTGTCTTTGAACTCATGATCCTCCTGCTTCTGCCTCCCAAGCCACTGAGATTACAGGTGTGATCACCCCTGAGCCTGGCTGGCAAATCATCTTCTTCTTTTTTTTTTTCAGTGCTGGGGATGGATCTCAGGGCCTTGTACATGCTAGGCACGCACTCTACCACTGCAGGAAGAGGGCATATATTTACTAAACACTTAGTGTGTGCACTTAGTGGCAGTGTCTGGAAGCTTTACAAGTTGTTGTTGTTGTTATTGTTGTTATTATTATTTACTACAAGTTAGGATATAAGTAACAGTATCCTTATTTTATGGATCATGAAGCTGAGACTCAGAAGTTAACTAACACGGTAAGGGACACGGTTGGATTACATGGGTAGAAAGTCATAGAACCATGATTCACGCCTAGGTGTTTGGGAATATAGGCCACCTTTTCTCCTGTACATGGAACCTCTTGGACCCTCAGTTTCCTCATCTGTAAAATAGGGGGGGATAATCCTTACCTTGTAGGTTGTGTCTGGATGACATGCCAGCTATCCAGAGCAGGGCTTGGCATGGAGCGCGCATTCACTCCACAGAGCCCCTCCTCACGTGACTTCTGGTTCTCCAGGGTTTGACACACACTCTGCACATCTGGCAGCCTTCACAGGTGGAGACGCGGTTGAGGGACTTGCCCTGTTGAGGTCCCGGGTGTGAGTTACTCCCAACACCCACCTAACTACTCTGGCACTTGTTCCCAGGGGCTCCCCCTCTCCCTGGAGCCCTGAGCAGTGGAGATGGGGTCCTTTGCCCTGGGTACCCCTAGGGACAGAGCTCACGTCTTCTTTGTGATCACAGTGCAGACAGCCAGGTCTCCTGTCACCAGGTCGAGTCCCCTAGAGCAGCTCAGCTGGGGACTCCACCCTCCTCATCCACGGCTTTTGTTGGCTCTTTTAAAATCAATCCCGAGGGGGAAAAGAAAATTTTCTTTCTTTTTCTTCTCGTCATCAGACTCTTATTCTGTCTCCCTTTTGTGGTCTCTCTCTGCTCCGAAGCATGCAGGACCCCCGCTCAAGATGTCAGTGCATGGTCTGGGGATGTGGCTCAAGCAGTAGCACGCTCCCCTGGCATGCGTGCGGCCCGGATTCGATCCTCAGCACCACATACAAAGATGTTGTGTCTGCCTAAAAAATAAATAAAATTCTCTCTCTCAAAAAAAAAAAAAAAAAAAAAAAGATATCAGTGCAGCGCAGCTCTTGCTGGGTGAGCGAGGACCCAGCTGGCTGGGGCTTCCTTGGCAGAGCCCGGAGAGCCGCTGTTTATGCCCTTCGCTTCCTGAGGCCCTTCCCTCTTATTCCTCGGGCTCTGGCCTCAACACTCTGATTCTAGACACCACCTGGGAAGGGAGGAGCTGGCTAGTTTAGGCGCCTGCGAATCTGACCAGGTCATCTGTCCCTCCATTCCCAGGTCCAGTGTCACCTCCCACTCCCGACTCGCCCACTGGTGGATAACCATCCTCGGGCCAGATCACTGAAGGCGGAGGAGGTTGGAGTTGTTTTCTTCACTCCTTTACACCTTTCTCTCTAAAGGTCCCAGCTGAAAAGTGGGATTCTGGAAAGAGGAGAGTTTCTTAAAATCCCTTCCCCTACACCCCCCCTTGCTGGGGCGCTGCTTTCTTCCAGGAGATGGAGCAGGGCTGGGACAAAACAGCGGGAGCCATCCCCTGCCAGCTGCAGACTGGCTGCAAGAGCCCTGGGGAAGGCCCCTGCAGCCCAGTTCTCTTTATCACTCTGGTCCAGCCTGGCAGGAGGCTTGTGGCAGGCAGTTACTGGCTTCTGTGATTTTGTTTCAGTCATTGACCTGGATGCCTGGAGTCCCACAAATCTTCAAGAACAGAAAATCAGTTCCTGCAACCAGGGGGATTTGCAAATATGCGTCCTTTATGCTTACAAACCTGCATGAGGGGGAGGAGGGAGGAGGAAGGGACCTGGCAGGCAGGTACAGTATGTGGTTCTGAATTGCCTCTCCAACACCCAAGCACACACATCCCTGCCCTGAGGGCCTCCACCGGGAGTAACCTCTCCTTTTACTGAATTCCTTTGGCACCAGGACAGACCACATGCAGCACTGTGCTTTCTGATTTGCTCTGTAAATTGGTAGTGGAGGACCCTATTGGATACATAATCTGGGGCTGGATTATAAAAGGCCTCGCATTTCAAGTTAGTACTCTGTTCAGATTGGTGAGCCAGTGTGTAACCGATTGTCACTTGAGAGAGCAGGGAGAGACTAGAAGGGAGGCACTCTGTCACCTGCAGGGTAACGGGGCTGGGGAGGGCAGGGTCCAGGCAGGGTCCTGGGTTGTGTTGACCTGTGGTCTAATGGCAGCTCTGTGGAAGGGAGGTTGATTGGAAATGGGGGTTTACAATGACTCTAAGAGCTATTTGGGGGGCTCAGGATGGGCTGGCAATCCATATATAAGGGTAAAGTGAGATGGTGACTAGGGACAGGAGGGTGAGCATTAGGTTCCTTAGAAGGACCTTCACATTGGCCACCCCCACAATGAGGAACTTTTGCCCTGGAACACCTCAGAGCACGTCTTGAAGGTGACCCACAGAGTTGTTTGATGGTCATCAGAATAGTGGAGGTGAGATGGCAGGGGATGGACAGAGCAGAGAATGTGTGGGGTCGGGGTGAACAGAAGGTGCAGCTGGGCCCTGCCCCCACATCAGGCGTCTCACTGTCCCCACAGCCAAGCTCAAAAAAGCCAACCCTTGGGTTCCCCCCGGGCTCTGCACTTCCTGCCCAGACAGGAAAGGGAAGGGGGAAGAGGACACTTGCCTGCCCACTTTCTCCCAAGGGCAGTTTGTTTTTTGGACCTCAAAACTGGTACCGGCTCCATGGCTCATGCCTGTAAACCCTAGTGACTTGGGAGGCTGAGGCAGGAAGATCTCGAGTTTGAGGCCAGCCTGGGCAGCTTAGTGAGACCCTGTTTTAAAATAAAAATAAAATAAAAAAAGGTCTGGGGATGTCGCTCAGTGGCAGAGCAGCCTGGGCTCAGTCCCCTATACTGCAGACAGACAGACAATAGCAATAGCGGGTGCCCTGTCCCTTGCACTGCCAGCTCTGGAGCTGGGGCCTGTGTGGTGTCCCGTAAAGTCTTCTTGCTTTAACCGAGTCAAAGAGCAGAGGAGGAGACAGCTGCCGACTGCAACTTCAAGATGCCTCTGAGAGATGGGATTTGCCTTCGTACTCTAGCCCCAAAATACAGCCTCCTTCCTCCTTCCCTGCCCTGCCTCCCAGAGGGGCCTCCTCCAGAACCTGTCTGCACTGGGGAAGGAAGGGAGGAGCTTGGGCCGGTGGGCCTAGCGGGGACTGTAGGGTGAGTGGAGCTGTCCGCAGTGCTGGGCTCAGACCAGGCTAAACGTCCGCTTGCCCGATGCCCATGCGTCCTGCTTCCCTGGCCTGACTTGGAATGGGGGCACCGGTGTCATGGAGGATGTCACTGGTGGTGAGCACTTGGAAGGCCAAGGGGGAGGGACCCTCCCGTGGCAAGTGCCTTTGCCCATTTCCTAGAGGGCGGACCTCATCAAGACCAAGTCCTTGGGAAAGGTGGATGGGGAGAGAGGAGACGACAGGCTGAGCAAGTTCTGGGGCCTGGCACAGCACAGAGACGACAGTTAATAGTGAGGTACTGTGTATTTCAAAACTGAGGACGAGAAGAGGGAATTTTAGTTTTTTGTTACTGGGAATTCAACCCAGAGGGGTTTTATCCCTAAGCCCTAAACCCAGCCCTTTTTATTTTGAGACAAGGTCTTGCTAAGTTGCTTAAGGCCTTGCTAAATTGCTGAGACTGACCTTGAACTCTCAATCCTCCTACTTCAGCCTCCTGAGCTGCTGGGATTATAGCCTGCCCACTTTCTCCCAAGGGCACTTTGTTTTTTTTGTACTTCAAACTGGTACGGGCTCCATGGCTCCCTGGCTCTTGCCTAGCACAAGAATAGTGGATTTAAAAGTTCTTGCTACAAAAAAATGATAAGAATGTGAGGTGGTGGGTATGGTGATTAGCCTGATTTGCTCATTTTTCAGCACATACATGTATCAAAACATCACCTTGTACCCCATACATATATAATAAATAAATACATAATACATGCATACATACATACATACAACTGACAATTAGCATTTTGTCAGTTTTACTTATTTATTTATTTTTGGTACTGGGGATTGAACTCAGGGACCCTAAACTACCAAGCAACATCCCCAGCTCTACTTTGTATTTTAGTTGGAGACAGGGTCTCACTGAGTTGGCTTAAGTCCTCACTAAATTGCAGACGCTGGCTTTGAACTTGTGATCCCTCTGCCTCAGCCTCCTGAGCTGCTGGGATTACAGACATGAGCCACCATCCCTGGCCAGTGTTCCTCAGTTTTAAAAAACACTAAGCAAGTTTCAAATGGTCAGCCCAGGACCTGCCTCAATAGTGGTCTCATGGGGTGCTCAAGTGTATTCTGTAGGTAAGTAGAAAATTTGGAGGGTCAGGATTCTTTCTTAGCATAAAGATTTAAGATTTAGCTGAGCAGGATGCAAAGAGGGCTTTGCTTCCACCTCGTTTTCTTGCCTCCCACCTGCCCCTCTGAGAATGGAGGGTTAGCTGTGCTGTCTGTCTAGTTCTCTTGCCCAGAACCATACTAGCTTCAGGATGTCGCTCATTGGTTGAGTGTCCCTGAGTTCAATCCCCAGTAGCAGAACTTTTTTTATTCGGTACTGGGGATTGAACCCAGGGGTACTTAAACACTGAGTCCCATCCTCAGCCCTCTTTGTATTTTATTTAGAGACAGGTCTTGCTGAGGCTGGCTTCCTGCCTCAGCCTCCCCAGCTGCTGGGATTATGGGTGTGCACCACCACGCCTGACTCAGGAGAACTTTCTTAGGCAGCTGAGCTGACATGTGACTAGTTCAGGCTGCAGGTTTGCTCCTCCACTACCTAGGAGGCTTCTGAGGTGGGATTCTCCTCCTTGCCACCCTGCTACTGTATTGCTTTGGGTCTTTGTATTCAAGACATGGCCCATGATTGGTTCTCTTCAGAACTGTCAACCTCAGAGGGATGTGCTGTTTAAAATGAGCTTTTTAAGAAGGCTTGTGAATGATCAGGAGGAAAATGATTGGACATTCCTAGATTGGTTTTGGTTTTTCTTCCTGCAGTGTCTGGAACCCCACCCAGGGTCTGGTACATGCTAGACAAGTGTTCCACCATGGAGCTACATCCCCAGCGCAATATTTCTTAGTTTTAAGGGAGTTTATTGCCCGCGAAACCCTGAGGCTCTAAACATGCCCAGTCCCGGGTGGATTGCCAACTCTGTGTAGCCCCCCTGTCCCCAGAGCAGCTGGAGAGCAGGGACATAGGAGGCCCCTCCAGAGGGCAAGCCAGGGCTCAGGTCTACCCCATCCTCTGCAGGCTGAGCCAGGTTCCCCGTGAGGAGTGACCTGGTTTCCCATTGTGACTTTGACTCTTCCTTAAGGATGTGTAACTTCAAATAACTCACTGTCCCCTCTGAGCCCCAACAATGCCTCTCTGCTGAGAAACTGGGATGATAACGTAGGCCTGCCTCCTCGGAGGGTTATGTGAAGTTGCAGCGAAAAATAGTGTGTCTAAAAAGTGGGAGAGGTTCCTGTGAGTATGGCTGTTGTTCTTAGGAGAGGCCGGGACTCCTGGAGTCCTGGATTTGAGCTCTGATTCTTAAGGGAAGTTCCTGCAGCCCTTGCTCACTCCCTGGGGAGTGGAGGAGGAGCTTCTGGGTGTGAGCTTTGCTCCTCCTGGCCACCTGCTGGGGCCAAGCCCTGGGGGGTTAGAGACTCTGCAATCAGCCCACACAAACAGAAACCCCAGGCCAGACCTTCCCCTTCCCCCTCCTTATTCTCTTCACGCGGCCAGTTTTCAGTCACATCCCCACAGAGCTGGGAGGCCCTGGCTGTCCTGGGTGGGTGCCCGAGGCCTGGGGGCCTGGGTGTTCTCTGGCTGGGCCTGCCATTCGCCTTCACCGTATTCAGTGGGGACATTACTGAGCCTGAAGGAAACCTCCCTAGGCCGGGCAGGAGCACTCATTTATGATAATGATACCCCGGGTTTACACAGCGTCCCTGCTGCTCAGAGCACAGAGCGCTTGTCCTGTGGTGTGCGCTCCCAGGATTTGGGAGGTGCGGGCAGAGGGAGAGGGTCACGTGGCTTTGAGATGGAGGCTGTGTCCATGGACTCAGTTCCTGTTCCAGTGCCTCCCCTGAGGTCATGGAGCCAGCAAGTGGCAGAGCCCAGGTTTGAGTTTCGGAGTCAGAACTGCCCCTGGAACTAGTCGCGAGGTCCTTGGACTTGCTGGCCCACTTCCTCAGTGCCTGAGGAGTGGGGACCAAGCCTGCTCGCCCCGGCTTCATTGGAGGTGGATTCAGATGGAACACAGGGCCTTGTGGCTCCTAAGGGTCACTGGGGAGGTGGGAGGGAGACGTGGCTCAGGGGCAGCTGTGCCCTGGTCATCTTGTGACTTGCCCAGCATGGGCATGAATATGGAACAGACACCTTGTTCGAATGCTCAGTTAACCCTCTGTCCCCTACAGCACTATGTCCCACAAGGGCGGGCTCCTGGCTGCTGCTTTGATTGGCCACTTGGTCTGGGGTGGAGCCTCTGCTGGTGTGGGAGAGGCTCCGCCCCTTAGGAAGCAGGTGGATTGGTACACTAGTCTCTCTTCCTGGACAGAACAGGCTGCTAAGAGGTAGGAGAGGGGCTGCTGGGGCACGAGGTGTCTGCGCCCTGGCTCCTGCACACTCTTCTGGGCTGGTAAGGACAAGCTCCCTCAGAGCAAGCTGGGCTGGGAATGGAGGCGTGGGGCATGGGGACAGGGTGGGCAGTCCCCAACCTGACTGTGGACTCAGTTCATGTTCCAGGTGCCTCTCTAACCCTCCCCTGCATCTTTCTCCCCTCCCTCTTTTCTGTTGCTTTTATT
This sequence comes from Ictidomys tridecemlineatus, assembly GCF_052094955.1. NCBI lineage: Eukaryota > Metazoa > Chordata > Mammalia > Rodentia > Sciuridae > Ictidomys > Ictidomys tridecemlineatus. Next base: position 32,535,693 of record NC_135486.1, on the reverse strand, counting down.
CTCCCTTTCTCTCTCTCCCTCTCTTGTTTCTATATTTTTAGTTGTAGACAGGTAGGAGACTTTTATTTTATTGATATGGGTTGCTGAGGATCGAGCCTAGTGTCCCACATGTGCTAGGCAGGCACTCTGCCACTGAGCCCCAGCCCCAGCCCCTCTCATTTATCTTTTCTCCACCTTTTACTCAGCAAATTTGAGCTCCGGGGATGTGCCAGGTAAGGTACTCTGTCTTGTGTCCTCCTTTCCAAAGGACCCCTCCAGATACCCCACACCCTTCCTTTTTAGTTTTCCGTCACCCTCTCTCTCAGTTCTCTGCCCCAGAAGGCTCTTCCCTCCTTTAGGGTAAGCTCTGTGATCAGCAGCTCCAGGAAGTGCTAAGGGTGGGAGCAGCCCAGGCAGGGCCAGCTGTTTGCGCAAGGTGGGGTTGGCTCAGTCTGGCTGTCTGGGCCTGGGCTGGAGCCTGGACTTGGGCGCTTGGCTCTCGTGTTGTCCCACACCTTCTGTCTTCTCCCCTCCCCCCCCCCCCATTTCCTACTTCTGGCCCCTGATGGAGACAGAGAGGGCACAAAGCCTATCATCCAACTTCTGCAAAAGCCACTGTGCTGGGATGCTAATTCTTTTCCAGACCCGAGGTATGGAGCACTGGACTCCATCCGGGGTGAGGGCTGCTCTCAGAGCCAGGGTGGTCCAGGGGAGTAGCAGTGTTGGATTACCTCTGAAGACAATGTGACTTCAACACAGTCTAGGACCTGGGAGGGTCTTTTCTTTCATGTGGCACCACTGACCTCTGTCAAAGGTCCAAGTGGATGGAGTTGTGTGTGACAGCCAAGTGTGACTTGTAGCAGTGACTTTGCAATAAAGGGAAAAGCAGCCTTATCAAGAGTGGGAGTCCTGGGGGGCCAGAGCCACTAGCCTGGGTGGCTCTGACCACACTGAAGAGCTCAGAGGGTCTGATTGATATTTTTTAAAAGTTTATCATAGAAAATTTCAAGCATATACGAGACTAGGGAGAATAAGGTAACAACCCTCATATGCCCAAGGCTCCATCATTTTGAAGAGGTCTTATGGCCAACCTTATTTTAGGAATATTTTCGGTTCTTTCTACCCTCTGATTGTTTTAAATGAAATCCTAGAGAGCTTATCATTTCATCTTGAAAGATAAGGTCTCACGAGAAAAATACCAAAATGTAAACAAAGTTGACAGTCCCTCTATATAGAATCCAACATTCTGTTAAGTGTTTCCGTTTCCTTAATGATTATGTAAATTTCCTCCTCGTTTTCTTTTTAATTTGGATTCAGGTAAGGCCCAGGCATTGTGATTAGCTGTCGTCGCTCCTCGGTCCTTCCTAATCTATGGGTGGTTTCTCTCTTTCTTTTGCAACGTGTTGCTAAAGAAATAGGGTCACTTGTCCCATAGTTTTCAGACTCTGGGTCTGTCTGACCGCTCTCTCATCGTGCCGTTTAGCGTGTTCTGCAGTCCCCATGTCTCCTGCACATGTCTTTAGATTTAAGGCTTGATCGAATTTAGATCCCTTTAATTTATCTACTGGAGGGGGGGAGTAGGGCAAGGATCTCCGTGACAGCCATCGGGAGACACCTGGTATCTGGTTTTCATTCTTGTTATGGTGTTAGCTGCCTCGACGATCACGGCCCAGATCCATTAATTCATTACAGGCTAATTGCCTATTAATTACTCTCTCTAATTAGACGTTGCTTCTTTGATCTCATGGTGAGTGCTCTCGCTGTGAGAAGAGGCCTCCTTCTCTGGGAGGTGTCACTGTGGAGGCCAAGACCACATGGCACCCGGGTGGCCCATTCCCACCCACTCTGGCCTCTCTGGGTGGCAGAGGCTACATAAGTGCCAGTTTGGGAGTCCTAAGGGAGTGCTTTGCTTTGCCATTTTAGCCATATTTCAAATCTTGGTGCCGATGGAGGGAGCCAGAGCCTGAGACACTCTAAATAACTTTTGCAATTAGCTCTGCAATACAGTTCAGCCATACTTGATCAGATTAGTGCTCGGATACAAAGCTTCCCCATATCCCCACCTCCTGGCCCTTTCCTCCTGGTAATAACTCTCTATGTGTGCGTGATAGTTCCAGGTGACAGATCAGACACACACGAGAGACAGCCTAGTAGAGAGGCCGAGGGTGAAGCTTTGAGAGGCCGAGGGTGAAGCTTTGAGGTCAGCTTGCTCGGGGATGGATTATCTTCTACCACTTTCTGGTTGTTAGGCCTTCAACAAGTTGGGTACCTTCTCTTTGCCTCAGTTTCTCTATCTACTTTATATAGGGTTATTATGAATATGAAATGAGATTATGTAAATAAAGAGCTCGGCACAGCGCCTGGAATGTGTCTTAGGTCCTTGACACACATTAGCTATTTTGAATGATCCACTCCTAGTAACCCAGTGTCCAGCTGTAAGAGTCTACAGGTGTGTACGTCAAGGACAACGTAATGACCGACCGTCGAAAGTTGCCTATATGTGACAGCTGGAGGGCCACATGTTACTTGTTCCAGTATCCACCAATAAGGAGGTCATTGAATATCAGTGACCCTGGCCAGGGCCATTAGAACGTAGCCAGGGCCCCCACTCTAATTTTGAGGATGATGAACTTGTGCTAGAGAAGTCAGGGAACTTGCTCTCGGAACACAGTGAATCTGAGGATGTGCCTAAAATGGAAAAGGAAACCCAGGCACCTGACTCTCCTAGGAATGAGAGCAAGCAGGGAGGGAGCCAAGAGGACCCGGGCTTTGGCTTCCACCTGCTCTTGTATTTTTCCCTTTTGGAGGCCTGGGCTGTCTCCTGTCCTTGAGGAGGGCCCCCTGAGGCCTTGGGACTAGAGAGCCAGGTGGATGTGGCTCCTCCCAGGGAGCTTGTGGTCCCCTGGGCCCTGGCTCAGCTGCTTGCCCATCTGCTCATGCAGAGCAGGGATGGGGATCTGCAGTGAGACAATTAACACAGCAGCCTGGACATGGAAGGAAGCCTACCCATGAGGTGCCAATCAACCACGAGCTCCCTGCGCTCTCTACGTGGGCTAGAGACTCCAGGCCAAGAAGGGGCCCCAGGGGGTGGTTGGGCAACCAGGAAGCAGGAGCGCTGCTTTCTGGGCATCTCAGGAGGAAAAGCGTTTGCACTGAACAAAACACTGTATTTCGGTTTCACTGGGCTCTTGCCTGGTACATCCTTGAGCTGCTTCTTTTGCTGCAAGCTCGGCCTTGTGACTCAAGCATGTGAGCAGAGGGTGGCAGGGTTTCCATCCCAGGCGGAGGAGGGCGGAGGGAGAGACAGGGAGCTGCAGGAACCTAAGTAGCTGCTTTGTCCAAATTCCTGCTGCAGAGGCTGCTGTGTGAAGCTGGCTGCTGTCCGCACCATTGCCTGCCCGAGCACAGAGCGCCAGGAGTTGAGCGATGAGCAGATTTGTGGCCCATTCGATCATATGACAAGGAGGGAGCCAGAACAGGGGGTGTCAAGGGGCATGGACACTGAGTGAGGACAGAGTGAACTTGTCTAAGCACCGTACCTAGCTCAGCATGGGCACCCAGAGGACCTTATGACGGGTGTATCGAATGAATGAATGAATGAATGAATGAACGAACGAACAAACCAACGAAAAAATCAGTCAAGGTCACTGGGATCACAGGCAGGCACCACCACATCTGGCTACATTTCTCCTTTAACCCTTTTAATTCTCTAGCTTGACCCTGAGGGTTTGGGCTGCAAAAGTTGAGAGAATGTGTTCAAAGTTGAATTAAACCTCACTACTGCACGGAGCGCTGCCTTATGAATTCGGTGAGGCTTTGGCTCCTCTTCTTTCCTTTTGGTCTCCACATTTCTATGGCAGAGGGTGGTTGGGGACAGAGTGTGGCAGCCACGCACAGAACCACGAGAACGTGAGTTGGGAGCCCTGTGGGTTTCAGCACTCTGGCCTCGCCTGCCCCTCTTTGGGTTCTGAGTCTGGGTCTCAGTCTTCTCTTTCTTTCCCCGTGTTCTGCACATCGTGGACACTGATAGAACCTTCCATGAGAGGGAAGTCGCTCGGTTGGCCGTGGCGGATTAAGAGGCAAAGCTTTCTTCATTCATCTGATCTTTCAGGCCTCGTTTCTCCTCCCGGGTCCTAGAATGGGTGGGACCTCCTCTAAGGGCCAGAGGAGGTGAGAACCCACGCATGCCCTCTTGTTTGCACAAACTCAAGGGCACAGTTGGAGCTGGGCTGTGTTTCAGCTGGCAGAAGTGGGCATGGAACTGGAGCTGCCCTCGGCCTCGGAGAAAGTCGGCCACAGCAGGACTGGACACGTTGAGTGCTCAGAGCCCTCCTCACAAAGAAGCTTAGGAGAAAATTAAGTGGACTCCAGCCAGGGGGAGCCTGGCTCTCTGTGCTGGGCTCCTCAGAGAGGGTGCTGGGCAGGACAGGGGCAGGTTCACTGTGGGCAGAGGGTCTGTCTGTGTGGTCACTGCAGCTCAGCTCTGCTTGGTGTTGATTGGCAGCCTAGAAATAGCTGGTACTGCTTTCCCCCAAGCCTGTCCGTCAAGTCCTGCTCAGCCAGGCCACTGAGAGCCTTGCAGGACTTGATGACCATGGGGATGGCCAGGGCAGAGTCCTGCTCCCCAGCTTCCTTCTAGGTTCTCTCTTGTCACTCCTCACAATCCCCAAAAAGGAACTCAATAGTTTCAGAAAACATTTGTCCTACAGTTGGAAGGCCACCCCATCCGTCCCCACCGGGAAGGGACTTGTGCATGGTGCTGCTGTGCCCAGGGCTCACAGGGACAGGCAGCTGGATGCTCAGCCTCCCAGTCCTGGGACCTGAGCTCCCGATAGCTCTGAGCATGAGGATGTCACGTGGTGTCCACTGATTCTTTTTCAAACTCGAGACTGATTTTTGTGCGAGTTTCTTGGTAGGGTGACTCATTTGTCCCACTGAGCCCAGGACTTTCTTGTATTTTTGGCACTAAATGCCATGCTTTCTTTCTTTTCTGGTACCAGCTACTGAACTCAGGGACACCCCGCCACTGAGCCCCATCCCCAGCCCCCAGTTTGGTATTTTATTTAGAGACAGGGTTTCCCTGAGTGGCTTAGGGCCTCACTTTTGCTGAGACTGGCCTTGAACTTGCTTTGAACTCTGATAGGGCCCAAAAGTAGCCAGAGATCCTCCTGTCTTAGCCTCCCGAGCTGCTGGGATTACAGGTGTGCGCCACCACGCCTGGCTGGAGGTCATACTTTCTGGGATCCCCTCAAGTCCCAGGAAAATGGAGGCCACCCTAGACTTCTGCAGCCTCTTTTACCCTAAAAGAGTCCCAATGCTAAAGGATGAAGACACGTATTGTGATACAGTATCTTTCTAGTCAATGGAGAAACTGAAAGTTAACCCACTGTTGGCCGCGGGAAACACCAGTATTGGAATCGACCTCCAATCAGCACTTGGAGACACAGACTCTCAGCTTTTGGGGTTTCTGGGGGTAGTGTCCCCACTCCGGATGGTCTCTTCTAAACCTTCCCTTCCCAGTGAAGGTTTTGTCAGAAAAACTCAGGCTCAGAGAAGGTTCCCAAGTCCTTCCTGTGTGGCTCCTTACACTGGCTGTCTCAGCATCAGACCCCCCAGGGCCAGGCCTGAGTGAATTTCCACGGCTCAGCTCGCCCTTCCTATCCCACCCCATAAAGGGGCCATTCACGAGGCCCTTACTTCATCCTATTTATAAATCTCTTCAGTGTGTCCTTGTCTTCTACCCTCCTCTATCCTGTCTCCTCCTTTGGCTTTGAAGAGACTCACCATTTCCTCCCACCTCCTGCCCTTGGAGATCTGCAGCCCTAGGGCTGGGGGTGGGGCGCAGGGTCCAGCCCTGCTCTCCTGCCTGCGCCAGCGAGGCCCTGGGTTCCGTGTCTGGCACTGCGAGAACAGAAAGTCCACGGCCCTGACTCTTCCTGGGCCTGCCTGGCCACCACAGGCAGGGAGAGGGACTGTGCCTGGGGGGGACTGGCCCAGGGCTGGCACGGGGCTCTGGACAGTGGACCTGGAAGGACTCGGAAGTCTGTGCAACTGAAACGCGTCCCCAGGGGCTGGGTTTTGATTCCACTCATGCAGCTGGAGGTGACTCACGGAGCCTGGGGCCCACTCAGTGCTTGGAATTAAAATCCAGCCATGTCCCCAACTGCAGTGTCCTGTGGACTGTCCTTGGCTGCTGCCATCGGAGCGCCGCTCTGGAGGCAGGCTGCCCAGCGTCCCCCGGCGTCTTGCCCCTTGGTCTCCACAATGTCTAGCCCTGTTTTGTCCCAGTTTCGTCACTCAGAGGCCAAGATGACAGCTGTCCTGTTGTCAGGGTGAAGCGAGCCGCACAAGCACGTCCTCAACCAGTCGCCGTCATTTCTGGGCAGCGTCCACCCTCGGCCCTTGGTCCCTCTGAGGAGTCCTTCATCCTTTGACAAACGCGGGCCCGGCCTGTCAGGTGCTGGGGATGCCCGAGGGCCGCGGGGGAGCCTTCTGGATGCCAAGCACCCGGCGCCCCTGCCTTCCGTGGTCACGCCAGCTGGCTTCCTCCTCAGGGTCGCCTTGGCAGAGATGGCGGGTGACAAGCGGGACGTCACATTGTCCTGTCTGTCTCCCTGTGGTCCTAATGTGCATGGCAAGGGGCAGCAGCCACTGGCTTTGGGAGTCAGGGGACCTGAATCCTGTGGGCGACCTGACTGGCCACAAGGCGGGTGCCCTTACACAGGTGGCTTCATTTTCCTGGGCCTCAGTGTTCCCATCCTCCAAATGGGATCACCTCCCTCCACCTGGCTTTCTAGGGGGCTATGAAAGAGAGAACCATGCCAAAGCGCCTCGCCACAGTAAGCTTCGGGTCAATGTTGGGGCTGTGGGGAGCCAAGAAGACAGGGTTCCCAGGGGCATGCCCAGGTCTAAGGGCAGAGCTGGGCCTCCCCCAGGCCAGCTCTGAAGGTCCTTCACATGAGCACAAACCCCTTGAGGGCCTGAGCTTCCAGTGGCTAACACTGTGCTTGGTGCATAGTAGATGCCCAGAAAATGCCTGGCACCTAGGCGTGTGCCCTTAGTAGACTTTTTTCAGTGAAGGAAAGGGTCCTAAGTGGCTCCATCCAAAACAAATGCAAGGAGAGGATTAAGCTCCAGGCTAATGCAAAGCAAAGTCAAGGTTGGGGTTGGATATGGTCCATGAGGGAGGGCTTCCTGGAGGAGGTGACTTGGATTTGGGGTGGGAAGAACTTGAGTCCCTGAAGCAATAGTCCACGGGCCAGAAGAGCATGTACAAAGACCCTGGGGTCTGCTGGCTTGTTTGGGGTGAAAGTAGGAAAGAAGAAAGTAAGGTCGGGGCTCACATGGCAGTAGCCACAGTTGGGTTTGAGGGCGAAAGGTGCTCGATGGGGGACACGGAAGACCTGTTGAGGAGTGTGGCTGTGGCCACAGAGGAGGAGACCTGGAGACTCCCGTGAAGGGAAGAAGCCCAGTGGTGGGTGGCTCTGCCCTGGAGTGACCGGCTCCAGTCACTTGCCTCTGTCGGGCACTAATGGCATTTGAAGTCCCAAAAGCTGGATGGTGGCTGTGCGATGTGTCATCCTCCTGGCGCCCCAAGGCAGGGTGGGAGCTGTCCTCGCTCAATGGAGTGCCGGGAACTCTCTTGGAGTGAGACAGGAAGGGACTGGAGAACTTCCAGAAGGCTCCTGGGCAGCTGGGACTGAAGCCGTGCAAGTTAGAGCCTTGAAGTCCACAGATCATCAAATTATTCCCTCCTTTTAAGTAAGAAGCCCGGGCACTCATGACGGGTAGTGTATTTAAACTGGACAACGTAAGAGTAAGGGGTCTAGACAGACCTGAAGTCCTGTGTAAGATCCACCACGGACTTTGAGCAAGTTTCCTATCCTCTCTGGGCACTCCCCTTTTTAAAAATCTATGAAATCAGAGTAACAAAGGCTTTTGCCAAGAAGTTAGTTTGAGGACTAACTAAAGTACTGAGATCAGTGCCCACCTAGCATACGGTAAAGTGCCCAGTGACTGGGTGGTTTATGTTTTTAGTTTCTTCTTCCCTGTACTCTTTAGCTTTCTGCTAAAGGAGAGGGGGCAGATCATGCCCTGCACAGCCCCCAGGGCACCTGCTTTTCCTGAATGCTCTGGGTTGGGTCTGCTCGAGCCTGTGTGCCTGCGAGTCTGCCCTTTCTCCTCTGCACCAAAGAAGGCGAAAGCAAGTAGACACACTAAGCGCTTTGCAGAGTTATTCTGGGAGGGAAGGTGGGGGTGGATGCAGCAGTGGCTGCTGGTGGTCTATCCTCGAGGGTGGGGTGGGGCCGTGCAGTTCAGATGGGGGGGGCGGGGGGGGCTTGGCTTGCAGAGGCCCAGATGCCCGGGGCAGCCTGGGAGCTGTAACCAGGTCAGTAGGGGTTGGAGGCAGAAAACTCATCTGGGGGCTGTGGAGGAGGCTGGAAGGTGGACCAGCCTTGGAGAGCTTGACAGCCTTCTCCAGGAGTTTGGGTTTAATCCTTGGAAGGTTATGGCAGTTTGCTTCCCTCCTTTCCTTGCCCCTTTCCTTGTGGTCGTGTGCAGAGTTACCCGAGGACCAGAGAGGCTCGTGGCCTGCCTAAGGGCACACAGCACATTAGGGGTTGGGTCAGAGTGAGAGTTCAGAGCCCTTGGCTCCCAGTGAGTGGTGCTTGGAGAGCAGACTGTCTGTCAGTGTTGCCTGTCTCTGCTGCCCTCGGGGGGCAGTCATGGCCTCTGGCTGACACTACCCCACATTCCGTCTTGCAGCAGCCCTGTCCGTTTAGAGTCCAGCGTGACTGAGCCGAGCCTCCTCCTCCCCCTCACCGGTTCTTTGGCACCAGGGAGAAGCCACGAGATCCCCTGGAACAGGTTCCTTCTTCATTTCCAGGTGTGCCTGGATGCTTGGCATGTGCCAGATTTGGCTTGAGGACTTGTTTTTCATAAGAGATCAGCAGGACTTGCAGGAGGTGGTGGCATTTTTGTGTATTTTAGGAGCAGCAGGCCCCTTCATCTCCCATGCCCACATCTAACTCCCAGAGAGTACCCAGGGCCATCCTAGCTTGCCCTGTGTGAGGTAGGTCACCATTGACCCACGTGGAGCCATGACTCAAGGGCCATGGGGCTGGGTGTGGTGGCATGTGCTGTAATCCCAGCAACTCAGGAGGCTGAGGCTGGAGGACTGCAATTTTGAGGCCAGCCTCGGCAACTTAACAAGACCTTCAGCAACTTAGACCCTGTCTCAAAATGACAAATAAAAAGGACTGGGGATGTAGCCTAGGTTAGGCATCCTTTACTGCAAAAAGACCTGGTATGTGTAATGGGCCGCGTGGGGAGAGGCGAGGGTCTGATACTGTCCAGAAAAGAGCAGTGGGGCCTCATGGGGTTCAGAACCACAGGCCGATGGAAAGGCTCCTGTGGCCTTATGCTTCTGGATGCTTCCCTGAGCCCTGCTGGGGCTGAGCAGCTGGAGCCCCTTCCTATAGCTGGTCCTCCCTCCGGCCTCCATGTGTCCTCAGGGAGGCTGAGCTCATGTTGTGGTGGCTCCAGGTGCAGGAGTGTGGCTCCTGCTGGCACCAGCTCCTCACCCTAGAAGTGCCCCCCAAAGCCCCCCCACCTGGGTGGAGGTCAAGTGGAGGGGGCTCCTGGCCCAATGTTCTCTTAAGTTTGTTTCCATCATCCACAATGGAGCGGGATGGAGCCTCCACTGAACGGGTAGCTTGGGGGGCGGGTAGAGGGGCAGAGGGGCGAGGCAGGACCCCCAGTGGGGAGGCAGCTGTTGTTTTGGTTTGGTTTTGGTTCTGGGGATGGAAGCTGGGGCACTCCACCACTGAGATACAGCCTCAGCCCTTTTTATTTTGTAAGGGTCTCGCTAAGTTGCTGAGGCCGACTTTGAACATGCAGTCCTCCTGCCTCAGCCTCTAGAGCTGCTGGGATTACAGGTGTGCACCACGGTGTCCAGCTGGCAGCTCCCTCTTTGTTGCCTGAGGTGGGAGACAGAAGCCAGGAGGATGGGACTTGCCTGTGGCGGGCTGTCTGGCCCCTTGGTGGCTGGAAGGGGCTCTGTCACAGGGCTGGAGGAGGGCAGCCTGTGTCTTCTCAACCCAGTTAGGCTGGCAGGAGGCCTTCGGTTTGAGGTTCTCCATGTCTTCCCGGGGCCTGGGCACCCTCCTCCTCCCTCCCCCTCCCTCCTCCTCCCTCCCCCTCCCTCCCCCTCCCTCCCCTCCCTCCTCCTCCTTCCCCCTCCCTCCCCCTCCCTCCCCCTCCCTCCTCTTCCCTCCCCCTCCCTCCTCCTCCCTCCCCCTCCCTCACTCCCCCTCCCTCCTCCTCCTTCCCCCTCCCTCCTCCTCCTCCGCCTTCTTCCCGTCCTCCCTGTCCCGTCCTCCTCCTCTGCCTTCCCCGCCTTTCCTCCCCAGACATTCACTGGGAACACTTACCCGCCAGATGCCAGGGAAGCAAAGATGATTAAGACATGTCCTGTGGGCACTCGGAGAGCCTCAGGGTGACAGTAGGTAAACAAGTAGTTGCACTACAGGTGACAGACTTGCCCCAGAAACACCCGTGAGCCAGAAATCCATGTCACAGTGACAGGAAGTCAAGAGGAGGGAACGGTCCCTTCATCAGGTGGGAACGGCGCGCCTGGTAGTGGGGGGACTTTGCAGGGATGTCAAGGCAGGAAGGAAGCCACAGCAGACTGGGGGGGGGTCAGGGACTCCCCAGGAACCAGGAGCCAGGAGAGGCCCCGTTCCACGCTCCTGGCCTCTTCTTGGAGCTCACACTCAGAGTGGCCTCTGGCAAGGTCTGGGCCTCCCGGGCTGTAAAACAGGAGATTCTCGCGCTGCGTGACATCTCTGGACCATGAAGAAGAAAAACGGACATGATCTGCAAGGCCCTGGGTCTTCTATAATGAAGGGTGTGGGAGAAACGCGTGCCCTCTGGTCCCGTGTATGCTGCTCAAATGAATAGAGCTCTTATCGCGCTGTGGGCGTGAGCGCCGATGACCAAGTTCATTACCTCCAGCCACTGAGCCCGGCTCTCCAGACTGTACCATGGGACCCTGGAGGTGTGTTTCCCAAATTGGAGCAATTAGAAGATCACATTCCTTGCTTTTGAGGCGAGGGCATAAGTAGCTGTCCCCCTCACTGACAAGGCCACCCCCTTTGGGGTTCAGAGGAAAGGTGGCAGCAAGCGAGACAGAGACGGACGGAGCACTGCGAGGATGGCAAGTTCAAATCTTGGCCCTGCTGCTCCTTAGCTGTGCAGTAACTAACCTCTCTGTGTTATGGTTTCCTCCCTCGTGAAAAAGGGATTGTGAAAAAGGGATTGTACGTACCCCACTGGCTGGGTAGGAAGGAAGTGAGTGGATTTGAGAAGGGCTCAGCTGTGCTCCCGGGCTCCACCCACTTCATCCAGACGCCGTTCCTCGAATCACCTCCGCCGCGTTTTCTAAAGCCAGGTGGACAGACAGCTGTGAGGCCTTCTGAGTATTGGAAATTGACTGCATACATTTGGAGACTTCTTAGCTTCTCCCACGCAATAGCTTTCCATTTTTCTCTCCACTCTATAGATATTGCCTTGTAAGTACTGACATGTGTACCTGAGCGTGCACAGGTCCAAACATGCACTCTGTGTGTACAAACATCGGAAATCACACTTTTATATGGCACTCGAATCAAGAACTTTCCCAAATGCTCCGCGTCTACTAACTGATAGGATCCTCATGACCAGATTGAACCCAGGGGAACTCTACCACTGAGCTGCATCCCTAGCCCTTTTTATTTTGAAACAGGGTCTCCCTAACTTGCTGAGGCTGGCCTTGAATTTGGCATCCTCCTGCCTCAGCCTCCTGAGTAGCTGGAATTACAGGCATGCACCACTGCAGCTGGCTGTCCCTGCTCTAAAGGTGAAGAAACCGAGGCAAAGAGAGTGTAAGTGGCTGGGTCACGGTTCTAATGTGCTGTGTGGGTGTTTTAGAAGCATCACAAAATAGCCAGGCACAGTGCTGCACACTTGTAATTCCAGCTACTACTGTAAGTTTGAGGCCAGCAACTTAATGGGCAACTTAGCAAGACCCAGTCTCAATCAGGTTTAGAAAACGGAAAGAAAAAAAAGAGAGAATCACAAAATAATATTTATTCTCATCGAGCGCAGTATACACTGGTGTTTTCTTTTTGGTATTGGAGATTGAACCCAGGGGTACTTAACTACTGAGCCACATCCCTAGCCCTTCCTTCCTTCCTTCCTTCCTTCCTCCCTTCCTCCCTCCCTCCTCCTTTCCCCTTCCCCTTCCCCTTCCCTTCCCTTATTTGCTTAGAGCCTTGATAAGTTGCTGAGGCTGGTTTGAACCCACAATCTTCCTTCCTCAGCCTCCTGAGTTGCTGGGATTACAGGTGTGCGCCAGAGTGCCCCGCCAGAGTGCCCAGCTAGGATTTTCTGTTATGTTCATTAAACTAAAAAATACGCCAGTTATGATCTGCTAAACGGATTTATGATCTGCTTGAAAGGCACTGTCCTGTAGAGGCCACTCAGAGGGTGAGAGGGGAGAGTTGGGAGAGCCCCCGAGGAGACAGAAATGATGAGTTTCAGCGTGACCTGTTTTCGGCAGCAAGCAGAGATCTAGCCGAGAGTGTGTGGGGGGGCTCAGAGGTGGGTGGGAAGGAGCCTGTGGCCCCTGAGTAGAGGATTCTGAGGAGATGACCAGCTCCTTAGCGCTACCTGAGGAGGTGAAGGCTGCAGGGCTCTTTCCCAAGAAGCCTGGCTGAGAGGGGACATTGCTGGCCCTCATTTTACTCATCCCACTGGGGTCCCCTGCCTGGAGCTGAGGACCCGGGCAACAAGTTCCTGGGGCCTCTTAATGGTCGGATGGGTGTTCCAACACAGCACCCTAAGTTTTGCTTTTAGATTTTAACTATTTGTTTTTTTTTTTTAATCTGAAAAGGTCTTAAGGAAGGGAGGCAGCCGTGTTCAAGGATGTGGACACAGCTTGGGGGAGAGGGCGGCACAGGTCTTGTGGCTCCTGGTTCATGGCTGTGTCTGCTGCAGATCCCATGGCTGACGATGACATTCCAGGGGGTGCTTAGGAGAGGGGACAAAGGCGCTTGCCCTGTCTGGGTCATCACTTGGTGCCTCTGTGCTCATGCCCCCAGTGAGCCCTGTGGAGACATAGTAGAGGTTCCCTCCTGGGACACCTGGGCGAAGGAATGAGGGATGCGTGGCCACTTCTGTCCACCCCGTGGTGCTGTCCTTCTGTAAGTCTGATGGCCATGTTGACTTCCCTGGTGTCTGTATTGACTTCTCCAGTGGGAAATGGGTTTAAATCCCAGTCAACCCGATAAAGGTGAAACCAAGGATTGGGAGGCTAGAAAAGATGGACACCCAAGGAAGCTGTGACCCACCAGGAGGGGTCTGCGTCCCTGTGGAATGAGTTAGCCTCGTTGCTGCCCCTTCTAGAACGGGGAGGAAGGAAAGGATCGGCTCAGGAGGTTCCGCCAACTCTAGGCCGTGGGAGGGAGCCCTGCACTGGCATCCGAAACGAGGGGCTGCCGGGGAGGTTGGGCACCCCGAGACGGACCCACAGGCGTCCCTGTTCTGAGTGACCTGCAGCTGCCTTTCACGCAGCTGTCTCCCTGCGGCCAGCTTGGGTTTCCCGTGGGTCCGGGGAGCGCTCCCACACCCACCCGCTGCATCCTGTGTCAGGAAAGCCAGCTCTTCCCCATCCAGGGCCTCGCCCCCTCTCGCCAGTCCTGCTGTTTCTGTTCCTAGTTTACAAAGTTAGGAAAATATTTTTCAGAGCTGCATTTGCTCCTGAAGGATCGCAGCATCCTAACCACCCCCCCCACCCGCCCCAGGGAGTGAGCCTTCCAAGATCACTTTATCTACTGACCCATGAGAAAATATTTACCGAGCAGGAGCCACTCGGTGCCGTGCGCCAGGCGTTGTGTGGGTTGTGGGACTCCATCAGGGGGCCCCTAGTACTCTTCCAGCCGCATTTCATCCTGAGGAGTAAAGGAGACCATAAATGGGAGCTTTTTCAACAGTGCACACAGTAGACGCACAAGAAGTGTGACTTTGTTGTTGTGGGTATTACTCCCCTTCCTTCCCTGGGGCCTCTTTGGGGGAAATAAGATGTTCAGTTCAGCTGGATCAGAAAGCTCACCCGGAACAGTGGAGTATGGCATTTTGAAAGATGTGGGGGGAGTCGTGGGTCTCAGATGCCAAGCCCCGAAGTAGGTGCTTATGTGGCAGGCCAGGGGGAGGAGCAAGGGGCAACGTGATGAAAGACCACTCCCTCCAGAAGAGAAATCTGCTTTATTTATTTATTTTTTTGGGGGGGTGCTGGGGATTGAACTCAGGGGCACTTGACCACTGAGCCAACACCCACAGCCCTTGTTTGTATTTTATTTAGAGACAGGCTCTCACTGAGTTGCTTAGGACCTTGCTGTTGCTGAGGCTGGCCTTGAACTCGAGATCCTCCTGCTTTAGTCTCCTGAGCCCAGGGATTGCTGGGATTACAGGCGTGTGTGCCATTATGCTTGGCTACTTTCTTTTCAAAGCTCAAGGGCAGTGTCCTAAACTTGCTGTGTCACCCATTTCACTTGCCTCTTGGTGTCTAGCCTAACTCTTTCCTGCAGTTACCAGTCCCAGTTTGTCTCATAGGAGTTGGGAAGTAGCGGGTATGGCCTGGTGATGATCAGGAGAAGTAAGTCATTCTTCCACTTCTGCTAGAAAGAACCCTTGGAACAAGAGTGAGTGACAGGTTCTGGGCCAAGCTGGCAGAGCTCCGGGGCTCCTGAGTTCTGTGCTGAGACCTCCAGGGGGTGGGTTGGGGTGATGGGAGCCCCTGTGGAATGCGGAGTTCAGGACTTGTCCCTGAGGCGCTGCCCCCCCCAAACCCCACCCCCCCACCCCCCCCACCCCCCACCCCCCCCACCCCCGCCTTCTGGCTCTTTGAAAAGTTGGCGGGCATCAGGACAGCCAGCCATCTCAGCCTCCCCCTGCTCCACTGTGAGGTGGAGATGAAATGGGGGAAGCCCCCGAGATAGGACTGGGGGGGGAAAGACCAGGAAAGGGGCGCAGAGCAGGGGTGCAGAGGTTTTCCTGTGTCTCGCCCGCAGTCTGCTCTGGAGAGTGGGATCTCCCTGGAGCTACTGCGGTAGCAGCTGTCTTTTCCCTTCCAGTCTGCTGGGTTGGACTGTCCCAGGCTAGGGGGAGTGGTGACCAGGTAGAGAGCATCTTGTCCTCTCAGGGGCCTCCTCTGTGGTTTCCCTGGACCCTTCCCTCACTTGTCTCTCGCAGGAGGGTTGGTTGGAATTCCAGAGACCTTGATCTCTAATAAAACAGAAGGCTTCCCTTGAGCAGGGAATCTCCCCCACCCCCGGCTCCCATGGCAAGTGGAACATTCCATTTAAAAGGTGAAGCTTGAACAGGTGAGCTCCGGTGCAGACAGAGGGCTGGGCCACACAGGTGGGGAGAGTGCCACCTCCCCCTCTCTCGTCTTGCCAGTATGCTTGAGGGCACCTCGATTCCAGTGCCCTGGCCTCCTCCAAATGCCAGGGTGGTGAGATAGGGCTCTGAGACACCTGAGGTGCCAGGTAAGAGGACATCCTCTCAGAAGACTGATCTTCTGAGAGTCTAGGGACCTTCCCTTGCTCACCCACCAGGGCTGCTGTGTCCCGTAATTCCCGGGGCACCGTTTACAATGTGCTCTACCGGGAATAGCACCCTCCGGGGTTGTAGAAGCCGGAAAGTCTGAGCTACCAGATGAGTAGGAGGGCAGAATGGTACGCTTCTCTGTGTTCTAGACAAACAAAAGGGACCTTTCCAGGAAGCTTGGGGGAGGGAGTTGCCTGTAAGAGGATCCCCTGGGTGGACGCTCAGTGGGGTGGCTTGAACAGGTTTCTGCATTTGCTGCCAATTGCTTAATTAGACACCTACATGGTATTCTGTGCTAATGACCACGTCTCCCAGGGAGATGACAGATAAAAGGGTAGATAGCTTCAGAGTGACAGACGGAGGTCTCCAGGACAGGCCACTGGAGCCCGAGGGGCATGGAGGTGAAGCATGGTGTGATTTCCTCGGGCCATGCAGACTGTGGACCACGAAGGAGGGTGAGAGGGTCATTCACCCTAGTGACCCAGAAGAGAAGCAGTGGGCCCAGGTCCTATTTCTGTCTCCAGCCTTTAACTTGCTTTGTGAGCTCCAGACCCCTGGCTGTGGTTTGTCCTTTAGAGAAATGGGGGACGTCATCTCCTGTGCCCCGGGATTCACTGAGCCAGGAGCCCGGCAACGCGTGTGCTTCGGGATATGGGCAGGCCCGGATGGAAGGCAACCAGGAGTTTGTCCAGCTCCCTGCAAGTGAGGTTGGAAGGAGAGGGAGGCGGCGAGCTTGGGTAGTTGTGTGGAATGTGTCCCTGACATTCAGAACCCCAGGGCTGGGGCTGGGGTTCAGCCATGGCGCACTTGCCTGGCATGTGTGAGGCACTGGCTTCGATTCTCAGCACCACATTTAAATAAATAAAATAAAGGTCCACTAAAAACTAAAAAAACATTTTTTTAAAAAATTCAGAACTCCAGCAGATGACAGTTAGGAACCATTCTGAGTTTTGAAGAATAGACTGGAGGCCCTGCTGCAGATGACCCAGAGTTTCCCAGAGGCACATGGATGCCGGGCATACTCTGCTGTTGGCAGGGGAACTTGAGTTGGTGGTTCTTTGTGCCAACTCCCAGCACTTTCTAGCCCGTCATCCTCAGCTTTGGGCTCTTGGGATGTGGGGCAAAGTGTCCCCCATCATGCCTCCCTGGGCTTCTCCTGGCTTGTCCCAGCCAAATATTTACCCAAAGCAGGGCTGCCCAGAAAGGGTGCCAGAACCCAGGCAAGTCTCGTGTTTGTGCTGCTCAAATAATGCCGTGCTTCATGGGCCACAGCCCCACTGTGAGGCCCAGAGCAGGCCCTGCAAAGGCAGGCTGTGGGAAGACTCAGGGTGAGCACCACGCAGGAGCTAGGGAGAGGCCGCGCTGCCCCTGGGTGTCTCTGGGACGCTGGCATCCTGACTTTGGATGGTCTCTGGTCTTACTCCTCCATCCCAGGAAGGTGTGAATGGCTCAGGAGAGTGGAATCTGGTGAGGCCATGTAGGGCTGCCGTCTGCTGTCTGTCTCTCTCCTGTGTTTCTGACAGAATAGTCATTTCTGCCCATGCCAGGGACAGGATAAGGTCGGTGGAAATGATCAACTATCATAGAAGCACTGGATTGTGGCAAAAAAAGACTGAGTTTTTGAAGTTGGCTTTGAATTTTGGCTTTGCCACTTAGTATCATGGGATTTAGGACAAGTTAGCAAACTCTTTTGATTTGGAGTTTCTTGTGCTGTAAGTGGAACTCTTGCTGGGTGTGGGGGTGCACACTCTGTTCCAGAGACTCAGGAGGCTGAGGCAGGAGGATCGTAAGTTTGAAGCCAGCTTCATCACCTTAGAGACCCTGTTTCAAAAGGGCTGGGGATGTGGTTCAGTGATAAAGTGCCCCTGAGTTCAATTAAAAAAAAGAAAAGGGCTGGGGATGTGGCTCAGCAGTAGAGTGCTCGCCTAGCACATGCGAGGCCCTGGGTTCAATCCTCAGCACCATATAAAAATAAATCAGTAAAATAAAGGTACTGTATCCAACTACAACTAAAAAATAAATATTAAAAAAAAGAAAGTGGGCCTCTTTCCACCTACCTAGAGTTTCTGTGTGACTTAAATAAGACCATATGCATAAAGGACCAGATGGTACCATCTTAATGCCTATTTTAAGAAGTGAGAGTGGGGAATGGACTGGGACCAGAGGAAGCACTTTGGCTTTTTAGGGGTTCAGTTTAGATCTCAGGATGCATTTTAGAGATCCGTGCAGCCACGGAGGATCATGGAGTTTCCTCCCATAAAGAAATAAAATGATTCCCTTTACAGAGTGTAACCTGAGTGCTCTCATGTTGGGAAGCTGGAAAAGGAACTATATTCAGTTTCATTCAATAAACATTTTTGAGCAAAGGTATTTTCAGTTCTTCCCAAGAGTCAATGATTTTGTGTCTTTAAAAACCCTTTGAACATCTTGGAAAGAAGAAATATTTGAAAACTCTATTATATTTGGCAGTTTTCAGTTATGCACTCAGGAAGTCTCATCTGTTTGGTTCCAAAAGTAGAAACAATGGGTGGAAGCAGAAAAGCTTTCCAACAATGGCAAGGGTCCCTTCCAAAACGTGAGCCTGCTGTCCCCACAGCAGTCCAAGGAGCACGTGGATGATCGTCTTTATCTTCCATGGTTTCCATGGAGGGTTTCTAGCACTCGATGGAGGAGCAGGCTGCTTACTGCTGGGGTCCCTCCCAAATGTATGAGCCTCTGTTTGGGGATCAACAAACCCCCAGCTGATACAGGAGGGGGAGGTTCCCTACTCTGCAGGTTAAAGCACCAGGGATTGGAATTAGGGGGAAATTCCCCTGGGGTTTCCTGACTTCCCTTTCCAAACAGGCTCCTTTTCTTTGGATCCAATTCCCACCGGCATCTTTTTTTTTTTTTTTTTTAGGTACTGGGGATCAAACTCAGGGGTGCTTAATCACTAAACCATATCCCCAGCACACACACACCCCCATGCTTTTTTTTTTCTTTTTTGAGACAGGGACTCGCTAAATTGCTGAGGCTGGCCTCGAAGTTGTGACCCTCCTTCCTCAGCCTCGGAGCTGCTGGATTACAGATGTGCGCCACTGCACCCGGCTCCACTCTGATACCTTTCTTCACCCTAAATGTGCTTTACTTCCACCTCTTCCAAAGGCTTTGAGCTTTTGTGCACTCTCAGTCTGCCGCCTGGTGCAGAACCAGCTTCTCTTCCAGGTGGATCTTTTCCTGTATTCCTGACCAGCTCCAGGAGGATGGGAGGGTAGAATTGCGCAGGGTATACTGCATTCCTGCTAGGCACACGTGTGGGAGCCAGCCGAGAGGGAAAGCAGGGAGTTGCCCCAAAAAGCCCAGTCCTTGTAGAGCTCCAAACTGTTCCTTGGAATTTAGCTTTACTTACACAGCTGAGGGTGTGAGGCTGGGTGTCAACAACCACTGAGTGGCAAGGACAGCAGGAGTGGAGCGGGTGGTGGTAGATGCCCAGGAGTGGGCTAATGCATCTTGGTGAACTGGGCCAGTGGACTGTGGATCTGATTCCTGTTGGCGTGAGAGGCTGTGAAGGGAGAGAGTGAGAGCTAGCCTAGCAGATATGAACCCATCTGACTTAATATTAACACTGATGGAAACAAGACCACTGAGGTGGGGAAGCCACTGATAATTGTGGTGTTTTTCTTTATTTGTTTTGGTTTGATTTTGGCACTAGGGATTGAACCCAGTGCCAAGATTTTATTTTTTATTTTATTTAGAGACAGGTCTTGCTAAGTTGCTTGGGGCCTCACTAACTCTCTGAGGCTGGCTTTGAACTCGTGATCCTCCTGCCTCAGCCTCCTGAGCTGCTGGGATTACAGGTGTGCACCACCTGCCCGCCTACTAATAATTGTTTTAACCTGCATAGGTTATATTATTCAAATGGTACAGAAAAGTCCTCTGCAAAGGTCTCCTTCCTGCCCATCTCTGATCTACCCCAACCCTCTACTTGGAGATGGTGGATGTCACCGGTGTCCACTGTGTCCTTCCCCTGAGATGCTTTAAAGCAAGGGTAAGCCAACTATGACCCACAGCCCAAATTGGGCCCACCACCTAATTTTGTATAATCCATGCACTAAGAATGGTGTTTACATTTTAAACAGTTGGAAAAAAAATCAAAAGAAGATGGTTTCGTGACACGTGAAAATTAATATGACATTTGGACTTGGGCTTTCACAGGTGGCGTTTTGGTGACAGTCACGCTTGTGCATTTATACTCATTGTCTCTGGCTGTTTTTGTTTTACAAAGGCAGAATTGAGTAGTTGCAAGAGTCTGTGGCCCATGAAGCTGGAAATGTATCATCTCATCCTTTACCTAGGTTTGTTGACTCTAGAAATAAAACAAATAAAATACAGGTAGTTATAAATTATTTTTGACATAAATGGTAGCATATTTAATGAATTCTACCTTCATTCACTTTCCCTTGGAGCCAGTACCATACCAATACTGTAATAAAATAAAATCTTTATTTTTATTTTATTTTTTTCTGGTACTGGGGATTGAACCCAGGGGTACTCTACTTTAGTCCTTTTGATTTATTTTGAGTTAGGGTCTCACTAAGTTGCCCAGACTTGCAATCCTCTGGCCTCAGTCTCCCCAATAGCTATGCACCACCGCCCCTGACTTAGAGTCAATTTGATTTTAGACATGCTGGGTTTAAGGCAAAGACCAGTTATCCAGAGCCTGGGTAGACCCCTGGAAATAAGTGCTCAGTAGGTGGATGGGTTCATGGTCTAGAGGCTTGGAGCCTAGGAGTGGAGATCTGAGGAACAATTGTGGGGAGGTCTTCAGTGTGGATATGCCTGTGACACTGCAGATCAAAGATGTCCCTGGACAGAAATGAAGCACTGTTCATAGTAAACTGTGAAGGTTAATAGGTTGACAGAAAGACAGTGAATGAGGAGCATTAAACTAACCCTGAAGGAACAGTAAATACTAAAGACAATTGATAGTTCTCTTCTTGATTCAGAAATAAGCCAATAAGAGGAAGTGTTGAATTGTGAGCAGAGGAGAGCCATGGATATTTGTAGAGTGCCTACTGTGTGTCTCCTGCCGTACACATGGTCCTCACCACTATTTTTTTTTCTTTTGTACTAGGGATTGAGCCCAGGGGTGCTTAACCACTAAGCCACATCCCCAGCACCCTGCCCGCCCCCCCCCCCCCCCGCTTTTTAAAAAATATTTTTTAGTTGGACACAATAGTTTTATTTAATTTGTTTATTTTTGTGTGTTGGTGAGGATCGAACCCAGGGCTTTGCATTCTACCGCTGAGCCACAACCCCAGCCCTCCCCAGCCATTTTTGTTTTTTTATTTTGAGACAGGGTCTTGCCAAGTTGCTGAGGGCCTCACTAAGTTGCTGAGGCTGACTTTAAACTTTTGATCCTCCTTCCTCAGCCTCCGGAGTTGCTGGGATTACAGGCACTCACCACCGTGCCCAGCACACGGTCCCTTATTTACCTGTTACTCTCTGAGGTTGTATCATTAACTCATTTTACAAATGAGGAGATTGAGGCTCAGGGAGGTTAAGGGACCTTTTTCTCACATCAGTGAGTGATTCAAGTGAGTATCTATTTGCAATAAGGCCTCTTCTTTCCCTTGTATCAACTAAGGTACCACCTTGGGCTGGGAGCCCTCCTGGGCTTTGCCAACCCATTTCTGGTCCTAGCTCTCTCATATGCAAAAGAGGCATTTGTCACCGTGCCGGCTGCAGTCTTTTCCTGTTCTCACCTAGCCTGAATCTATTATGGGTGAAAACATAAGGGAAAGAGATAGTCCTCTAAGAGTGAAATGCAGAAAACTGGAAGAGGAGAGGAAGGTAAGTTCAGCCCTTTGTATGTATCAGACCCAGCTCTCTGGCAGATCCTTAGAGGACAATATTTTTATTTTTTTTTAAAGAGAGAGAGAGAATTTTAATGTTTATTTTTTAGTTATCGGCGGACGTAACATCTTTGTTTGTATGTGGTGCTAGAGGATCGAACCGGGGCCACACGCATGCCAGGCGAGCGCGCTACTGCTTGAGCCACATCCCCAGCCCCATTAGAGGAGAATATTATTCCTTGATCTGGAGGAAGATTCTGCAGTCTCTGTGTCTAGGCTGGGAACTTGCCTATCACCCTCATTCCACAGTCCCGAGCTCTGCTTAATTAAGTACCTGCACTTGAACTGCAGGAGGCGTTGGGGCTGGAGAGCAGTGGACAGCGCTGGGCAGGTCTCTGGGTGCCTGCGCTGTGGCTCGCTTTCCGAGGAGCTGCAGCTAGGGGGCTGTCTGATGTTACCGAGGAGGAGCGGCGGGGTGGGAGCCAGGGGAAGGCGAGGGCGTGAGCCATCAGGCTCCAGGAGCCGGGGGTGTGAGTGTGTTTATGTAGGACCCGGCCAACCTGCAGTTTCAGATTTCAGAGCCAGCTTGCCGGGGAGACTTGCCCTCGGTTTTCAGTCAGTGCTGGAGCAGGGAGAGAGCCCACACCAGAGTCTTGCTGGGGAGCTGGGGAAATTCTCCCTCCCGGGGCTCTCTCCCTGTCTCCTTCCTTCTCACGCATGAGGGCTGCATCGGCCACCCTGGGCAGTGTTTTTGCAACCAGGAGTTTTGCTTCTTTGCTTCCTGGTCAGCGTCTGCCATCTCCTAATTGGGTTCTGACTTTCAGCATGAAAGGTAAAATCAGGGTTCCTGGGAATCTCGGCTGGAAAGAACTGGGCTACCCAAACCTGTGGGGAGGACCAGGGAGAAAGATGCATGTGCTGGACACAGAGGAGTATGTCCTAGCAAGGGATGAGACAGAGAAAGAGGGAGAGAGACTGTGTGTGTGTGTGTGTGTGTGTGTGTGTGTGTGTGTGTGTGTGTGTGTGTGTGTGTTGCATGCATGTGCAGGTCTGGGGCATGCCCTTTCGTAGTTGGGATGCAAATCACCTTTTCCTCTTTCCTTTCATTCTTGTTTCTCTCCTTACAAATAAGAATATCCCATAAATGTCCATCTTCCTGGGGTTTCCAACAAGAAGTTAGTGAACATTTTTAATTTTTGGAATAGAAGGTGAATATTTTCTCACTTGACGCCAGGGGTTGCAGAGAGAATTTAGAGACGATGTTCACACTGGAGATGCATAACCTGGAGTCAGCCCTGGGTTTTTATTTTATTTATTTATTTAAGTACCTGGGATTGAACTCAGGGGTGATCGACCACTGAACCACATCCCCAGCCCTATTTTGTATTTTGTTTAGAGACAGGGTCTCACTGAGTTGCTTAGTGCCTCACTGTTGCTGAGGCTGGCTTTGAACTTGCAATCCTCCTGCCTCAGCCTCCAGAGCTGCTGGGATCACAGGTGTGCACCACCACCGCTAACTGTGACCCATATGATTCCAGCCTGGGCTCCGTGTGCAGTTAGGCTGAACCAGCCTAAGAATTCTGAGCTCCCAGACCAGCGCCAGGAGCACTTTCTTCTGCCTCAGAATGGGACAGGAAGGAGGCCAATGCCTTGGATGGGTGGGGCTGGCATTCAGCCTGAAAACAAATTTGGGTGGGGAGGTGATTGGTGGGTGGTGGGTGAGGCTGGCTGAATGCGGCTCTGTCTTCTCTGTTCATTTCCTGTGTTATCAGTTGCAAGGAGCAGAGATCAGAGAACTACCTTGTTCAGGGGGTTGGTGGGCGGGCAGCCTGGCCTAGCTGCCAAGACCCATTTGAGCAGTGGCTGGCCCTGTGGCAGCACATGCTGTGGGGCTGGATCCAGCAAGAGAGGTGGGTGGGCCGGGATGAATGGGACTCAGCAAGAGGCTGGAGGTGGTTTTTGTAAAGCAGATTGGGGTGGGGAGATATGCTTTGGTCAAGGAGCCTCCTGGAGAGAGCTGGAGGCAGAAACCTAGGGTGGTTATAAAGGAAATAAGGAGTGGGGGCTGGGGAGCTCTAAACTCTGATGCATTCCAGACTTGCAGCCCATCCAGAGATCTCAACTCTGCAGAGAGATAATCTGGGATAGATGAGAAAACCAGGGTTCGCCTACTCACTTCTGAATATAATGAGATGATGTGAGCTGGGCACCATGCAGTAAAAACATATTTTGAACACCCAAAATCAGACGGTGCAGTTGAATTTGGGAGGCAATCACATTGCTGTTTGTTAGACAACATAATTAATAGTTTGTACAGTTATTTTTGAAACTTTGGGTATTTAAGAAAATTTTTAGATTTATATCGCTAGCTACTTCCAAATAGAATTTGCAGCATTAATGTATGTTTGGTAGATGGTGCTGTGCGTGATTTTGAACAACAGATAGTCATAACCATCTTTTGTTTGATTGCATTGTTCTTCTTTGCTCAGAAGCAGAGCGGTTTGGTTTTGTATTTCCACTGTCAGTCAAGTACAAATCAGCAGGTGCCCCTGCCAGGTCCCAGGGAGCATTTGGAGCTGCTTCTGCCCCCTAGGATCGCCCAGACTAACTGCAGTCCTGTAAGGAAGTCAGAGAAGTTTGTCCCTACAGTACAGATAAGGAAACAGAAATCAAAAGATGCTGCTGAGATTAGAGGTTGGATCTTAATTCTAACTCTTGCCAGAGGTTAGTCACAGAAGGGCAAGGGTTAGAATTAAGATCCAATCCTAACCCAGTGTGCCACACTGTGTACCTGGAGTACTTCCCCCTGCCCCATGACAGAGTCCTTCTTATATGTATGTCCCTGTACCTGTTCATCCACCATACTTTCCACAGCAGGGTAATGAGAAGGAAGCCATAATCTGTGAAAGGCAGAATGGAAAAACTGCTCCGTGGGATGGATTCTGTCTTCTCTGGGCCGTGAATTGTGCAATTAAATAACATCAGTGGTTTCATGCTTATGTTATATTGCTGGTTTGATGGTCTGTGCCACTCACCATAAATTGACTTTATTTCTTGGATTTCCCCTCCCCCCCCCCCCCCCAGTGCTGGGGATAGAACCCAGGGCCTCATGTGTACTAGGCAGGCCTCTACCCCTGAGTCACATCCCTAGTCCTCCAATAATTCTTGGCTTGAGGCAAATTGCCTTCTTCTCTTTGAATTATGCATGCCTTCCTGAACAGGCCAAGGGGACGGTAAAATTCAGGGGCTCTCAGAAACTTGGGAGGTCCATTAGGGAGGAAGATGCTTGCCAAACACGAACACTTGATTTATACAATAATCAACATGCATTCGTGCTTTATAATTGGCAGAGTGTCTTCACATAAGCAAAGATAGCATGCCTGTCCCCTCTCTTCCACGCATGTCCAATTGGGAAGGTCTAAGTCTCCAAGGATTAGGAGTTTTCTTTTAGTTCTTAGGCTCGAGCCAAAACTGACATAGAGTTCGTCTAGCCTACTGATTCCCAAATTATGGTCCATGGCAGAGTTTACCCCAGTCTGAGGCATTGTGAGAAAAGCAGAGGAAATGTACTCAATTTTTAATTTATTTATTTTTTCCAGAAAGCAAGATGTATTCAGTTAAAATGTATTTTTGTGTGGATAGGAGATGAGCTAAAATATTTTGAGGTTACAACGTTCTGATTCTTTTCATGAACCGATGGTGAGAATAGATGGTAGCTGGGCTTTTAAAATGTCCTTATTTGGCAAAATAAAAAGTTGGCAACCTTCTATTGGTTCCTCAAATTTCATTTTTTTTTTTTTTGAAATTTTACTGGTCCATGAAATCCAAAAATTTTTGCCTCCAGGATCTTCTCCAAATAGACTCCCCGATAAGGCCTCTTTGGAGCAGATTCCTGAAAATTTGAAATCTGATCTTGCTACCATCACTCTTTCTCTGTGGGTCCTTTGAACATGATGAGTCTTGGCTCCTACATTCTGAATCTGTAAGAAGCTCCTATCTCTGGCACAAGGCCACCAGCAAAGGGATGTGCCCTGGCTTCCTCTTCCCCTGTGTTCTGAATGACAGGCAGCAGACCTTCCTTTCTCCGAGGGGCTGTGGACTGGGCCTTGCCAGTTCCTATTCCCACACTCATCTTCTAGAATTGTTGGAAGTCATCTTCCTTGTGTCCTTGGAAAAGATAGAAGGGGATGCGTGGGCTGTGTTTTGGGAACAGCACAAGATGTATTTTACATTTATTTGGGTCCTTTGTGTCTAGTGTCAATCATTCAGAAACAAGGTGGTCTAGAGACAAGGCCATTAAAAAAAAAATCTCAGTGTCAGGTTTTGAAGTGGTGGGTCTACTTGAGCTCTTGAGTCTAGACTGGAGATTTTCCAACTCTGTACTTTTGGAGACATCAGAGTGTCTACCTTTGAGGAGTTAGGCCTGGAATTGTAACAAACATGTGGGATTCCCCAGGCAGATCCCCAGCTGCCAGGACCTGAGATTGGTGTGCACATGTGTGCAGACTTGTATGAGTGAAAGCTCTCAGGGAAAAACTAGTTTCAAACCACTTTGGAAACTGGACTAGAGGCTCTCTCTCTCTTTTTTTTTTTTTTTTTTTTTGAGGTTCATCCCAAGGCCCTTTTTTAGAAACACAGGAACTTCTTTGTGGGAGAGAATTTTCTAATTTTCCCACCCCATTTTTTTCATGTTCTGAAACATGAAAGCAGTCAATTTCCTAAATTAGGAAGGCTGTTAAATTTGGGGCATGGGGTGGGGCAGAGAGAAGTAGGATAAGCTAGTAAGGGGAACATCAGGTTCTAATCTGGGAGACCAAGCCAAGGTGCCTGAGATTTCTCCCTGCCACAAGGTTTCTGGTTGGTGCTGGGTCAACCCAGGGGCCTGGCGCTTAGCACCGTGGCACAGACTGAACCTCTGACAGATGATGGATGCCACAGACCTGTGCGTATGAACGGAGGGGGACCCAAATGAAAAAGGATCCAGGAAGTGTATGTTGAAGTTCTCTGCACTTTCCAGGCATGCTGGAATCCTACCACTATTGGGGGGTGTGGTGGTGGGGGTGGCGCTGCAAGGTTTGAGGCAGGAAGAGGGCAAGGTAGAAGCTGGTTTGGGCAACTTAGGGAGACCCTGTCTCAAAATTTTAAAAAGTCTGGATGTAGCTCAGTGGTAGAGCACTCGCCTAATGTGTGCCAGCCCCTGGGTTCAATCTCAATTACTGAAAGGAAAAAAAAAAAGCATCTTTTCTGAGATGCTCAAGCCAGGAGGGTAGAAGGTATTAACCGTCCAGCATGGCTTCTTCTGAATGCAAAGGTCAAGGACATGACATGGACCTTTTATTTGGTTTGGTTTGTTTAGGGACTGGTGATTGAACCTGGGGGCACATAGCCACTGAGCCATATCCCCAGCCATTTGTGTTTTTGAGACAGGGTCTTTTTAAGATACTGTAGCTGGCTTTGAACTCAGGATCATCCTGCCTCAGCCTCCCGAGCTGCTGGGATTACAGGTGTGTGCCACCACGCCTGGCATGACTGGGACCTGTAAAGACATCCTGGGTTTATCATGGGTAGGCCATAGAAATCCATATCGCCACTCCTGGGCCACCTTTGTCTCTAACTTGCTTTGCGGTCTTGGGCAACTCCGTCCATATCTTCTGGCCTCAGATGCTTCGTCTGTGAGATGAGGGAATTGAATTGAATTGCCGCCAGTCTGACGTTTAACTCTGCCTGCTTCAGTGCTCCACTTGACAGTGGGGACTCCCTAAGAACATAGGGTAGACTTGGCCATTCCGAGAGAAGAGCGTCCCGTACCTCAGCCAGCACTGCAAGCCTCCCGCAGTTTGATTGCTTAAGGTGGCACCTGGCTGGGTATCTGGCAGATCCAGGGTCAGAACTGAGAAGCCCACTTAGGTGACGGTGCCTCAGAGAAGGTTGAGTCATACAGTGACCCACCAGTTCCTACCAGGTCTGGCTAGAGCCGAGAGATTGAGGAATGGAATTGCCCAAGGTTGTTCACTGTTCTTGACCAGAACTGGTTTCTCATTTTAAAAGCCTCCCGGGGCCATGAGATGGCATCAGGAGAAACATGCCAAACCTGTTCCACTGTATGTTGCATGTGTCTGTCCCCCCCTCACCTTCGGAGTCCCATCTTCGTTGTCACCCTCACACTCAGAAGCTTTTCCTTCCTTCGTCCAGGTGCCTGCAAACCCAGGTCCCCCTTCTCATGGTGTGTCCTTGGCTGGGTCAGGTATGCCCCTGGGGGGCCTCTAGGGAACAGGTGATGCGGATGAGCTGTGGGGTGGTAGTGCAGAGAGGGCTGGAAGCCCAGTGAGGTGGGGAGTCGGGAGGCATGTTTGGAATCCCGAGGCATGTCTATACCTGAAGTCTAACCAAATAATAACAACACACTGCCTCTACCAGTCTGCTCGGCGTAGAAGAGCAGCAGGGTTTTATGGGCCGGTCTTTGGATCGTCTCCCCTGCCCCATACCAACTTGCGTTCCAGGGAGCCAGCTCCGGGCTGCAGGAACCCAGAGATCCTCTCCAGGTTGGAGGTGAGGCAAGGGGCTTTGAGTGGCTGTCATGAGTGTCAGTATCTTTAGCTTAAATCACTCTGGCGACTGTCCTGAAATCCTGTGTTTGGGGACTAATCCGTGGTTATAGAGCCCTACACTTCATTATTGGAATCTTGCAGGGCCTGTGGAGCTTAGCTCAGTCCATGGAACATACTGTGTATTACATAAAGCCTCCAGCAGGCACTGAGCAGCTCCACATCAGACATTTTAATAATGCTGCAGCGAGACTTATCTAAAGAGTCACGTAAGTGGGATACATAAAGAGTCTCATACCAGGTCGGGTCATGTTCTGCTGCCAGATAGGTTCAAGTCTGGTTGGGTTTTGCTACCAGTTGAGTTAGGAAAAACAAAACAAAACAAAAAAACACTTTGTTTTTAGCTGTCTGTGGATTTTGGAATGCTATGAAAGCACTGTGGTTCCGTGTTGCCTCCTATAATCTTAAAAGGTTGGAATTATCTTCCCATTTTACAGATGAGGAAGCTGGGGCTCAGGGGATCAGGGACTTGCCTAATGCCCTTCAGCTGGCAAGTGGCCAAGCTGTGATTCCAGGTCTGTCTGTCTGTCTGTAGACTTTTTCCTCAGGGTAGGGATCTTGCCCCCTTGGGAAGGAGCAAAGAAACATTCAGGGTGGGGCCGGGGAGCTCCGAATCTGGCGTCTTCTCTGGCGGGAGGCACTTTCTGCACATTTGGAAGGGATCATTTATTGACTCATTCTTATTTATACATTGACTGCTGGGACCTCAGTAGGCTAAAAAGCTCCGAAGAGAGGAAGCTAAAGTTCAGTCAACTTTGTGGCTTTACAAGAAGAATCCAGCTGGCTTTGTGGGGGCTGAGAGAGCCAAGAACAAATGGGGTCAAGTTGGGTTGAGTGAGGGAATCATCATCCACAGTGGAGGGGGCCCCTGTGCAGAGCTAATGGAATGCTCCGTGCTTCCTGCCTCCCCAGCGGCTCCTGGCTGCACAAGTCTCATTCAGAGTACAGAGCATCTGGAGAGAGGGCCCAAGCGCTAGGACCATAATCCCCAGATAAGGATGAGAGTGATGTGCAGCTTGGGATAGGGAGAATTCAATTAGGGGGTCTCACTGGTCTTCATTAGTGATGTGAAAAGACGTCAGAGGAAGTGCTAATTCAATCTGCCGAACATAACACTTCATTGGAAAGATGGACATGGGCCTGCTGCATGGGCAATGGTTTAGATGACCTCCCTCTCCTACCTTCTGGATGCTGTCGGATAGCCTCTGCCATCTCTGGCTCATGCCTAGGTCAGGTCGGATTTGGACCTTCCCTAGGCAGGCACACACGAGTCCACGTGCTTCTCTGCAGAGAGGAGCCTGTTGTTGGTGAACTCTAAGCAGCAGAAGTGCCAGCTGGTCTGGAGGAGAGTGGCCTGTGCTGTGTCCTTCATTAGGAAGATACCCACTAGGAGAGATGGTAGCTTAGTTGCCATAGGAACAAGGAACATCTGCTCCAGCCAATTAGAGAACAGATGGGGGGTTGGGGCGGAAGTCTTCTTAAAGGGACCATGGATGCCAGGGACATAGACTTTCTTAAAGAACACTTGAGGGGCAGACTGGACCCATCGGCCTATGAGAATTGTGGGGTTCTGAAACAGCAGAGGACCCAGGTACTTTAGAAAGTACTGGAAAGAATGTACGACTTTCTTCTCAGTGATGGCTGTCCATTGTTGGGAATACGCTTCAAAGCTGTGTCCACTTGCTAGCCACCAGCTCGGCCTTCCCTGAGTCCTTCAGCCGGCAGCAGTCAATGTCTTACTACACACACCTGGGGATCTTGGGGCCAACCCGCGTCTCCTGTTGCCAGCTCCCTCTCACTCGTGCACACCTGGAGCTTCTCATTGCTGTGGTAGTGGGCTTGCCTGCTTTCTCTCAACCCTTGCCCCTGTCCTTGTCCTCCCAGATGGCTTGGCCCATAGGGAAACCAAGACCTCCCAGAACTCCTAGTCCTGTCCCTTCCTCCTCCCATTTGCCTCGTTTCTCCCTCATACGGATGGATGGCAAGTCGAGGTGAGATGCTGGGTCCTCTAGAAGTCACCTGATCCCTTCCCTGGTATTGGTGGGGAGACTTCTGGGTCCAAGTTAAGAAACCACTCAAAACAGCTCAAGTCCCAGTGGAGGTTTAATATGAGGGCACTGGCGTGTTTCTCAGAGCTCAGGGACGGAGACATGGCTGGACCACAGGAACGAATTGGAACCAAGAAGCCGTATGCCAAGGCGTGACCTTGGTTCCTCTTCGTGGACTGGCTCCCTCCTTTTGCGGGTTGCAGAGAGGACTTTCAGCTTCCTGGTCGGCCCACAGGGTGGGAGAGACGGGAGGCTGTTTCCCTTGTGTCCAGGTTGACCAGTGGGGTCATCTGATCTCTCTTCTCTCTCAATCCTGGTTCTCATCTTGGGGGAGAGATTTTGGCTGAGCTGAGATCACAGGGTGTACCGGATAACCAAGAGAATGGCACAAGTGGTAACCAAGACAGTCCCAAGTTTTGGGAATGTGGCTATTTCCATGGTAACTGTGGATGTGGGGGTGGGGGCAATTTCTAGAAAGGGGCATACATGAGTTTGGCTTGGAGAGTTTACACCCCTGGTCTCTCATGCTCAGCTCTTTTGCTGTCTGATGATGACCACTGACAAGGTCTGGTAGATAGCATGGCAGTGTGACTGAAGGAGCCAAGATATGGTTATGTCACTGCCCTTCCCCATGGGCAGAGCCTGGACCAGTGGCCGTTCTACCTGTTACCCTATCCACCGGTAAAATGCTATTGTTTTATTTAAGTCCTTCGTAGCAGATTCAGACACCAGGGATTCAACGTCCAATCACTTCACATTTGGAAAGCTCATCACCGATTCTAAATTCAGTCCTTCATAATGTAATTGAATCTGTCTATGGTCTCTCATTCCATCTTGGGCTTAGAGGAGGATTGAGGCCCCCATCTTTTAGATGGACCAAATTAATGAAGATAGAATTATTTCTGCATGACGGGAGGCTGAGGCAGGAGCATCTCACTAAGCCTTGATACTTAGTGAGACTCTCAGCCACTTAGTAAGACCCTGTTTCCAAAAAAAAAAAAAAAAAAAAGGCTGGAGATGTAGCTCAGTGGCAAAGCAGCCCTGGGTTAAATCCCCGGTAACTACCCCCACAAAAAAAGATATTATTTCTGCATGAGAAGACAAGAGTTTAGGTGTAGGGGATATGGAATTTGGCACCTTTCTGGATGGCCGCTACCTTTCATCCAAAGAAACCCCAGAGAAGAGAAGCCTCTGACTGCATACAGAAATGGCAGAGAGCGCTCTTCTAGATTTCTCTTTCCCACAAACCCAATCAAGTTTGGACCATAAGAAAGGTGTGGAGGTTCAGGGAGGTCAGGGGGCTGGGGAGATACGAGGTATAGGAAGAAGAAGACAGGGCCAAGGTGCCATCGTCCCTCCCTTACCTACACTAATGGAGCTTGGGGGGGGGGCTGGGTAGGCAAAGAGCCCCAAGTCCTTTTTGATCTTTGACAATGAACAGCTCACAATTAGCAATGTGGAGGGGGATGGATTTCACTTCCCATGTTTCTGGTGTCCCACAGCTTGGGAGACTGAGATGATGATGACCATTAACTGTCACAGCATTGTTTCTGTGTGTACGAAGTCATTGAATTCTCACGACACATCCCAGGAGGTACAAGGTTACAGCTAAGAAACTGAGGCCTAGAGAGTTTGAGTAAGTTGTCCAAAGCCCCAGTGCTCCCAAGGAGCTGAGCAGGATGCAAATTTAGCATGCAGATTCTTCCTCCTCTCCCTTCTGATGAGGAAGTCAAACAGTTCTATCCCAGGTGAGCTGGAAGGAGGCCCCAGTGAATGGAGCTTCTCCAGGGGAGGGCTCTTGTCCTCTGTAGCTGTGCTCAAATGGCCGTAGTAGAATTTCTTGACCGAAAGAGGAAAGTTAGAGGTGGATGAGGATTAATTTTTATTCTGAGATTTTTGTCTTTCTTTAAAAATTTTTTTTTTTAGTTATAGATGGACACCATACCTTTATTTTATTTGTTTATTTTTATGTGTTGCGGGGGATCACACCCAGTGCCTCATGCAGACTAGGCAAGTGCTCTGTCACTGAGCCACAACCCCGTCCCTGAGATTTTTTCAACAAGAGAAAAACAATTCACATTTAGATGAAGCATGTTTTCTGCTACCAGAAGTTTAAATGGCACATCACAGACAAATGTTGTTAGAGCCAGGAGATTTTTTTTTTTTTTAGGAAGAAGGATGCATTAGTCAGTCGGTGACTTCCTCCATCGGAATCTATCTATATCTCTACCCTGCCGATTCTTTTAACTTCTCTCTCAGTGGAGCTGGTGGCTGGGAGGGAGGGATGTGGAGGTGTCTCTGTGGGTGGTGAGAACCATATGCCTACCCGACCCCACCTTCCTGGGGTCACATAGGAGAAGCTCCCATGATGCTCTGCTTCTCTTGCTTCCTGTCCTCTTCCATATTCACTCCCTAAATCTCTCACCTCCACCTTCCACGTGTGCAGATGTGGAACAGCAGTCCCGGGGCTGGAGGAGCAGGCAGAAGGCAGGCCCCAGGCCCTGCTTGGCTGTGCTCCTAGGGCTGTGTGGGAGGGCGCCGCAGAACTACCTTCCTCCCATCTCGCCTGACTTCCCTGGAGCCAGTGAGGTGGGGGAGTCTCTGAGCAGAGCAGCAGGAGGGCCTGGAGAGGCCCAGGAGCTAGACTATTTCTGTAACACAGACACATCTGCAGCCAGCCACAGAGAAGGTCAATCTCTGGGCGCAGGGCTGGAATGCACGGGCTGGGCAGTGGGGAGAGCTGTGGTTTCCCCTTTCTGGCAGCCTGGAGGGCTTTGCTGTGTGTGCCCTTTGGGGAAGGTGGGGCTGATTGTAGCCAAACCTGTGGACCAGGGAGATGGCCAGGATGCAGTACACTGGAGAGGGTGGGATGGACACCCATGGCACCGAGGGGCACAGGAACTGAATTCAAGGTGTGGGAGTTCCAGCTCATGCTCTGTGCCATTTAAAAAATAATAATAATAATCAGGTCAGGCAGAGCACTGAGTGAGAGGAGAGAGAAATAGCTTTGGAAAGAGACTGGGAGGCTCACGGAGACACACGTGTGCAGGCGTGGGCCAGTGGTCACTCATGCACGCGGGGCAGGCTGTAAGTTGACGTGAAGTAACGTGGCTTCTCATTGAGGTCCCTCACCGGCACTGGCCCTTTCCAAGGTTCTGACACATAAATTCGTGTTTGTAGTTTCTTTCTTAATAAGGACCCCACATTGTGTAAGGGTTAGGCCTCACAACGCCTGGCTCTACTCCTGCATCCTTGGGCTCCAACAGACACGCAACCACCCCTCCCGGCCTCACGCTGCCTCCTCCTAGCCCTGTCCCCTGCTCACATTCGTCCTGGAGTGACTGTGCTTCCCTCTTGTCCCCACATGTGCACGCATGTGGTTTGGGGCTTCTTGAGTGTCTGTTTATAGTTAGGAAATCGCCCTGCTCCTCCTCTGCCTCTGTCACAGAGGGAACATTGGAGGGAAGTCTGACTGCTGCGTGACCTCTGGCCACCCTGCCCATCCCCTTCCGCCCTCTAGGCACACGATCCCTGAATTTACTCTCAGGCTGTGGATCCTCCCAGCCCAATCTAACCCTCTCAGACAGGGTTTCAGGTGGGCAGTTGGCCTTTAGAGAGAGGCTTTTCCAGAAGAACCCAGAGCTCCCAGGTCCTGGGGGCTTCTTTTGTGCTCTCACATACTCTAGGGGCCACTGGATTCCCTCCCTTGTGTCTAGTGGGCCCCCAGGGAACAAGAACTTGTCCACATGATCGAGCTGCATAGGTCACAGCAAGAGCACTAGAACTTGAGATTCTTCGTGCCCAGTGATGATGCTCCTAGAATTCACTTGCTTTTTAATTTCCAAGTAAGACATGACAGAAGAAAAAGTCTACGTCCCAGTTCCAAAGGCATCAGGGCAGGCATGCATGCACACTCCTGAAATCCCAGCTGCGAGCGTGGGCCAGCGGTCACACATGCACACAGGGCAAGCTGTAAGTTGATGTGAAGGCCAGAGGCAAGAGGATTGCAAGTTCAGGGCCAGCCTCAATTTAGCAAGGCCCTAAGCAACTCAGCAAGACCCTGTCTCAAAATATTAAAAAAGGGTTGGGGATGTGGCTCAGTGGTTAAGTGCTCTGGGTTCAAAACCTAGTACCAAAAAAAGAAAGAAAAAAGGCACTAGAGGCAGACCTCCCTCCTGTTTGAGATTCCCAGGTGCCGATTATTCTGTTCCTAGACTGCCTCTTTCCATCACTTGATCTGGGGTTTTAAAGGCTTCACAAACTAGATTTAGGAATCTCTGTGCCATCTTGATGGATGATTTCCTTAGGAACAATTACTAAACATCCATCTTTATGTGACAGTGTGGTGAAGGGTTTTATAATCTGAGGGCTTTATGGTCAAAATTAGGTCATTGTCTCCTAGAGGTGAACAGTTCAAGGCAGATGCAGGCAGACGATAATGATTACTGGCATTTATTGAACATTTATTAAGTGCCAGCAACTCCCTTGAATTCTCCACTGGTATAATCTCATTTAATCCTGTAATGAACCCATGAGGTGGGTCCTTCTATTGACTTCTTTTGACAGCTGGAGGAATGGAGCACAGAGAGAGGTAAGTCATTCACCCAAAGTCCCTTAGGTAGTAACTGCCGGAGCTGCGATTGGAACAGGGACAGTCTGACTCCACAGCCAAAAATCTCAAGACGAATGCAGAATTCAGTGCAGTGAAAATAAACGGAAGGATTAGTTGGTAGGATGATGCATGAGAAGGGAATTTCAAGTTGCACAACTAACATCAAGTGGGAAGAGAGCCCGCTTTGGACTGTGTCCTGGGCTCTAATTTCTGTCCTCTCTCACTTCCTAACCATGTAGCCTAAGGCTGGTTACCTGGCCTCCGGTTCCTCCTCAAAGAACCAGACAGCGGTACTGATCTCTGGAGGTTAGCAGAGAATTTGCTAGCATCCTGGCTTGGTGAGGTGTTGATTTCCTTTCCTTTCTGTGCAAGTTGTCAAGTTTTCCTTGGGAAGGTGAGGAGTAATTTGGGAATTCAAGACTAATCCAGTTGTTTCTGGAGGAAAATGTCCAACCAGCCCTGCAATCCCCTGCCTCCAAGAGACTTCTTGCTGCCACCATCTCCTCCTACTTCTCCTCCAGGCTTGCCTGCAGTTGGAGGAGTTGCAGGCTGCACAGGGCGGAGTGTTTGGCT
The DNA here is from genome assembly GCF_052094955.1 of Ictidomys tridecemlineatus. Classification (NCBI taxonomy): domain Eukaryota; kingdom Metazoa; phylum Chordata; class Mammalia; order Rodentia; family Sciuridae; genus Ictidomys; species Ictidomys tridecemlineatus. The sequence goes on along the minus strand of NC_135486.1, from coordinate 32,500,394 downwards.
TCAGGCAGCTGTCAGACAGCTGTCACCCTTTTGGTCTCTCTTCCTTCATCATCATCCTCTTTTTTCTTTTAAAAACAAGGACAGCCTCTTGCATAACCACAGTGCAATTAGCAAATTCTGGAAATCTAATACTGATACCGTTCTAACATACAGTTCATGTTTAAATTTTTCCAAGTGTCCTAATAATGTCATTTTAGAATCTAATTCAGGGTCGAGTCTCTTTGCTCTCTCTTAACCTGGACAAGTCGCTCGGCTTTTCTTCGTTGTTTGTGGATGGACCTTTCTTTAAGAGTATCTGGGCCTTCCTGGTGTTGTTCTGTCTTTCTTTTTCCTCTCTCCTTCCCCCATCCTTGAGCAGGCCTGACTACTAGGGTGAGAGGCTTAGGGCACTCTCTGTGGACACGAAATTTAAGACAGAGTTTGCCAAAAGGCTGGGCAATCAAGATTAATAATACTATAATGCATATTTTAAAACAACAGCCTAATGCAAGCATTTCATTCATTTTTTTTCCTCCCATACTGGGGATTGAACCCAGGGCTTTGAGCATGCCAGGCAAGCACTGACTATACCCCAGCCCTTTTTGATTTTTGATTTTGAGACATGGTCTTGCTAAGTTGCCCAGGCTGGCCTCAAACTTGAGCTCCTCCTGCCTCAGCCTTCTGAGCACACCATGACTGACATTTTTATTACTGCATGGGCATATTTATTTATCTTTTTAAAGGCAAAATTGATTAAGTATTACTTTTTCAAAGTACCCGTTCAGGGAATGTGGCTCAGTATAGAGCCCTTGCCTGGCAGGCATGGGGCCCTGGGTTTGATCTCCATTACTGCAAAAACAAACCAAAAGATTGCATCAAAAATAGTATAAATCATTCCCCCCACTCTCCCACCCCCCAGTTCTGGGGATTGAACTCAGGAACTCACGTATAATAAGCAAGCTTTGTACCACTGAGACATATATCCCCAGGCCATCCCACCCTTCTTTTTTTATTTTGAGACAGAGTCTATTGCCTAGGTTGTCTCAAACTTGGGATCCTCCTGCCTCAACCTCCTGAGTAGCTGGAATAGTATAAATCATGCTTGCTGAGTTTTTGGGTGCCCTTGTGCTTCGTGCCCCTGTGGTCTGCAGGGTGGGTTCTCTTCTGCCCATCATCCCATTCTCAGAACAAGGGAGAAAGAGAGGTGGGGCCCAGCCAGCTGCTGTCCTTGTCCTGGGCCAGAAGGGAGGAAGCGGGAGGAGGAGGGAGGGTGGGGACAGGGAGAAGAGGAGGGAGAGGAATGGTACTAGGGCCTCTGGCTGGGAGCTAACAGCTTCCAGCTGCTTCCACACCCAGTAGACTTCCGCTGGGGGAGTGGTGGTTGGTTGGTTTTTTCCTTTCTTCCCATCAGATGTGTGATCTAATTAGATCCCAGGACCCCTCACCCTACCAGTGCTCCCTGTCTTAACATCACGGTGGTTCCCTTAATTGATCCTGTTCTGAACCCAAGTCTGCTACTGTTCTTATGCATCCAAGGAGCCTTGGGGCTCTGTCCCTAGCATGCCCCTTGAACCCCTTGAACCGCGTGGGGGTGGGGGGAGGGGCTTTCACAGGATCTGTCCCCCAGCAAGGCTGTCATGCCAGCTAAGTCCCTCCACCCTCACCTGGCTCCGAGTCTAGTGGATGGTGGAGCAGCGTCAGGGTGCTCACCTGTCAAGGAGGAAGGCCCCAGGGAGGGCTGTCTTAGCAAAGCCCCTTAACCTCACTGAGCTTCAGAGGTGTGTAGTTTTGTGAGATGCAAGTGGTAGTACTTTTCTACCTGCCTCATAAGATCTGAAAGAATCAAATGAGATAATGAGAGAGTTCTGTGAACGGGTAAAGGGTTTGACTTGACATTCCCCTTTTGTAAACAGATAACGTCCTTTATTTTTATAAAGTCCATGTTCAGATCTGCCTCATTCATTGATCCAAACTCATGAGAGGGAGGAACACAGGCTGCTCACACTCCTGCTCATCTGCCTTCACGCAGCATTTCTATCAGAGGGAGGCAGGTGCCTGGGAAGCCTGGAGTCCTGCCCGCTCCTCCCTCTCCTGTGTTCCATCACCACCTAACACAGTGGGCTCCCCGGAAACAGTAGTGGTCTTTTTTTTTTTTTAAATACAAGGCTCATCTGAAGCTTTTGCTTATTATAATTTTATTGAGGTATAATTGATACATGGCAGACGGCATGTATTTAAAGAGTAAAAACTTGATATGTTTTGTGAAACCATAACCACAATTAAGATAATGAATATAACTCCCCCGAGTTTCTTCCTGCGTTTTTGTAATCCCTCCCTCTACCCTGTCCCCAGGCAACCACTGATCTGCTTTGTGTCACTATAAATTAGTTTGCATTTTTTAGAGTTTTTTATAATAGAGTCATTCGGTACGTACTTTCTAAGAGGAGAAAGGACCTGTCTTCTTTCACTCTGCATAATTATTTTTGAGATTGATTGTGTTTTTGGTAATTAATAATTTGTTTTCTTTCTTGTTGAGGGGTGTACTTTTGTGTAGATGTGCCCCATGTCATGGACATTTGGGTGGTTGCAGTTTGGGGCTATTATAGGAATATCGGTGTACAAGTCTGTGTGTGTGTGGACATATGCTGGGATTTCTTTCAGGTGAATACCCAAGAGAAGACTCACTGGGTTGTAGGGATGTATGCAGAGCTTTTGAGGAAACTAGTGTCTGTTTTGCAAAGTGGCTGCACCATATCTCGCCAGCAGTCCATGAGAGTTCCAGTTCCTCCGCGTTCTTGGCCATATGGTAGCCTTGAATTTTGGCTGTTCTATGGTGTGTGCGTAATGGTGGCTCACTGGAGTTTCAATTTGCATTCCCTGAATGACATGGAGCATCTTTCATAGACTTTAATTTACACTCCTGTCTTTTTCTTGGTGTTGTTTGCTATCTTAATCTCAAGTCACGAGAGTTCTTCATTTGTTGTACATATAAGTCCTGTGTCAGTTATATGTTGTAGAATGTCTTTAAGGTTTTTCGTTTTCATTAACAATGTCTTGATGTTCATTTTATTGAGTTTTCTTTATAGTTTGTGCATTTTGTGTCATCTTTGCCAAACTTGAAGTCACTAAGGTGTTTCTCCCATCTTTTCCTCTAGAAATCTTACAGTTTGGGCTCTTAACATTCAGGCCTGTGATCCATTTTGAGTTACTTTTTAAATGGTAGAGTCAAGGTCTATTTGGTTTTTGCTTTTTGATTGTTTGGCTTATGGATCTCCAGTTTTTCCAGCACCATGTAGTGAAAAGGCTGTCATTTACCAACCCCTTACCCCATTCCCATTGAAATTGGCCTTATACCTTTGTGGAAAACTTGTTGACTGCCAGGCATGGTGGCACAACGTAGTGAGATTCTGTCTCAAAATAAAATATAAAAGGGACTGGAGATATAAAATAAAATATAAATTAAAACATTAAAAGTTGCTCAGTGGTTAAGCACCCCTGGGTTTAATCCCTAGTACAAAAAAAAAAAAAAAAAACTTGTTGACCATATGTATGTAGGTTTATTCCTAGGCTCTATTTTTTTCTGTTTATATATACACATATCTTTATACCAACACCACACTGTCTTGACTACTGAGGCTTTATAGTAAGTCTCAAAGTCAGGGAGTGTACATCTTCCAACTTTATTCCTCTTTTAAAATGTTTTTTGATTAGAATTAGCTTGTCTTTTTTTTTTTTTTTTTTTTTTTTGCAGAGATCCTGTTGGGATATCGATTGGGATTGTATTGCATCTATAGAAAAATATGGGGAAATTAGATAACTCAATAATATTGAGTCTTCTACTGAAACAGTATCATTTTCCCTTTATTTAGATTTTATTTAATTTCAGCAGTGTTTTATAGTGTTCATCTTATACATTTTTTTTTGCCAAATTTATTCCTAAGTGTTTAATATTTGTTACACAAATTGGGGTTTTAAAAATTTTAATTTTTCATTATAATTTTAATTTTTCAGTACATAGGAATACAGGTGATTTTTCTACGTTGACCTTGTATCCTGAACCTCTTCCTCCCCTACTTCAAAAGTCAACTGAGCAGGAACCTGGAAATACTGAGGTTCAGGGTGTTTGTGTGCAAACATTGGCATCTTTCAAGTCTTAGTTCATCTGGGTAGCAGCCCTGTAGTAAAGGGTGGAGAAGAGGATGGTTTGGTGAACTCTGACCTGCACAGGAAGAACACCCCCAGACCTCGGGGGTATTCTTGAGGGCAAACAGAGTAGGTTAGGAATGCGAATATGATGCAGCCTCTTTAAGAAACCATGGCCAGCAGCCATCAGGCCATTGGGAATGCAGCCCAGGAGATAAGATAAGGCCCCCTGGCTGGTTTAAACCAGGGTCCTGAGCCACAGTGGCTGGCCTACTGATAGTCCGACAGGAACCAGGGGCGATAAGGAAGATGCCAGCTACTAAAGACAGGCTGGCAAGAGGCAAAGCAGCCTAATCACGCATTCTGGGGCTGGAGGGGGAAGAGAGTATTGATGTGGGTGTATAGAGGGGGGCCCTTGTATTCTTGTGCACATCCTATCATATTTATGATCATGGTTTAAAAAATAAACTCAACTAGGCTATACTTAAATGCCCTCAGCTTCCTTTATAGTAAATGTTCAATAAATACATGCTTATTGAATTCTTTTTCCTCTAGTGAGATGCACTGATATGGGGATTGGAGATTTTCCTCAAACTAGGAAAATCCTGGCAGGGACTTACTCTGACAAGCCTGGAGCTGCTCATTTGCACATATCTGCATAGATTTGCATGCATCCTACACCGAGATACTTTTCTTCGTGCTGGATTTAGATTTCCCCAAATCGTTTTCCTATTTTTAAAGGGATGAAGAAAGAATTTGTCTCCACTCATCCCTGCCTACCTTTCCTCTGCATGGTCCAAAGATGCAAAAGTGATCTCTGTAACTTCAGAACTGTAAAAAATACCTGTGGTTGCAGTTGATGCAGATGCAAGCAATTCCTTCCCTGTCAATCCATTTCTTCTCTTCCTTTCTCTTGAGACTCCCTGTTCCACTCTCAAAACTCAAGAATGGGGCAGGGAGATATTAAGGCACAGAAGCCCTCTAGCTGAACAGCCAGGAGCTCAAATTGCTTAGAAGCCTTCCAGGATTCTGCATCAGGATAGAGAAATGGAAGATGGTCCTGCCACGGCTTCCTGTCCCGGGACTGGGGATGCCATGACTACCTTTGTCTGCTCTTCCTCCTCCAGGAATAAATAAAAATATCATCCCTCCCCCAGATCCTGGTTTCTCTATTGGCCTGCCAGGCAAATATTTCATAATGTGGGCTCATCCAATTGGGCATTATGCCAGAGCCCAGCGCCTCAGGTTGGGAGTGTGCTCCAATCAGGCAGGGCGGCCTGGGTGGGACTAAAGGGTGCTCCCCCCTCACATGGGAGGCAGCGGCATTACTCAGGTGAATGGCATCAAGGTGGGAGTTGCTACTTTTTTTTCCGGGGCTGGGCAAAGGGGACAGGGTGGTCCACCAGCCAATGTGACGCAACCTGGCACTGAAGGGGTTAAGGCCGGGCGGCATGTGTGGCTGTTAATGATTGCTCCCCACCAGGGACCTGGTGAGTATTAAAGGAAAACCTTTCCCCTGTTCCTGAGCGTGGAAGGAGGTAGGGCTAGGGACAGCAGAGGGGACGCAAAGAAGAGCCGGTGAGTAAGTGGTTATCTGTCCGCTGTCTGTCCGGGTTACTCTGAAGCAGGTGAGGAAGCACTAGACAGACCAATTCCACCAGCAAGAGCTGGCCTTTGTCACTTCCAGATGCAGAGTCTCAGTGCGGGGTGGGATTTTAGAATCACTCTTATTTATTTGAAGAAAATTTTCAGAATCATGTTTTGTCCAAGGATTGAACTCCTCAGCCCTGAAGCTGGAGATGCAAACGGGCATTGTCCTGCGACAGAGACAATGGTTTCCTATGGCCACCCTGCACACAAAGCTGGAGCCCGGCTCTTCCCTGAGCCATTGTCTCCAGAGAGGGGCTGGGGAGCTCTGGGCAGAGGCAGCGTCCGCCTCTCTCTGGGCTGATTTCCTGGGACCCTGCCACGGCCGGCTAGGACAGTGTGCTATTGCCAAGGCCACAGTCCACTGTGGAGAGGGGCATGGTGGGACAGAACAGGGTGACTGCAGAGAGCAGGGGGTGAACTCTTCAGTCATTAGGAAGACAAGACAAAGTTGTCATTGGGGAGCCCGATTGAAACCGGGGAAGATAGAGAAGCGATCTTTGGAGTTTTAGATTTCTGTCGTCCCCATTCCCTCCACTTCCCTGAGCGACCCTTATCTCCTCACTTTCCACAGTAGTTGTGCTCTGTGACCCGGGCACTTTCCCGTGTCGTGTCAGGCTTGGGTAAGGAGTGTGGGTAGGGGTCCCTCGGCTCTGCGGGAGGAGCGAGGAGGGGGACGTGCTGGCTTTCCTCAGCTGATGGGATTGCGCCGGTCTCTACTCAACATGTGCTCAAATGAGAACAGGAATGAGACCCTGTTTGTCATCAAAGGAGAAATGTTGACCTTACCCCCTCCTTTGCTGGGGGCCCTTTTGTTGTCCTCTTTGGGAGGAGAAAGATTGGATGACATCATGGTAATGTTAGGCTGGACCTCAACAGGGACTCTGGCCCTAAGGGGCCTGTTGGACAGGAACGCTCTGCTCCCTGGGCCAGTCTTGAAGACACATTTGAGAGAGAGAGTCATCCTAACCCTGCTGGTGGCTGTCACTTGGTGCTTCCTCTGGTTGGGCTGCCAGATAGGCAAACAGAAACTAGGCGCAATCAGGGGGAGGTGCCAGCCCCTAGGCTCGGCAGGGCAAGGCAGGAGCAGGAGCAGCCAAGTTTCTGGGCATCTGAGGCCAAGAAAGAGAGGGAAGTAGAGTACAGGAGAGGAACGGGCACACTGTCCCATAGGCCTGGTATTAAGAGTCAGCCATAAATGGGACTAGCCGGCCTCCAAGGCACTTGCAGAAGTAGAGAGGACTGACTGTCCCCAGGTGGGTGGGCTTCATGGGGGCCATCTGTGCACCGGCTCCCTTGCTCAGAGGCCCCTCGGTTGTCATCCTGAAATTCTTAAGTTGTGCACAAGGAACCCTGGGATTTTCTTTTGCACTGGGCCCTGTAACTTGTGCAGCCGTTCTTGTTCCCAGGCCCAGCAGAAGTTGCAACAGCTGGATAGTTGGTCCAACAGGTGTAGGCAGACTCACCTGTTACTCAGGTGTCACTTACCAAAACTGGCTTCTGTCCTGGCTGGGGCCTGCACAGTGTCCTATCCCCTTTGCTTCTCTCTCTTCACTCCCCCTCCCCCACCCCAAGGTGCTTTAAGTCTTCCTTAAAGGCTTCCTTAAAGGCGACTGTGTGGCAGGGGACAGGGAGGAGGCAGCACGTCCCTTATCTCATTCCCTCCCTCCCTCCCTCCCTCCCTCAGGCCCCCTCTTTCCCTTATGTGGATGTGACTGGTGACGGCTCTGGGCCTGATATAGGCCTGGGAGCAATTCTTCCATTCCTCTCAGCTTTCCTTTCCTCCCTGCAGTAATCCATGGCACCTGCTTCCTGCGCCGTCTGTTCCAGAACAGGTTGCTTCCTGGGATTACCTGGTGTCCGCAGGCTCCAGATCTGGGTGGGTGCAGGGAAGGAGGAATCCTGAGCCAGCCAGTTGTGGTGGCAGCTGGCCTGTCTGATCTCCCTGCAGGCCAGCTCCTCCTGCTCTGGAGTAAAGGCCCTAAAGGAGGCCTCCCTTCCTCCTTCCTGGTCTTCCCTCCAGCCTAGACCAGAGGTTGGCCAGTTCCAGAAGGAAAATGAGACTGGAAGGAGGAACAAGTCCCCACTGTCTCTGTCCTCCACTGCAGCTCTTTTCTCTGTCCAGTTCTCTTCCCTTAGGCTGCTTTAGGGACCTTTTCCAGTTTGTGCCCAATGGGATGACAGTGCTTTCAGACTCCCCAAAAGGAGTCTTAGTGCATAAGATTTAAAAAACCAATGTAGTATCTAGATTTGTTTTGATTGGACTTTGGAACATGTCACTTGGTTTTTAATTTTTAACTTTTTCTTGTGGTTGGCAGCAGATTTTCCTTTCTTTTTTGGAATTGCGTCGGACCATGGGGGACCTTGTATTTCCTGAGGGCTCTGGGCACATATCGGCTGCTGGAAGGATAAACTTGTTTGGAATTAAGTGTCTCATAGAATCCAAAAGTGTTACAGCTGGGAGTTGGTTTAGAGAAAAATCTAGCTCAAGCCACTGTCCAATAGAATGCTCTACAATGATGGAATGTTCTGTGGCTGTTCTGTTCAGTGTGATTGACGCCAGCCAGCGTGGGGACTGAGCCTCTGTGAAAGGTGGCTAGTATAACTGAAGAACCGAAACCTTAATTTTAATTAAAATTTGAATAGCCAGACATCACTAATGACTATCAAATTAGATGATATGGATTTGGGGTAGCATTACTTATTTTATTAATCACTATAACATCAGCCACTTACCGAGCGACAATTATGTGCTAAGCTTAAATATGTGATCTCGTTTTATCCTCCAAGACACCCGGGGTGCTGTTCCCCATTACAGACAGGGAAGCTGAGTCCCCCAGAGAGGTAAAGTGACTCAGGATTGCTGATCTTACCCTGTTCCTTAAGAAGAATCCAAAGTGTCCATGACCCTTTGCTGTCACAAGTTCTCCAAGTCTCTTCCGGACCTCACTTTTCCTCTCTGGGATGTCAGGGGAATGGATGAAGGATTGTCACATAGGGGAAAGACAGCAGCAACTATCTTGGACACAGTTACTTTCTGGCTCGTTCCATGGGCGACCCTTGTTCCCAAGCTCCCTTTGGAGCCTCCCTATGGCAGACAGTGATCCAGGGAGATTCCTCTGCTCTCGGAGCCCTTGGCAAGCTCCCCAGGTACATGGGAAGTTCCGGGCTCCTGACTCCTGGCAAAAAGAGGTGTTCAGAATTTCCCACTGTCCATCTGTGAGCCAGCTTGCTGTGTTACTCCTGGTCTCAGACAGAAGGCCAGCCTGAGCCCTCCCGGGGCCAGCACAGACTGGCACTCCCTGGGCTAGTGAGGAGCAATGCTACCATCCCACCTGCCTGGCCACTCTCTTCCCGGGCAGCCCCTCAGGTGGGAGGCTCTTCCTGCAGAAGCAGTGTCCCGGCTCCTGCTTGCCTTCTCTGGGTGATTTATTGCTTTCCTGTTCCCCGGACAAAGCCCCCCCCTCCCCCCCCCCGCTATGGAGACTCTCATCAGTCCAGCTGGCCAGTGAGGGGAGGGGTCGGGAGACAGATGGAAGTCACCCAGCCATCCGATCCCCAGGGCAGGGCGAGGGTTTGAGGCTGACTCTCCTGTCTCCTCCAGAGCAGCACGGCCCTGCTCCCCTAGCTCCTCATCAGCTCTGCGTGGGAGCTGGGTGGTGGGCATAGCCAGGAGGAAGGCCGGGGCAGTGGGCAGTCTGTATGTGGCCGCCCTCTCAGACCTCCACACCCACGCACCTCTTGCCAGACTCTACCCCACATCACACATGGCCCCTGATCTGTCGCCCACAGGCATTACCAGTGAAAGGGTTTGTGGCTTTTGTTGCTATGTTCTTGGAGCGGCGCTGGGAAGCCAGTGTCTCCCGGTGACTCATGAAGCCGTCTCTCCTTCCTGGAGATGAGGAACTGAGATGGGTGATCAGCAGGGATGGGGGGACCCTGGGAGATGTGAACTCTGCCTTATCACTCCCATCGCTGTGGCCAGGGCAGTAAACCTCAGCCTCCCTGACTCCACCGTGGGCCTTCCTTCTTCCCCTCCCAGCGTGAGAACCATGAGTTTTATTTCCCTTTGTTCCATATCCCTTTAGAGCTTTGTAACCTTTCATCCTCGGCTGTCTAGCCTGGTGGCCAGTGGGTGTTGTGTGCTGAAGACGGCATTTCTTAGTACCATTGTTAAAATGAGAAAACAGCTTGACTGTCTCAGATTGCTGGATCAGGAACCCAGAAGCCTTGGTGGCTGTGGAGGGTGTGGAGCGGGAGGGAGAGCCCAGCTCCATCACTCTCCTCGCACGCACGCACTCTGTAAAATTCTTTTCCATGGGGTGGGGTGGGTGGGGTCACTGCTCTCCATGGGGCTCCAGGACCAGATCTGCTGAGTTAGGAATGAAGAGAGATGGTTCCAGTGACCTTCTGTACACCCTGAAGTGGATCGTGGGGCCGCCTCAGCCTCTGAAGGGCAGGGGTTTGGAACTGGACTCAGCTGGGGAAGAGGCGTAATTAATTCTTGGCCTGCCCTGTCACCCCTGGGGATCTTTTCCATACTGCTGACTGGCAGGAGAAGGGCCCGTGGAGGCCGGGCCAGGGGAGCCTTGGTTTGCCTGCCTCTCTGGGTTAGCCACCTGGGGAGGTTGGAGGAAGGAAGCGGTGGAGCCCGGCTGTCGTGAGCATCGTCTCCTTTTCCCTTGGCAGGAGCAGAACAAGAGCACCCAGCAAACAGATTGTGGGGAGCTTGGGCTGGTGGCTTGCCCCCATTCTCTAAGCGGGGCCATCGCAAGCGGGAGATGCCTTCCATTCTGCTCTGACAGCTTCTGGGTCTTAGAACCAGAGTTCTGACCCACTGGAAAGGATGTCAGTGTGCCGGCCGTTAAGGGAAGGCCACCCACTGGAAGGGTCTTCAGTCATTTTTTTCAGCCAGAAAGGACACTGGCCTGGCCTCCGGGCAGGCCCTGTGGCCCAGGTTGAACGCCTTAGTCTCTGGGTCACAGAGAGGCAACCAGGTCCCAGGCACTGGTCAGGGAGGTGGGGCCGGGGCCCTGGGAAGGCTCTTCAGCAGCCAACCTGGAGGAGTTTCAGGGTGTCAGTAACTGGCATGGCTGTGCGGACACTCCACCCTGGTTATCGTTTTTCAGAAGGCAAATGGAATTCCATAAAGTAAAACAATCAGTTTAAAGATAAGATAGTTCAACTAGGGTAGAAGATCGCTTGAAGTTCTCCAGCATGGTATCTATTCTTTCTTTTCCTTCTCTCTCTCTCTCTCTCTCACACACACACACACACACACACACACACACACACACACACACACACGCTGCCTTAGACTTTCCTGGCTTCTAGTGTAAGAATAAAGAGAACTTGGGCTGGGGCTGGGGCTCAGTGGTGGAGCATTTGCCTAGCATGCATGAGGCGCTGAGTTCGATTCTCAGCACCACATACAAATAAATAAAGTTCGTTGACAACTAAGAAAATATATATATTTGGGCTGGGGATGTGGCTCAAGCGGTAACGCGCTCGCCTGGCGTGCGTGCGGCCCGGGTTCGATCCTCAGCACCACATACCAACAAAGATGTTGTGTCCGCCGAGAACTAAACAATAAATGTTAAAAATTCTCTCTCTCTCTCTCTCCCTCTCTCTCTCTCTCTCTCCCCCCCCCACTCTCTCTTTAAAAAAAAAAAAAAAAGAAAATATATATATTTTTAAAAGAGACTTTGGAGGTCTCAGGCAGAGGCTCAGAGGCAATCCAGTAAGAGACAGGAAAGCGGTGATGCCTGAGCTGGAAGGGGGCCCCCCGATCTGTGGTGCCCCATCTTGTCCATTGAGCCAGCTCTTTTTTTTCTGTCTGAGGTAGGGCTGAGCTCAGGTGGAATTCCCCTGGCATTCCATACCTGGCCATAGCAGGTAAGGATGATGTGTTCATCCCTTTGGGTTGGGAGGAGGATCCCTGAGGATGGACAGAGCTAAGCAGCCTGGATCTCATCTCCTGAATCCTCAGCCCAGTGGTCTTAGCATTTACAATGGTCTCAACTTGGGAGAGGGCACCATATTGCCATTTTCTAAATAATTGTGGCATTCAAGGGAGGGCCAGGGCCAGGGCAGAGAAGAAAAGAGAGGACAAGTACTTTGCCAGGTGAGAGCTACTGGCAGCTGGTCCCCGGCACCTGTGGAGCTGGCATTTTGATCTGCAGGTGCGTGTGGAAACCAGACAGTGTTGTTGAGCGGTCTCCTCCTGCCCGCAGACACCTCGATGTGCTGCCAGGCCCCACCCCCTTTTGACCTCATCTTTATGCTGCAGCAAGTGGAAGGAAAACAGGGGGACCGTGGTGGGAAGAAGTTAGCTAGCAAAGTGTATTTTTCTCCTGCAAATGACTGGAGAAGCTTCCGGAATCTGGCCCATCAAGATGGTTGGAAATGTAAACGGAGCTGGTTTTTAATTGGGACTGAATGCTGGGGCAGATAAGGCTCCCGGACAATGAAGATGAGATCCAGTAGGGCAGGAGGCAGAGAGCAGGAGCCGAGTTCTCCCCACCTTCCCTGAGTGTGGACAGCCTTGGCTCAGAATTTGCTAGCTGGGAGAAAGAAGGAAGTGGGAGGGATGGGCCCCAGTAGCCCCGCTTCCCACTCACGCCACAGTCCTCTCTCCTGCCTCATGAGCTCTATTGCCAGAAGCCAGGGCGTCCTCGGGATGGGGAAGCTGGGCCAGGACTAATTCTCTGTCAGCAGATTTTCAGGAGCTATGGAATGAAGCAACTTGGTACAGGCAGATCACCAAGAGGGGCCCCCAGGGTGGAAAGAGTGGAGTGTGTTTCTCTAGTTGTTCAATATTTATCTCACAGTGGGGGCCCTGGGCATCCAGCCTGGGTGCCTGAGTGTGTGTATGTGCTCATGTGTACGCCAGCAAAGGGTCAGGAAGACAGGTTAATGTTGTGGCTTATAAATATGAAGGGCCTGGGCCACGCCACGCAGATGCTGAGGATGTCTTAAAGCATAGAGAAGTCCTAACAAGGAGGAGAGACGGCGGCCTCAAGAGTGGAGAAGACTCGTGTCTTGTCTTTGTAATTGACTGGTCTTGGCACTTCGGAATGCTTGCCCCGGGATTTGTTCTTCTGCAGAATGATCCTAGCTATTAATGTCTTATGCATAAAACATTTCACATTTTGAAAGGTTGCAGCTATTCTTTCAGAGAATTAGAAGGTATTTCATTTGCACATGAGAAAACCAAGGGCCCAAGAAGTGACGTCACACTGCTAATTCATGCTAGATCCCGCGTGGAAGCCCTGTCCTGCCAAGTACTCTTTTCACCGGTGGCACTGCTGTTGGGGTCACCTCTTGGGACCAGTGAATCGGTGACCACTGACTGGCAACCCGGAGTGTAGAGTGCTTCAGCCTCTGACATCAGATGTCCCTTACTGGGTTTCCCCCGCTTTTCTTGGGTGCAGTTTGAGAGGACCACTCAGGTCTGTATTCATCACCATTTGCCCTTGAGCCTTGGAAGCCTCTTGACATCCCAAAAGGAAGGAGAGAGGAGTGAGGAAACTGATTACCTATTCTCGTTTTCCCCTTTAATGTTCTCTTGGGAAGTTCTTGCCGTTTAACCTAAAATGAAAATCTGTCGCACCATGCAGTTTAGTGATAAAGGGAAAGAGCCCCAGCTGGGCCCTCTGTGTGCCGGCTCAACCCCCAGGATTTCGGAGCTCTCAGCAAGCAGGGAAGCCCTGGAGCCTCCCCTCCTTCCTCTTTCCCTGGCTCGTCACTGGGCAGGAGAGAAGTTAATTTAACTTGCCACTTAAGCACAGGCTGTGGGAGGCCCCCGAGTTCAGCTTGAGGAGAAAGGGGCTATTTTTGCCTCCTCTAGAGGAAGAAAACTCATTTTCCCAATGCACCCCACCCCCTCCTCCTCCTGTGCAGATGAGCTTAATTTTCTTTCCTTCCTAATGAAGATGGATCCAAGCCAAACTATATATTCTGGGGGGAGCCAGGCAGGGAAGCCGAGTGAGGGGGCGAGGGGGGCAGAAACAGAGCTTCTCTTCAGAGAGGAAGTAATTAATTTTAAGAGAGAGCTAAGATAGGGAAGCCCTTGGTAATATAATGTCAGACTCCAAATGCAAGTGACTGAAAACTGAATCAGAGCCCAGAGAGTTTCTTTCATTCATTCATTTACTCATTCAACAAATGTTTATGGAGCACCTACTATGCACAGGCAGGGTCCTCAAAACAGGCCTCAGAAGAGAGCTCAGCACAGCACAACCACAGCAGGGCTCCATTAAATGGATCAGCGGCAGGAAGAGGGCATGATCTGAAAACTTAGGCCTCCTGTCACCAGGATGAATCATTTGCAAAAGTCCCACTAAATGGCTGAATATATTGATCTTTTGGATTTAGGATTAGCTGTTTAAACATCAGCAGCTGTTGACCCCAGTTATATCCCAACCAGCTTGACTCTTCATGGGTTAAATAATAATGTTGTCCGTTTGCTTTTCCATTCTCTGATGACATTGTTCCCTGACCAAGTTCTATCCTCCATCAAAATTAGATTAGCCCCTCCTTTTCAGTGTCTGTTGTGATATCACAGAATTACCATAGCAACAGACTATGATGTCAACACAATGCCTGGTCTTGCTAAAAACGAGCCGTATTGGTTTGAAAGGAACCTGTCATGTGAAAACAAAATGGAATAATATAGAAAACCAGAGGAACTGGAATTCGATATCAAAAAGAACATCTTGGCAGGGTAAGGTAACTGGGTGGGCCTGGGTGTCCTTTGCTAGAACCCTTTGCAAACCACCAAGGTGCTTTCATTGAGATGAGCATTGATTAGTGAGCCTGCTTGCCTGGAGACGGGTGGGAGGAGGTGACCTTCAAGAAGTCCTCGAAGCCAAGGATCCCAAGACAAGGAAGACATTAGGAAAGGGGGAGATTTGACCAGCTTTGGCTTCTGGGGAATTCAGGGGAATTAACATCAGTGCAAAACCTCCTTGCTCGTGAGTTGAGCTGACAGGCAACAGCTGGAATTTATCATCTTGCATCTGGGAAGATTTGCAGCAGTAAACACACAGTGACCCCTTCTCAAGCCCCATTTGCTGCCCTCTTCCTCACAAGCCTTGGGAGGAAGCTTTCCTTTCATTTCGCCAGAGCAGAGAAGCCCAGTTCCTTGCCATCAGCTCTGGCTCCCCAACATCCACGCCCATCCACACTCTGGATCCACAAGTCCCGTCCCTCCCAGCTGGACTACGGCTCCCAGAGGGCAGAAGAGCTGCTGGGTCTGAGGGCAGCTGGGCAGAGGCCAGTGGCTTCTGTCTGTACAGCAGGCTGGGTGGGCAGAGGAGAAGAGAAAGGAGACTTTCTCAATTAATCTCAGCCTCTCAGCAGCGGCAGCAGTAACAGGGAATGAACCTGGAGCTTCCCTTAACCCTGTACCCTCAGACTCTGAAGGGTGTCTGAGAAGCGAGCTGATTTTCAGCTCCAGAGCCTGAGTCTGGGCTGGGAGCTGGGAAGCAGGAGCACCGTCTCCCTGCAGGTCGAGCTGGCATGAGTTTCTGCCGTGCAGATGGGAATGCAGCCCCATGCTCCTCCGCCCGCCCAGCCACTCTGTGTCCTTAGCTCAGTGAGGTCGCACTACCTGGAGGTGGTTCACCTGCTCCGTGCACGCCCCAACTCTCCGTGGCTGCATTTTCTCCTTGGGAACCTGAATGAGGAGGATGCCGTCCCCTCCTCGCTTATCCAGTCTCCAGTCCTCTGACCGGTGGTAGTCCAGCCGGATACTAGGAAGCTGCAGGTCCGCTGGAGCACCTGGGTGACCCCTACCATCACACAGGGAGAGCCCCCTCCCTGTTCTCTAATGCCAGAGCCGGGAAGAGGGGCAACCAGCAGACAGCCTGCCACCACTTGCGCTGTTCCTCTGCCACGGCATTACGGGGTTGGACCCGAGGACTTACTTCTCAGAGGGATGATAGCAGCAGGGTGGCTGGCAGGTCCTCTGAGGCTGCCCAACTGGGGACTGAGCTGCCAAAAAGATGCTGAAGTTTCGGGCTGACCGACGAGCCAGGTAGGGATCTCGTCCACAGACCGTGAGCCTGGTGAACTCGGAGCCGGCGGCGGCGCTGGCACTCACCCTGTTCCCGTCTGGGGGCTTGGCGGTGAGGGGTCTGCTGGCGATGACCTGGGAGGAGAGCGCAGTTAGGTCAATGGTTGCTGCATTGCAGTGCCCGTGAAGGGGAAGCTATTTTGAAATTGGTAGCGTGGGGATGGAGAGAGCACGTCATCTGTAGGGGTTGCTGGGTAGGAGACTCTGGGGCAGGGAGAAATGTGCCTGCCGTACCCTGGGAGACTCCAGACAGCTGACAGCTGACTGCCTGCCTGCTTCTGTGTGTCTGTCTGTACCAGAGCCTGCAGGAAGCTCCCTGGAGCTACCATCGGGAACACACAGAGCATCAGGGGCCTGGAGGGGTAGAGGGTGGGAGGGAACAAGTGCCCCACGCCACTGGGTGAAAGCAGAGAAGTTGTCACCTCAAGGACCTTCACTGTCACCACTGCCTTTGCACTAGACTTCTAAAGGGGCAGAGCCAGGGACAAGGTTAACTGCAGGCAGGTACCTTTCCTTGCAAAGACCCCCTGTGATTAAGTTGAGAGCATCGTCTTTGGAACCTTGGATCCGCCGTTTGGGAAGTGGGGAGTGGATTCCCAGTGTTCTAGAGTCAGAAGCCAGGGGGACACTGGTCAGGTTTGGGGTCCTGGCTGCACAGCCAGACTTTCCCATTGGCCGTGGCCACTACCTGCTGTGCTGCTGTCTCCTGTGTGCCTTTGGCTTACATCTGAACATGACCAGTTTGGAAGCTGGAAAAAACACACTTTGATATTATCTTTAGCTTCAGCAGGCAGCGCAAGGGTGAGATGTGTCCTGGGCTAAAAGAGGTGCCGACAAGGTTATTTTCCTTCCCTGAAGCAGCTGAAGCGACTGAGCTCTCTTTCCCCACCGCTGACCTGCGTGGGGCTGAACAGAGCACTGGGTCTTTGCCATGAGGTCTGAAGTGGCCCCACCTTAGTCCCTATGCTTTCTCTTAGAGTCTGCTAGAGCCTGCGCTCTCTGGACTCTCACAGTATTTTTCGAGGGGTGGGAGAAGTGCTCCTTAAAGCTCCCTTAGCCCCCACAGGCTGGGTGCTCAAATGTCTGCTACGACCTTCCTGCCAGGTGGTCACTGCTAATGGAATACAACCCAGAGAGGCCACTGCCCCAGCCCCTCTTGAAGTCTGTCTGCTGTCTTCCTCCTTATGCCCCCCTGAGAGGCCACCGGGAAGCTGGCCTGACATCCAGCTAGCCAGCAGAGACACAGGCTGCCTCCATGTACCGTTCCCCATCTGCCTCGCCTGCACCCCGCCCCTGGTTCGTGCTTCCTGGCAGGCTGTCCTCATAGCACACCACCCCACTCCCAGCCACAGTGTCCCTTAATTAGATCTGACTGTTCAGCCAGCACTGACCTTGATGCCTGACAGCTCGCGATGTCTCTGTGACATCCAGGAGCCCTTAGATGGAGGACCCTGGGCTCAGAGCAGGAGCGAGTCCCGGCCCAAGCTCAAGAATGGAGTTTCTGAGTCTCCTGTTTCCTTTCAAGAAAGAGATGGAGCATAAAGCAGGAGAGAACTAGTCCAAGGTCACAGGAGAGTTCTTTCAGCAAATAATGAGGGAGCGTGTTTTATGCAGAACACTGGCAGGCAGCTTCCCTGCTTGGGAACCTGCCACGCATGAAATCTTAACTGTGTTGGACAGACAGTTCAAACACCGCGCCCCCCACGCATGCCTGAGATAGTTAAGTGTGGCTGGTGTCCAGTCTGGGGAGCTCCAGTAAGTGGCTGACAGTGACTAGTGATTGGTGACGAGGCTTCTTTTCTCTTCCCTCACCCCACCCCTCCCCACCCCAGCAGCAGCTTCTGCCACTCAAGCCTTGTTCTCCCTCTGGCCCCCTTTGGGGGTGCAGAGGTAGAGCTGCTTTCCTGGTCACCTGTCCCCGTCACTGCCCAGGGTCTGTTCTCCCTTTGGCTGGTGTCTCTGTCCTCCGCATTTTTATCACAGTTTCTCCCACTGTTGCCTCTACAGCCACAATGACAGACGGAACACATTTCGTCACCCAGTGACTGGCCAAGTCCCAGAGGAGAACAAGAAGTTCGACTTGAAAACGTAAGTTTTGCCTTCTATTCACTGTTTGGCCTTTTTATCTTGTGTCACCACCATCCCACGGCCACCTTGCCCTGGGATGGGGAGGACGATGGGGAGGGAAGGAAAAGAAGGGATTTGGGGTCCCTCAGTTCTGAGACTGGAAGCTTCTGGGACCCATCTCCTGACATCCCCATCCCTTTCCCTGGTGCACCTCACAGGTTGGACCGAAAGAGTCGAAGCCAGGTCTGAGGTTGGCATAGCACCCAGGGGCCTTGGCAGGAGGCAGAGAGAGAATCTGATATAACCTTGAGGGCGGAACATGAATTTGGCCTACGCCGGATTCTGCATCTCTGAATGAAAGGGAAAAAAAGGAAAGGATAATTAATTGATTCCTAGGCCACCAAGCCATTGTACCTTTAAGATTAGAAGGGAAGGAGTTCTGGAGTCTGAGAATCTAGATTTTTAAAATAAAAAAAAAAAAAAAAAAAAAGAGAAGAGAGAGAATATGTGGGATGACCAGCAGATAATCCCAGAAGAACTGAGGAGAAACTCTGAATGATCTCTTGATGGGTGGGGAAGTTCTTCCCCCATTGCTTCTTGGCTCTC
The DNA here is from genome assembly GCF_052094955.1 of Ictidomys tridecemlineatus. Classification (NCBI taxonomy): domain Eukaryota; kingdom Metazoa; phylum Chordata; class Mammalia; order Rodentia; family Sciuridae; genus Ictidomys; species Ictidomys tridecemlineatus. The sequence continues at coordinate 32,481,874 of NC_135486.1, read as the reverse complement.
ACTAGTCTCTTTCTTTTTGTTCCATTTGAAATCAGATCGGCCTTGGACATGTCCAATAAAACAGGTGGGAAACGCCCTGCTACCACCAACAGTGACATATCCAACCACAACATGGTGTCCGAGGTCCCTCCAGAGCGGCCCAACATTCGGGTGAGTTCAGTCCCTCAAAGCAGGCAGGAGATGTCTTCAGCGCATGTTTATTGGGAATCTCGGGGATCCTAGGAAAGTCTCACCTACCCAGCTCATTCTGTACGCCAACGGACAGGTGAGGTGGCCCAGGGAGACAGTCAGTGGGAAGGGAAGAGGGCTCAGACCAGAATCTCGCAGAGGACCAACATCTAGACCTGGGATTCTCAGCCTCAGGCCCGTTAGCCTCCGGGCTTGACAGTTCTCATTGGTGTGGGAGTGCCTTGTGCACTGAAGGATGTTGACCTGCATCTCTGGCCCCTGCCCCGTTGATGCCAGTAGGACCTCCCTCCAATTATGGGTGGTGGGAATCAGAGTGAGATGAAAGTAAGGGACCCCCAGGAAGAAGAAGTGTCTCAGGGAAGAACGTTGCAAAGGGGCCCTGCCAGGTCAGGGCTGCTGACTTGTGTCCTTGTTTGGTGACAGGGTGGTAACTAGAGGAGAGGGCGGTCTGAGAGGTGTGATGAGGGCAGAAGACAAGGCGGAGAGGGTTAAAGAGGGAGATGGGAGAGGAGAGGTAGACACGTGGAAGGGTAACAGTTCTAAGATGATGATAAATTCATACAATGGAGTATTCTCCAGAACTTAAAATGAACTTGCTCTGTGTGTACTAACAGGGATTCTTCTTGAAAACATGATTCTGCAAATTGCAGAATATGGAAAATATAACACTTATGTAAAATGCACAAATATGAAAAGCGGCACTACATATTTATAGGAACAGCTGCAGTCCAAGTATATAACCATGAACAGGAAGGCTCGTTTTGGGTCAGTGGTTACCTCCAGGGAAGAAAAAGGTAATGGGATTGGCCCGGTGCTTCCCAGAGAGAGTTAGCTCTGACAACACAAAGGGATGATTGCATATTGTTCTTACTTCCCTGAAATGCTTGGAATATTTCAAAAAGGTATTTTTAAAAAGAACTTTTTATTTTTACTTTTCGATGAGCATATATTCGTCGTGCATATGAATGAGGTTCCATGTGGTGGCTGAGCTCACACATGCAGCATGCCCTGATCCAATCAGGCTCATGAGCATTTCCCTGTCCTTACCATTTCTTTATGTTTGGAGGCTTTGTGCTCTTTCTTCCAGAGCTTCATAAAATATATAACAGGTGGTTGTGAACTATAGTCAGATGGAAGGAAAATGTGGAGTGGGGATTGGAAACCAGAGGGAAGGAGGTGAAGGGGATTTGTTGGTTAGGCAGAAGCCTGAGGGGAAGGATTAGTCCCCGTAGACAGGTTCAGAAGAGGATGGTTGGCAAGTCGTGTTTTCATGGTGTCGGGGTGCCTGCATGTTAGCCTGGGTTGGGGAAGTGCACATCTTCCTGAGATGCATAAAAATAAAGGTATGTGAAGCTGAGAGTGGGTGTCTAGGAAATTAAAGATGTCCCCACCTGACTGCCTCCACTTTTGCAGGAAGGAAGGAAGCAGGGTGCTTTGTAGGGAGGAGAAGCGCATGGGAATGTGTCAGGTCAGGTGCGTGAGAATATGAAGCACACGTTTGGGTAACAGGAATGGTGCTCAGCCAGGGACACACGGAATATGCTGCTGGGTAACTGAAGGATCACCTGAGGTTGAAGACTAAGAATCTGTGTGCCTGATCCACATGCTTGTGTGGTTTTCCTTCAGCAGTGCTCAGAGCCCAGCTGTGAGGGCGAGGCAGGCAGAGTGTTGGATTGACCCCTGGCTGCTGGGAAGCTGGGCACAGGCACCGGGTGGCTAATGTGTTGAGAGGTGGCCCCAGGAATGTCTAGAAAGGCAAACTATAGGAAGCCACTGCTCTGGTAGCAGAGAGAAGAGGGAAGGATTTAGGGATTTGCATATCCTTAAGGAGGCATACAACTTCTTCAAATGACGTTTCTTGGCCCTTATCTGTGAATTTTCACTAGTAATGTCCAGAAAATAACTTTGTTTCCTACTTGTGGAGGTACTTTATAATAAAGCCCAATCTCTTCTTTCCTTCTGTCTCTGCAAGTATATTCTAAGTGTTTGTTATGGCTGGCACCTTGCTGGCTCTGGTGATATAGGAATGAACAAAACCAAAGTCCTTTTTGCAAAAAGCTCAGTCGCGTGGTAGAGGAGACAGAAAGCCAGCAGTTCCATTGCTGAGCAATGTGACAAGTTTTACACTCTACAGATGTCCAGAGTTGCTAACTGTTGTGGGGGTGGGTGGTTAGAGAGGTCTCATGGAGAGTCTATGCTGGATTTTAAAGAGTGGGCTGGGAATCGTGGGTGCTGAGGGAGGATGTCCTCCCTTTGTGAGGGAGCCCAGGTGAGTACAGGTTCAGGAGGAAGAGATAGCAGAGGTGGGGCTTGGGTGCCAGAGGGGCAGAAGCCCGGCTGTAGACCCGATCGGATCTCATGGATTCCCGCTTCTGTGCTGTGCTCGGGTATCTGAGCTCTCTCCTAAGCGATGAGGACTAGTAAGAAATTTGAAGCAAGAGAATCACATGATTCTATGTGTTTTAGAAAAAATCACCTCAATTCATTGCCCAGGATGGGATAGCAAGAAGAAATGAGGACCTGCAAGATGACAGCAGCAGAATTTCAGAGGGAAAAGAGATTTGAGGCTCTGTTAAGGAGACAGACTTAGGCTGAGGGGGTGTGGCTTGGGGATAGAGGGCATGCCTAGTCACACCACGCTCTGGGCTCCTTCCCCGGCACTGATAACACACAACATCAAAGCAGGCCTTTCAACCCGCATCAAGGTGGTAGGAAGGAGTAGAGGAAGCAGGAAAGCAGGGACTCCGAGTTCTGACGTGGGTGACTGGGTGGGTTGCAGCGCTGTCCACCGAATGAGGAATACAGAATAGCAGGTTTGGGTAGAAAGGATGAATCTGGCTTCACTCTTACTTAATCCTGGTCAGACAACGAGTTATAAAATGGACTGGTGCTAGGAGATACAGATCAGGGAACCCTGATCCTGTTGCTGGTACTTGAAGCAGTGGGTAGAGATGAGCTTGCTCAAGCTCCAGTAAAGCTCCAGGGCTGGGGCGTGGCCGGGTGTAGAGTGCTTACCTAGCACAGGAAAGGCACGGAGCTCAACCCCAGCACCACCAAAACCAAAACCAAAACCAAACCCTCAAATAAAATAATAAAAGTTTGGTTGTGGCTCAGCAACACTTGGAATAGAGGAAGGGGAGATATTGAAAGAACTGAAAGATCCCAGGAAGGACAGAAAGTTAATGGGGCTTTGGAATGATCGAGGACCGAATGGCCCTAACTCAATAGCATTAAGAGAGCCATTTCCAAATGAGGTGGAGGAAGGTTAGGGATCTTGGGAGGAGAGGAAAGTAGACTCTTCCCAGTAGCCCAGCCCTGAAGAGAAAGGGAGAATGGATTCTGCCTTACAGTGGACAGGGGTTGTTTTAGTTAGTTTTTTTTTTTTTTTTTTTTTGCTACTGTGACTGAAAGACCTGACCAGAACCATTTTAGAGGAGGAAAATTTTATTTGGAGGCTGGGCTCACAGCTTCAGAGGTCTCACTCCATTCCTCGGGGCTTGAGATGAGGCAGGACATCATGGTGGAAGAGTGTGGTGGAGGGAAGTTGCTCACGTGATGATCAGGAAGCCGAGAGAGACTCCACTTGCAAGATACAAAATATATACCCCAAAGGCACACCCCCAGTGCCCACCTCCTCCAGCCGCACCCTACCCTCTTCAGCCATCACCCAGTTAATCCCATCAGGGGATTGATCCACTGATTGAGTTAGGGCTCTCAGAACCCAGTCATTTCTCCTCTAACTCTTCTTGCATTGTCTCACACTTGAGCTTTTAGGAGGGGACACCTCTCATCTAAACCATGATAGGGGATGAGGGCTGGAGGGGAGTTTGGGGGTGTGTGAGAGGATGAGAGAGAGGTGCCGTCAGATGGAGAGACTGGGGCTTGCTGGCCAGGCGAAGCAGCCAGCAGAGAAGGGCATGTTGAAGTCAGGCTTGAGAGGAGATGTCAACAGGGCAAAGTCTCAGAGGAGATGGCGGGCTACAAGGGTCAGCTGTGGAAGGGCAGGTGATACCTCTCCTGTTGGCACTGGAGGAAAAAAGACAGTGAAGAGGGCAGTAATTTTCTAGGAAAAGGGGTATGGAATTGAGGAAGTGCATATATGGTTGTGGAGGAGGGGCCAGGTCCAGTGTGGGGACGGCAGAGATGGGAGGTTGGGGGACTTGGGAGGACAGTGTGGGGCTCTGCCCAGCTGGGGCTGGGAACCCTGGGTCTGCAGTGACCTCATCTGCTCTGCAGTATGATTTTAATTTTTTTCTTCCTCTAGCAGCACCATAATCTGGCTGTGAGTACAGGGAGGGAGGATAATTTGATTAATTTGGAATATTGAGTTTCAGAGAAGATGAAGCAGAAAAATAATGGATGGGTTCTTTTGAGTCCAGCTTTGGAAGGACATAATGAAAACCAGGAAGCAGCAGATGAATCCAGACAAAAGAAAATGGGGATCTCAGGGGAACAGAAAAGCTGGGGGTAGTTAAGTAATGGGGGAAGAAGGCCAAAGGGTGGAATATAGTGACCAGCAAGTGGGAACTCTAGAATTGAAGGTGTTAATGGACGGTGGCTTGGGGTGCTGACAGTCTAAGGTGAGGTGTAGTCTGGGCATCAGTACCTGGAACAGAGGATGGGGAGTTTTGGAGTTGAGGAGATCAAGGGCATTGGATGGGTAAGGGGATGTCTCCTATCAGAATCCTTGGACTCAAGCCAGGCATAGTGGTGCACACTCGTAATCCTAGCTCCTGGGGAGGCTGAGGCAGGAGGATCACAAGTTCGAGGCCAGCCTAGGCAACTTAGCAAGACCCCCATCTCAAAATAAAAATTAAAAAGGGCTGGGGAGGAAGCACAGTGATTGAACACCCTTGGGTTCAATCCCAAGTACCAAAACAAAAATAAAAATAAATTAAAATAAAAACCCTTTATAGAGTCCAAAAGAAGGATCTAGAAGCTGATGGTGAAGGGTTAAGTCGTGGGAGGCCAGAAAGTGGGGCTTCAGGAAGACAGACTGTTGCCAGAATGTGGGAGAATGACAGTGTCCAAACGGTGGGGAGCTAGGAGAGCACCCCTCGGTCTCCCCAGCTCTGTGGGGTGCTGTGGTTGAGCAGGAGTTGACATGGGACACTGACTTAGAGTTGAGTGGATTCCAGAAAGCACTGCAAAGAGATGGGGAGTCAGGAGGGCAGGGGAAGAGGGTCAGGCCAGGAGTGAAAGGAGAAATCTTGTGGGTTTTTTTTTTCCTCCAAAGGAAAAAAAAAAACAAAGCTATGAGACAGCTAGGATTCCTCTTTTGAGACCCATTTTAGAGATTGAAAAAACAAGCTAAAGAGGGTCCTGTCCTGGAGTTAGTACCAGATCCCAGAGTCTCATCTGGGTCTCAGCAGGAGGGCACCCAGGAGAGAGCTGGAGAGAGCTTGCTCCTCAGGGTGCAGCGCCCTCGCAGATGGAGCAGAGGGAAGGAGAGGAAGCAGCTCCCGCGTCTTTCCCTGTTTCCCCAGGCGACGCGTACATCCCGCAAAGCCATCGCCTTTGGCAAGCGTTCACACTCCATGAAGCGGAACCCCACCGCGCCGGTCACCAAGGCCGGCTGGCTCTTCAAGCAGGTGAGGCGCCCTGCGCTCTGCCCACCATAGCCACCTCTGACAGCGCCGTGACCCCTCTGTGCCGATGGCAGTCTGTGTATTTTTTTGAAAGTCCCTCTTGCCGTGGTTGGGGGGGACAGGTGTCCACTGACTGGCCTGGCCTCATCCCTGCCTTTCCTTCCGCTCACTCATTCTGGCTCATTTCTTGTCCTTTTTATCTTCCCCCTGACGAGGTGGCACGGAGCCTCAGAATGACAGAGCTGGAATGTCACAGGCAGTAATCTAATGTCCCTTCCCTGCCTCTGTGACCTCCGGGGCGTTGCTGCCACACATTGTATCTGAGCCTGGAGTCCTTGTCAGCTGTGCCATGCCCTGTCCCCTCGGTGCCCAGCCCACAGCCCCTCACATCGGTCTCTCCCCGTGTCCCGCAGGCCAGCTCCGGGGTGAAGCAGTGGAACAAGCGCTGGTTTGTCCTGGTGGACCGTTGCCTCTTCTACTACAAAGGTGAGCCTGCCCCTGGGGTGTGATTGGCAGAGCCTTGGCAGGACAAGTCTCCCCGCTTGAGTGCTTGGCGCCAGAGGGGTGTGACATGGGATGGTGGCTTGTGTCAGCTTACCCATGTTCATTCAATTCAGCAACATTTCTGGGCTTCCTGCTAGGTTTCAGGCAGTGTTCTGGGTCCTGGTTGGTGACCCAGTGGGTGACAAGGTAGTTATATGGATGGTGAAGTCTGGAAGGGGTAGGAGAGAGGAAGAAGATGAAGAGGTTCCTAGTGAGCACCTGTAGGTCACCATGTCCTGGAGGCTTGCGCCTTGGTCTTCTTTGTGTTCCACTGGAATGGACAGTCTAGTCAGTGAGGGCAGGAATTTCTGCCAATTCTGTTCACTCCTGAGTCCACAGCATCTAAACATTGCACTGCACACAGTTGGTATTTAGTGGATAGTGCTTAAATGAGTGGCCCCCAGCTTCTACCCTCTGTCACCCCTGCATTCACCCCTAGCCTGCTCCCTGATCAAAAATAAATAAATAAACAAAATAAAGGAGAGCAAAGCTCTGGTAACTTTGATGCAACCTTCTCTAGGAAGTTATTTAAAAATATTTTCAGAGCCACATCTGTCACCATGGGCACAGAGGGCACGAGGGCTGGCTGATGACAGCCATGGTGGCATCATCAGGCTGCTGTGGTGGCAGGAGGAAGCAGGCCCAGGGGATAAGACAGTGATGTGAGCTCGGAGGAGCTGTTCTCGGTGCTTGCCCAGCTCCTTGCCTCAGGATGGCTGAGCCCTGGTTTCCCAAGGCCTCCTGGGAGCAATCTGATGAATCATTAACCTGGGCAAACAAAGGTTGTACCCAGTGACCCTTTCGCCCCAGGGTGCCACTGTCCCTGCGCACTGAGCTAAAGCCAATTGAACTCTTAAGGAAGAGGGATCAGAGCTGCTGCGGATTCTGGGGCCAGGTGCAGAGAAAGGCCCAAACTTGCAGAAGACTGTGCCCAGGCCTGGCCCCTGGGTGCTGAGCCCTGGAGCAGAGAAGGACTGGCCTGGGAGGAGAGCCAGTGTCTGTGCAGGGGAGGGGCTAATGTCCTGAAAAGGGGTCACAGCCACAGAGGGGTGGTCTCAGGACAGCCCTGGGCTTAGCCTGTTTTCCGTAGCTGGGTCATTCACCGTGCTGCTTCAACTCACGGCAGAAGGTAGAGAGGGGACACGCAGATGATACAAAACAGGAGGGCCGTCTGGCCTCCAAGGCCCCGCTGGGGAGGGGGAGCTCTGTGTGGGAAGAGCACCCCTCCCTCTGTGACCCCACCACCTCTCAGCACCTTTGCATTAGAATCAGATTCCCACGTGAGCTAAAGCTCATCCAAACCAGAGCGGCCCCTAAACGCTGGCCTGCCCTCTGCCAGGCAGGGCCCGTCTCCTCGGCAGGTGGGCAGCCTCAGTTTTCCCAAAGACAGCTTTGGAGTCCAGCCTCAAGTCCTTCCTGCTCCTTCATTTGACCCCTCCCTCTGGCACCAGGCTGTGGGCTAAACAGAATCGCAGACCAAGTATCTTGTGGGTCTGTGGATGTGACAAGAGGGGAGGTAGCGCTCCGGGAGTGGTAGCCCTGCAGAGGTTTCTTCTGGACTCTGACTGAAGGTTTTTCAGAGTCCCCAACCCCAGGAATACACAGCAGACCCAGCAGAGGAGAGGGTCTTGCCATGGCCGCCTAGTTGTCCCCCACCGTCCCACAGAGGGCTCCTGCCCTTTCTGGCCTCCTGCTGACAGCTGGGCGCCCGACTAGCTAATCCATCAGGCTCCTCCAGATCCGGGATGAATTATGTAACAGCCCCATTGTTAGTGATTGTTAGCCTGATCCTGAGAGGACAGGGCCCGGGGCTGCATGCAGGAGCTATAAAGGGGGTCTGCAGCAGGAAAAAGGCAAAAAAGCAGGCTGCTGGGGGCTGGGAGCACCCTGGAGAGAGCTACCCAGAGCTCCGGAGAGCAGGAGGAGAAGTGGTGCACACGACCCTGCTCCGTCCTGTCCCCTGCTATATGCACTGCTACTGGAATTGTCCTGTTCAGAGAGGCAAGATAGATGGGCTAGGGGTCGGCAAGGCCAGCTTTGGCATCAGGCTTCTTGGGTGGAAAGACCAAGCCCACTACTTACTTTTTAAGACAAAAGTACTACTTACTTTTTAGACAAACTCCTTCACCTCTGGGTCTCAGCTTCCTATCAAATGGGGGGGGGGTGATATGGGTACCTCTTTGCGGGGTAGTTTGAAGGGTTCAATCCAGTAAGGCATTTAACTTGGAATGCTCCTAATAATGAGGCGAACACTCCAGAAACATCAGCTCTTCTTTAATAACTGGTTTGGGCATTAGAATGTGAACGCCCCGAGGATGGGCACTACTTTTCTCTTATTCTCTTCTGTAGTCCAGTGTCTGAACCGCGTCCACCAGCCCCTCTGTCTCCCCCACCCCCAGCTCCAGGGAGTGCCTCTTGGAGTGTGTGTGGTGGCCCCCGAGTGTCTGGCAAGTAGTAGGTGGGCATCAGGTGTTCACAGAGCAGGGCCAGCGTGCTCCTGGCTCCCCCTGCCCAGGTGAGCACACACCCCCTTGTGCCTCTGTTTCTCTGGCAGATGAAAAGGAGGAGAGCATCCTGGGCAGCATCCCCCTGTTGAGCTTCCGGGTTGCAGCAGTGCAGCCCTCGGACAACATCAGCCGGAAGCACACCTTTAAGGTCGGTTGGCTTTCCTCTCCCAGGTCTGGGGGAGGGAGGCCTGTTCTTCTAGAGCATATGGAGATAGAGAAGGGTCAAGGGCCTCTCCCTGAGGAATCCAGGTGGTAATGGAGGAAGAAGGGAGCAGGTTACTGGGAGGCCAAGGTGAGGCTGTGCTGGGACACCCCTCTTCTTCACAGGGGTCACGTGGGTAATTCCCCTTAGGTGGACCCATAGGGCTGTGCCTCAGTGGTACCACAGTTTTTACTGGGAGAGAAAGTTATGTCCTGGGCCCTTGGACTTTCTGCTCCTGGGAAATCCCTCTGGACAGAGGCAGAGCTGTGCCTGGTGGAATTCTTGAGATCTTTTCTGGAAAGCCTCCCGCTCCACCTTGGGTCCAGGGAAGGGGATCCCTCCTCCAGCCAAATTCACTGAAATTGCAATCTTTAGAGGAAATGAGGAGTTGAGTTCTGCTCCAATCCAGAACTGCAGACTTCTGTAGACAACAGTTTTGAGAGAACAAGGGCCAGGAAAATGGGACTCGGCTGCCTCTCCGTGTCACTCCCTCAGAACCCCCCAGGGATCCACCCATCAAAGACACTGCTCGCTCACAGCTGGCTCTTCCTAGGCCAGTGTTTTTCCACATTTAAAAATTCATGACCCATTAAAAACTATAAAAATCTCATGCCCTTTTTGTACTTTGTGATAAAAAAAAAACCCTTAGGTTTCTTTTCATTTTCCAAATGTAAAATTATAAGCTAAACTGTGCATTTCCATAGGACAAAGCCCTCTGTCCCCCAGTAGAGAACTGCCATCTCAAACCCTGAAAACCCAAAACTGAGGTGTTAGATGATAGGACCTATGGGTCTCACCAGGCCACTGTCTGAGCTCCTAGGGCCCTGTCTGTCCTGTGGATTTTGGTCACTTGGTGATAGGCTAGAGGTGGGCAGCACGTGTAGGTTCTGCCCTGAGGAACAAGTAGGGACTTATTTGGAACATAATTAGTTTCCAGCCTCCCAGGGTCCTGGGTGCCAGAGGTATGGGCGGAATAAACAATTAATGAAACTGTGACTCTAGAGAGCCGGGTCCTAGCTGGGGAAATAGAAGTAGGCTGTCTAACCAACAATACACAGCCCTGGCTCGCTAGCGCGCTCTCTCTCTCTCTCTCTCTCTCACACACACACACACACACACACACACAAACCCATGCACCATCAGCCAGCCTGCCCACCTGCAGGCATCAGATAACACCCCAGAATGGCTAGCACGAACCCCAACCACAAAGCCCCAAGATCACGCCTGGGCCCACCAGCCCCTTGCCCAGTCCACCTTCCCTAGGAGTGCACTGCCTCTTTAAGACCTGGCTCTGAGGGCTGTGCTTAGTGGCCCACAAAGGGTTCCAATTGTGGCTATTCAGTGGCCCTTCCCCAGGGAAGGGAGGGGAGCCGAGACAGACAGGAGGCTTATCCTGCTGTGGCCACCCAGCCAAACTCTTGGATGGCAAATAATGAGAAGCCAGGAACTGCGCCTGCCCCGGCTGCCACTGAATGCTTTACCTCTTCCTCACCCGGCCCCTCGGAGGGTTTCGCCTGCTGGGACACCTCCCTCACTTCTCTGGCCCCTTTCATAGTCCCAGCCCAGGCCCCTCCCCACTCCCTATCAATAGCCCCATCCTTTCCCAGGCCCTCTGCCTTCCCCTGCCTCCAGCACTTGCTCCTGGGCCTGTGTTTGCTCCCTGTCTCCTGTGGCATGTTTGGTTGCCAATATGACTGTGAGCTCCAGTGCAAGAGCAAGCCCCTGCCTTCCTTGTGACTGGTGCCCTGCACGAGCTGAACTCACAGGCCGCTCACTAGGTGCTTGCACTCCCACCCGCCCCAGGACACACCACCAGTCCTGTGTTCCCTCTCCTCTACAGCCACCCGTGTTCTCCACCCAGAGGGCTCGCTTGGTCCTCAGCTCTCAACTCCTGTGCAGTTTCAAGTCCCAGAGGCCTCCTTCCAGCTCCACAGGCTGTCCGTCGGCCTCTCCTGCCCTCTCTACACTGGGCTGTCTGCTAGAGGGTAGGGGATGCAGAGGAAGGAGTCCCATCCACGCCCCTTGCTAGGCAATGGCTCCTATTAGAAAGAATTCCAGGGCTGAGCCTGGCACGGTGGCTCACACCTATAATGCCAGTGGCTCAGGAAGCTGGGGCAGGAGGATCACAAGTTCAAAGCCAACCTCAAATACTTAGCGAGGACCTCAGCAACTTAGCAAGACCCTGTCTCTAAAAAAAACAAAACAAAACAGGGATGGAGATGTGACTCAGTGGTTAAGCACCCTGGGTCGAATCCCTGGTTACCCCCTTCAATAAAGAGTTCCCATGTTAGGGAGAGGTAGAGGGGGGTGGGACCAGCTACAGTCAAGAAAGCCTGGGGAAGCTTGGTCCAAAAGGTATCACACGAGTTGGGCTTGATGCTGCTGCTCAGCAGAGCCCAGAGGCTCAGTCAGTGGTTCCTTTCTCCTCCCCTAAACCCCAGCAACCCAGGAAGGAGCATCCAAAGAGTCAGGCTGCCAGGAGGCTCACCTCTGAGATTCAGTCACAATTGGACACCCCCCCCCCAATTAAGTAAGATAGACTGCTCCCTGCTTTTTGGAGAGATTGAGGGTCACCCAGCAAGTATATTAAGGTCCCTGAAAGTTCTAGTCCTGTGGCCCCTCTCTTTGTGGCCTTGAGTTTCACCAGGCAGACCCTTCCCCATGAGGTTGACCTGAGCAGGACAGCAGCTGGTCTGCCTTGGCAGGGCTGGTGAGGTGCAGAGCGGGGTCAGCCCCAGGGTTCCTGGCTCCCCATTCCAAACCCAGCCTGATTCCCAGAGTGCACACTCTCCACGCCCTGCCCCTTGGTGACCTGAAGCGGACACTGCTGGGTGCTGTCCTTCCCAGTAGTGACACTGAGTAAAAAGGGACAGTCTGACTCTGCCCCCCCCCCCCGCCCCCGCCCTGCTCCTCACCGTCTCTTGCCTCCTCGTCTGTCTCTCCCTCTGGTGTTGGTTGACCTGCTCTCTGCTTCTCCTTCTGATGCCTGAGGACCCCTTCTCGACAGGAGCTCTCTTCTGGGTTCCCGCCCACTGTGCCTGCTCACAGCCACCAACTAGGTAGTGTGCTCCTTCTGTATGCCAGAGCCTGCCCTTGCATGCCTGTGGATAGGGGCCTGGCTGTCTCCCCTTGAGGAAGAGGCAGGGCGAGCTTCTCCCTAGGAAGCTGGGGCTGAAATTAGCATGTGCTCAGGGGCCCACCTCCCCCAGCTCTTGGGTAATTGCCTTTCAACTCCCCCAGCCCTTGGGTAATTGGAGGGCAGTGGGTGTGGTGATCATCCCTCCTGCTGACAAATCACCTCAGGTGGGACAGGTAGGCTTACCTGCCTACGGGGCTGCCTGGTAGCACTTGGAGACCTGGCCCAGGCAGATACTGGTTGCCAGCTGGAGCACGTGGGCCAGCCATGGGCCAGCGTCCTCACCTGTCTCCTGAGCTGTACCTGGGGGAGGAGCCGCAGGCCCAGGAATAGCTGACTGACTGTCTCTCCTGGGGGTGTTGGTGTCCTCTCCCTACAGGTGACTGTGTGCTGGGTGGATGAGGCCGGGGCCAGTTCCACGCACTGCCTCTCCCCACAGGCCGAGCATGCTGGCGTCCGCACCTACTTCTTCAGTGCCGAGAGCCCCGAGGAGCAGGAGGCCTGGATCCAGGCCATGGGGGAGGCTGCCCGGGTACAGATCCCTCCAGCCCAGAAGTCGGCGTCCCAACCTGTGCGCCACAGGTGAGTGCCAGGGTACCTGGCGTGGGAGTGAGGAAGGGGGAGAAGCAGCAGAAAAGACGTGCCTGGCCCTGTGCCCGGCCCTGTGCCGCTGTGGAGCCCAGCACACCGGTTGGGCCCCCGGAGGATGTGTGAGCCATCTCCTGGTGTCCATGCAGATCTGGCTAAATGATTACAGAACCCCAAATCCTTCCCTGGTCCCACTTCTCTTCTCTCTAAGCTGGGGAAAGCCACATTGAAGCCAGGTTCCATCATGACCTGCCCAGAAGCCAAAGGTGAGGGTATTTGCTTCTTTTTCTTGGCTGTGGATTAAACACGCAGCCTTTGGAGGAAGACAGATCACAGCTCGGCCGCCTGGTCACAGCGTGACCTTGGTGTAAGTGTCTTGACCTCTGAGAATTTGAGTTTCCTCCCCTGAAAACTAGCAGTTATAATCCCCCCACCTGGGGTGGTTGTGAAGACGACATGGTGTATGTAAAATGCTTGACATGTAGCAGACGCTCAGCAGATGGCTGCTCTCAGCTGCCGTCATCACCCGCGGTCTTGGTGCCTGTCTCTTCTGTAACTGGGTGTGGAGCCTTGAGTTAGGTGTTAATAGGGATCCAGAGAAGGGGGCTCACAGTGTTGACTCCAAGTCTAGTCGTGTGTCTTAGAAATGTTTACCCAGCGACGTTTCAGCAAGGCGGCTTGACTCTGCCAGCCTTGGAGGAAATTCTTGCACGTTTCCATCTCTGTCTTTCCAGAAGTTCATTTATTCATTTCACAAATATTTACTGTGAACATAAATGTGATAGGCCCTATGCCAGGTGTGCTAGGAGCACCCGGGAGGAAAGTCTGCCATGTTCCTGCCCTGGTGGAGCCTACCTTCTCATGGGAAGTCAGTCCTGGGAGGAGCGTGATTTGGAGAAGGGAACGAGCAAGTCTGCATGCCCATGAACTTAGGCAGCAGCTCTTATCTCTGCCATGTTTTATCTCATAGCAGTCCTCTGAGGAGAGAGGGGGTTATGCTCGTCCTGCCAGTGGGGAGCCCAAGACTCATGGAAGTCAAGTAGCTTTCTGGAGAGGAGAGAGTGGACCTGTAGCAAGCCTCTGTGGCCAAGGTCACAGTTACTGCTGTGAAACTTCAGTATCGGGCCCATGAAGTTTGAGGGGCTGGATCAGGGACAGGTGACAGAGGAGACCAAGACTGTTGGGTTGGTCTTGGCCATAGCTGAAGGCTGGGCTCAACACAGGCAGCAGATGGGAGTGGACAGTGACCTGGGCAGAGGGCAGGACCAGCCTGGCATGCTTTGGCAGGAATTGTTATACATTGCCTAATAGTTGCCCGGGCTGGAGCAAGAAGATGAGGCCTGGGGTTTAGGAAGCAGATCGGAGGTCACTGCACTGGCTCCCTTGCTGCCTTCCTGCCTGTTCCTCTCCACACCTTTTCTCCCCCCCAGTCATGACTGGAGTCTCTTACTGCATCATCTCCCTTGGCCTCCTGCAGCCACGAGAAGCCAGACTCAGAGAACATCCCTCCCAGCAAACACCACCAGCAGCCAGCCCACAACAGCCTGCCCAGGCCCGAGCCTGAGGCCAAGACTCGAGGGGAGGGCGACGGCCGAGGCTGTGAGAAGCCAGAGCGGAGGCCCGAGAGGCCCGAAGTCAAGAAAGAGTCTCTGGTGAAAGCCAATGGCCTCCCAGCTGGACCTGAGCCGGCCTCAGAGCCCGGCAGCCCTTACCCCGAGGGCCCGAGGGTGCCAGGGGGTGGGGAGCAGCCTGCCCAGCCCAATGGCTGGCAGTACAGCTCCCCCAGCCGGCCAGGGAGCACAGCTTTCCCACCTCAGGACGGGGAGAGTGGGGGGCACCGGCGGAGCTTTCCTCCACGCACCAACCCTGACAAAATCGCCCAGCGCAAGAGCTCCATGAATCAGCTTCAGCAGTGGGTGAACCTGCGCCGGGGTGTGCAGCCCCCCGAAGACCTTCGGAGGTGAGGCTCTGCAGGGCCGGGGCGGGCTGGCGAGGTGGTACGTGGTGGTATGGCTGGGTAGACACCCGCTTCTGGAAGCCAGGCTAACCTGGGATGCTAAGACCAGGGTCTGCTTCCCAGCTCAACCACCTCCTCTCCTGTGCCACCGGGATTGCCATCCCTCGTTCCTGCTTTCTCTGTCAGCTTCCTGCAGGAAGAAGGACAGAGCACCCCAGGGCTGCTTCACATGGTACTGGGTGGCCCAAGAGTCAGGGAGGCCCAGGCAGGGGACTTGAAGTGTTCTGGTCAGACACCCGTCCCTGCTGTGGATCCTACATCTTCAACCCCAGTGCAACCCCAGTCTAGCCACCAAACCAACTCACTGACTCAAATAGCTGTGTTTGAAAGTTCATTATAGGAAGTTTACTTTTTTGAAAGAAAAAAAAAAAAAGATGCCAATGATCCTAAGACCATCCTCAGTGACCAAAGACGGGCTTTCAGATATTTGGGAACATCAATTGGAACTCAGTGTTCGTCAAAGCAAGTGAGCTGGCTAACTTCTTCCCTGGGGATAGGGACAACTCCAGGGACTGCAGGTGGTGGCCTCCGAGGGCTTCTGGGCCCCTGAGAAACGCGCCCTCTAGCTGTGAGCTGCAGCTCACTGCTGGTGGTCCTGCACCTGGTCCGCCCACTCCCAGGAACCTGCTGGCTCTGTGTGGATGGGATCTAACAGGAAGCTGCCCTTTCCTCCCGGCTCTGCTCCCTCCTTCAGTGCCTGGTACCACCCGGGTTCTCTTCTCCCGCCTCCCTTGGGAAGGATCGGATAAATTGGTTCGCACAGACGGGGATGGCGAAGAAGGGGCATTTCATTTTAAAGAGACGTAAAAACAGAAGCTCTGAAGGCTGCAGTCTGCAGCCCCCACGAGCTGGTTGAGAAAGCGCTTTCCCTTGCCTCAGGAGTAAATCCCAGTGTCTGCCTCAGCACTGACCTCTTCTTTGTGTCCATAAGGCCAGGGCACCTCTCCATGGGCACCTTTCACCTGTCCAGGCAGCTGCTCGGGGCTGGAGGACACAGACGTGGGGCTGGAAGTGAATGGGGCGGAGACCTGCCTATTTTGTCTGCTTTCCTTACAGTGTCCTCTGTGTCCTAGTCCCTCTAGGTTCTACCCTGTGTCTCGCCGAGTCCCTGAATATTATGGCCCCTACTCGTCCCAGTACCCAGACGATTACCAGTACTACCCGCCCGGGGTGCGGCCCGACAGCATCTGCTCCATGCCCGCCTACGATCGGATCAGCCCACCCTGGGCCCTGGAGGACAAGCGCCATTCCTTCCGCAATGGGGGTGGACCACCCGCCTACCAGCTGCGCGAATGGAAGGAGCCGGCTGGCTATGGCAGACAGGATGGCACCGTCTGGGTCCCCAGCCCTTCTCGACAGCCAGTCTATTACGACGAGCTGGATGCCACCTCCGGCTCCCTGCGCCGACTGTCCTTGCAACCCCGTTCCCACTCCGTGCCCCGCTCGCCCAGCCAGGGCTCCTACAGCCGCGCCCGCATTTATTCCCCTGTCCGCTCGCCCAGTGCCCGCTTTGAGCGGCTGCCACCTCGCAGCGAGGACATCTATGCCGACCCTGCCGCCTATGTGATGAGACGATCCATCAGCTCCCCCAAGGTGAGCCCCGGCCTGCCCCTCTCTCCTCTGTCCTAAGACCATCTTCTGAGAAGAGCTAGACGGTGGACCCCTGGGCTGTGTCACAGGACCAGGCACCGGCCTGGGGAGATGCTGGCCTATGGTTCTGTCCCTAGGAGTGCCGCCTTGGGGGATTGCTTTGCTCCCTAAATGGAAACAGTACTCTCTATGCCGGTCGGTCCCCAGGTTGTCCCAGGAATCGTTCTGTGTAAGAGGGCAGAGTGCGTCTTTTCTACTCTTGAGGACTTGGACAGATCATCGCCAGGGGAGCTGTTGTCCTTTTTAGTTTGATGCAGACGTCCCTAACCTTGAATTTCAGTTGGTGGGGAAGTCCATGTCCAACCAGACTCTCTCACCTCTACAATCCCCTTTCTCTTCCAGTATGATTACCTGGGAGACAGGCGGCCAGTCCCTGCAGGACTGTTCCCCTACAACTACCCACCATCCCCCACGGTCCACGATAAGATGGTACGTCCTCTTCTCCCCTCCACTCCACCTCTGGACTCCCCTGCCTCCACCCAAGGTGGAGTCAAACTGGGGCAGGCGCCAGGGGTGCTGTGTGCCTAGTGCCTGGCCTATGTGTTTTTAGCGCCTCTGGATGCCTCCTCCCTCTTGGCTAGGACTCTAGCTCCAACAGGGTTTAGTGCCAGTTACCCTTTCTCTGTGACACAGGGCAGAGGAGTAGGACAAGATCAGAGAGCACGTACTATCCGGATCCCCTAGAGCCCAGCGCAGCCCTCTTCTCCAGCATGCAGAGGAGGCCAGGGCAGGGGGCTCGTATTATGAGCTGGGACAGAAGGTCAGGCTAGGCCTCCTAGCAACAGGCAAGAGCATCTAGACTTTTTCTCCCTACATGTATTTGCTTCAAGTTTGCTTTTTGCCTGAAATGCCACCTATGGGAAAGAGTCAAAAGGTGACAGAGGAAGAAAAAAAAAATGTTCCATATTGTGCCTACTTCCTTTTCTCTCCTTTTTTCTACTTGCATAGAAAAATGTGTTCCTTTGAGAATTTCTGCCTCCACCTGGAGGACTAGATGCAGTTGATCTACTTGGGCGGGTTGGGGAGAACCCCAGGGTCCAATAGGCATGACCTCCTGTACCAGGAGGCCGGGTGGTGGAGCTTGGCCGTTCTTACTCCACTATGCAAACTCTAGAGCCTTGACCCACCGCAGGCATCCCCCTCCAGAAACAACCAGTTTTTCCAGAAAACCCAGAAGCTGTTGCTAAGAAGTGCTGATTAGGTGGCTTTAGTGGTGCTTCACTGTCCCAGGGAAGGCAAGACAGACCCAGGAGAGATGGTGGAGCCTGGGCCAGGAGCGTGTCCCTCCTGTGCCCGCCTGCAACCTCAGCTCCTCCCCAGAACTCCTCCAGGGCCAAGAGAGAGAGGATTTCCCTTGTCCTTGCCCAGCTAACTCTTAACAGCTTTGCTTCTTTTTTTATCGTTTTCTTTCGTGTGTTCCTGTTTGTTTGTGTTGCTGACTGGCCCTTTGGCCTCGGGCTCCGGGTAGGATGAACTTTTAGACCTTCAGTTGCAAAGAAACCTAGAATATTTGGACCAGCAGGTAGGCAGAGCTGGTGCCCCTCACCATTCCACTGTCCTCTTGTCCTGTCTCCCCGCTCCTCCCCCCTCCTCACCCTCCTGCCATTTGACAACCTTTGTTGGTGCAACCAGGACACAACAAAGTGGCTTATATTTTAGTTTATTCCTTCACACCCCTCCTCCTCAAAGCCCCGTAGGACACCTGGGGGTTTCTGGTGGAAAGAAGCATAATAATAAATGGGCACATGAATAATTAATGCCACCTCATATTTCTCCAATCAGCCCAGATGGAACTGCCTCCCAGGAGGCAGGTTGGGAATTTGCATTTCTGCTGGAGAGAAGAGGGAGTCACAGAGATAGGATGCGGCTCTGGGTTTGAGCCTGAGATGCTAATAATTTAAACCGAGGCCTATAGACCTGCCTTAGAATAACTTAGAAAATCATATCCATTCAGTACATCTGCAATTTTTTTCGGCATTGCTCTTTTGCATACACAGCCCACGGTTGTGAGAATTCAGGCTGTAGACACTGAGGCAATATAATCAACTCAGTTTGACAAGTGAGCAAGCTGAACAGCTAATAAGTGTCCCCACGAGACCCAGGCAGTTGACTGCCTGGGCTCCCAGCTCCTGGCTCTCACCCTTGGCTGCATTGCCCATTGAGGCCAAGAGGGCTGATGTTCCCTCAGGGCAAGTAGACTCCAGGTGAACACGCTGGCATTTCTGTGAGCACATCCTCTATGTTCAGATCTGTGCTACCCACCACGGGAACTGCACACCATTGTCCTGTGGAGGCAACCTGGGGTGGAATGATAACAGGGATAATAATGATGGCAGCAGTCACCATAATGGAAGGCCTCCTCCGTGTCTTACTGTTCTAAGCAAAATAGATCCCAACCCATTTACTCTTTATGATAATCCTACAAGATGAGTACTGTTATTTATCCCCATTTTGCAGGCAGGGCGATGAGGCACAGAGAGGTTAAATAATGTGCCAAAGACACACATCAGAGCTTGAATATGGCTCTGAGGTTTTAACCCAGTTTATAGCTGAGGGTAACATCTAACTTAAAAAAAAAAAAAAGCTAGAGACATATCTCATCAGAAGAATTTTAAGCTCTTCGAGTTGCAGAAAGAACAATAAACTTGAAATCAGAGCTGTATGTTCTTCTAGTCACAAGCCCTGTCACCCACCATCTCACAGGGCCTCCACGTCATGATGTGGTGATCTTCTATCCTAGAAGAGCTTTTCACTGGGAAGCACTGATAGCCATAATTTGGTCAGCAGGACCTGATCCTGGCCCCCAAGGACCTTGAGTTCTTGTTCGATAAGCGGTATGCAGTGCTTGCACCGTGAGCATTCCTGTCCATGTGGGAACTGGTCTCACGTTGTCCCTAAGAGCAGGGCTGGGAAGCATGGAATCCTCCCAGTGGAAAGTGTCCGTCTGGTTGGCTCCCTAGCCCATCCACAGGCCTGGCTGTCCACACACTCAGTGCAGGATCAGGGTCTTCTTCTGGAGGCTTTAGCCCTTGAAAAGAGGGTCTGGACTATTGGGCTATAAATAACCTTCGAAGAGGACCCCTTCCTGGATGGAGGGTAATATTCCCGAGAGGCATCTTGTGGGATAAGGAGAGTCCACATGTAACCAAATGCTAGTCCACTAGTCCCAGGTCTGCCATTTACAAGCCTTTTTCTTTAAACCTTAGAAATGTCACTTAGTCTCTCTGGGTTCTTAGTCTCTTAATCATTAAATGCTGCTATTATTTCATGTTCTACCAAAATGCAGCACTAACTCTGCATTGGGCACAGGGTCTGTTGCTTTCTCATAAAATCTCTCCAACATTGTACACAGAGTTAGCCCACGGGATCCTCCTAGAGGAGAGGCCCTCGTGAGCTCAAAGATTCCCAAAGCCACAGCACCAGGGGGAGCAGGCCAGCAGGAGGACCTCTGCTTCTTGCCACCAATGCTTTAGACCCACTTTTGGGGAAGGACTGAGGTCAGTGAGTGTCCAGGAAGAGCCTTGGCCTCCCTTGGCCTCTGAGCCTGACACATTGGTAGATCCACTGTGTGCACACCTCTGGGTCTTCAGGAAGAGAGGGATAGACTAGAGTTTGGATCTTTTTAGAGAAGATGTGGTTGACCTCCTGTCGACTTTTAACTCTTGCAAGGACTCAACCTCATATTCCAGGTCTTTTAAGTCCCACTTGATGCCACAGGGAAAGTTTCCAACTGGGCTAAAGGGGCAGAAAAACTAGATCCTAGAAAAGGGCTGAAGTGACTACAGCTCCTGCAGTTGAGCAGCGGGTGCCTTCCACCTGTAGGGTGCAGAGGCAAGGCTGTGTTTCAGCTCTCGCTTAAAAGGGTAAGAGGAAGAAAAGACGGTGGGTCTCACCAAGATTGGGGAGGCCGTAGAGAAAACCCGGGACCCCAGAAGATCTTTCCTACTGTGGCTGTCCTCCTCATTCACTTTCTCTCCCCAAAAGCTTTTCTTGCTCATTTCCCTTTGTCTCCTCCCATCTCTGCTGCGGAACAGCAGAGTTAAAGGGACACAGCCAAGGACATTCCCTGACCGGCTCATTTTTGATCTTCTCATGCTGGAACCAGTGGGGAAATGATGGCATCTCTGATTGATGTGGTTGGCCCGTCCTCCCTTCTTCCCTCCCTTCTCCTTCCCTTCCTTCCTCCTCCCCGCTCTGTCTCTCTCTTATTCATTTGGCAATCAATGCCCCACCCCAAAGTTCCTTATGATCCTTGAACTGTGAAAGATGATGTGGTGGAAAGCAGCGTTCTGGTTCCTGGTGTCCCTTTAACATGGCTCGCTTGTCTCGGCCTCCTTAGTTGCTCCCAGTGCCATCCCAGCTCCTCTTGGATGCTGCCAGCCCAGCTCTGGAAACCGTGTTGAGCAGTCCTTCCACGCTAGAGCCCGGGAGGGGAGGGAGCAGGGGACCCTGGCCCGTGCGTTGGCAAAGGCCACTCAGCAGGGTGCGTTCCACCGTGTGTCTGTCTTAGTTTGTGTGGTTTAGTGCAGACCTGGGGAGGTCAGCCTTTCCAACCATGTGATGTTTGTGCAAAGCAGTGTGAGAATTGGGAAGGAGACGATAGTCTTGGCCAGTGTGGATGAGACCCACAGCAGTCAGGCATCCCAGGGCAGAGTCTCTGGGCCCGGGCGTATTCTGTGCTGCGAGCGAAGGCCCAGCGGTTTCCCAGCGGTGCCGAGGCCAAGCGCAGGTGCTGGAGGCCCGAGAGCAGCTTTCCTTCCCTGTTTCCTGGAACACGTGCAGGGGACGCGGGGAGCTACCTCCGCGGGTCTGAGTGTGAACCATCCGTCCATTCCTTCCTCTGCTGCAGATGAGTGAGAGCGAGACTCTCATCAGTATGGTGAACCGCATGGTGGAGAACTCCTCCCCCAGGGCCCAACTCTTCATGCAAGTAAGACCTCTGCCTGGCAGCATGGTCCCTGTCAATGCCATCTCAGCTGCTTGTGCATGGTCGGGTCGTCCCACCTGGGATGAGGCTCATTCTGCCCAGACTGCTCATCTGCCGGGCCTCATCCCCCCCGGAGACAGGCTCAGCCTGCTCTTCCTCCTTAGCTGCACTGTGTCACCTCCATTCTTCACGTTCATGGGTGAACCCAAGCCCATTTCCCAAACCATCCGATTAGCCAGCACTGACATCCCATGCCATGCTGGGGACTGCAAGCCTGCTTTTCAGTATCCATGACTCCCGATTCGTGTTTACTGTCTTCCTGACAGACGTCGTTGGGGTTCAGGGTGTGAGGGGCATAACGTGGGACCATCCGATACCAGAGGTGCATGGACTGTGCTGTAGTCACCTGCCATGTCATCAAGGCTGAGCGGTATTAGCTGAATCCAGAGAGGCTTCTAGATTCTTGCCAGTCAAGGCCTGTGATTAGTGTTCAGTACTAGGGTAACAATTCTTTTTTTATTTTATTTTATTATTATTTTTTTTGTGTGTGTGGTGCTGGGGATCAAACCCAGGGCCTTGTGCATGTGAGGCACGCACTCTACCAACTGAGCTCTATCCCCAGCCCTGGGGTAACCGTTCTAAAGTGTTCCCAGTGTTCATTCCCACCATGCTGCCCGTCCTGTCGCCACACACAGCGGAGGGTTGTTACTAGCCAGCTACTGGGAGCCCTGTCGCACCCACGGCAGCGAATCCCAGAGCTGAGGGCAGAGCAGTCGCAGAGTCTGAGTCCAGCAGATGTCTGGTCTCTCCAGAGTCAGCCAAGGACAACTGGGATGAGTCTAGACTGTGCCATCACAGGCTCCCCAGCCAGGGGACAGAGAATTAGCTCAGAGCCCCAGAACGGAAGCCACCCGAGGTGACGGACCACAGTGTGTGGCAGGAACGGAGCAGGATTGTGGTGTCAGCCTGCGTGCCTTCAGCCAACCCTGCTGCAGTAACCACCTCGTGTTCCTGCAGGTCCCTCCGTACCCAGAAGTGTTCCGGGACGGCCTCCACACCTTCAAGTTAAACGAGCAAGACACGGATGTAAGGGCAGCTCTCCCTGCTCCCTCTGTCCACTGCAGCCACCTCCTGCTCTCGTCCTCATCCTCCTTCCTCTCTGGGGCTTTTTCTCCGTCCATCTCTTGCTCCTCCTGGTGGCTCCTCATACATTTGACTCATGTCCTCCCTCGCTACAAACACAGCGTTCGACCTGCCTCCTCATCCCCCTTCTCTTCTAGATCTTACCACTGACTCCCCCTTCCCTCCCATGTGGGCGCCATGCATTTCCCCCGCTGAGCTCCAGGCCCGCTGGTCAGCAGCATGGGACCTGCTGGGAGCAGGCCAGCAGGCCTTGTTGAGAGTTATGTCAGTCAGTCTGCTCTGGGCCCAGCAAGGCGCTAGCCCCGACAGGTAACTAGAAAGAAGACACCTGCTCTGGCCCTCAGGGGGCTTCAGGCGGTTGGAGACACCAGGCCGCAGGAGGTGACAATAGGGATTCAGTGACTGAAAGGACCAATAAGAGTTTCCTCAGACATGGGGGATGTGAGGCCATCTGAGGTGGTAGGTCAGGGGCACGACAGGTAGCTGGGAGCTGGGCCTTGAAGTTCAAAGGCCCAGAGGGCAAGATTTGGCTCAGAGGAAGGGATCCGATGAGTGGCCTAAGTGGATGTGGAGAGCACAAGTCTTTCCAGAAAAGGGATTTAGCCCAACTTGTCTCTACGCTGCTGGCCCTGCTCAGGCAGGGGATCTGAGCAGTGGACCCAGGAGAGGTTCCAGCCAGGCAAGGGTCAGAGCTCACAGGGGCCCCAGGGTCTCAGGATGAGAGAGCAGGGGCTTCCCGTGGGACTGAGGGGCCAGTTGACACGGCACTGCTTTCTCTCAGACTGCTTACGCCCACACCTGCCTGCCCTTCCCATCCTGCTGGGGAGGTGAAGCCACAGTCTCCTCTGAATTGCTCTCCTGCTGGAAAATGGGGGTGTGGGCATCTAAAATGGGGCTCTCGGGCCTCCCAGCCCCCTGCAACCTGACCCTCTTCCTCAGAGAATAAGTACATCTCCCCTTCCAACATGGAGACCCTCCTCTTCCTGAAGCCTTCGAGGTTGAGGCAAAGGCTCAGGGTTCCTCAGCAGGGGAAAGGAGGCGGTATCCAGAGGCCAGGCCCTGCCAGCCCAGTTCCCAGGTCCCCATCAAATCGTGTCCTTCATCCCCTTCTTTCTCCCTCCCCTCCCCCTACTCTGGGCCCCCAGAAGCTGCTGGGCAAGTTGTGTGAGCAGAACAAGGTGGTGAGGGAGCAGGACCGGCTGGTGCAGCAGCTCCGAGCAGAAAAGGTAAGAGCCTGGGTGGCCTGGAGAGGGGACGGCGGGTTGGAACTTTGGTTTGCTGTCTCCGTCCTTGCTGAGCTGGTGAAGCTTTGTCCTTCTTTACACTCCTGTCCCACTCATTCCTGGAACCACTGAGGGTCTCCTTCTAGGGACCATACCCAGGGGGAAGGCAACCTCTGCTAAGCTGCCTGGTTGAGTGGCCAGGGCTTAGGCCTCTGCTGTTCAGACCCCAGAAAGGAGCTATCGGGGTAGCTGATGTCACTCTCCCACCTTCTTCAGGAGAGCCTGGAAAGTGCCTTGATGGGGACCCACCAGGAGCTGGAGATGTTTGGGAGCCAGCCCGCCTATCCTGAGAAGCTACTGCACAAGAAGGAATCGCTGCAGAACCAGCTGATCAACATCCGGGTGGATCTGTCTCAGGCGACCACGGTAACCTGGGAGTGGGGTCTGGTGCCCCTCACCATCCATCTGTGCTACCCTAACCCTTGGAGGGCAAAATTCAATTGCTCCCACCCAAGAGGGGCATTAGCAAAGACCCTGACTCTGCCTTGCAACAAGTATACCAGTCCATTCATTCCATAGTTTCCACCTAGAAAAGGAATTTATTTCCCATCAGCCGTAGCCATACCTGAATTCCTTCAGGACAACCTCAAGTGGAGGGTTGATCATTTCCTTGGTTGCTCCAATGCCTCTGCTGCCTACTTCTGTTTTCTGGCTTGGAGAAGCAGCACTGGAGGATTGGCTGTGGTCCGGTCCTCTCCCAGTGCGTACAGGGTAGAGCCTCCAGCACAGGCTGTTTGGATAATGATGACTTTGAGAAGCAGCAGCAAAGGCCCCAGGCAAACGTGGCCCAGAAAAGAGGAGTGTGTCTAAGTTCCAGGGAACGGACACCCTCTCCCAGGCCTTTTCCTCTTTGCCCACCACTCCTGGTCCCCCAATGGGCGAAGAAGAGGAGAGTACAGAAGTGATCAGCCCCTCTCTGCCTGGCCACATGCCTAGAAGGATCAGCTTTGTTTCTTTCCACAATGGGATGTGCCCCAGTCCCTCTTGTAAGGCTAGTGTTGGCTGTCATCAAAATGTCTCTGCCTTGTGCCCCTCGCCTTCTGTTCCTCTGTGTCCCCCTACCCAGGCCTCAGACTTCAGGTACCCTGGTCCTGTCACAGGGCAAGGAGGGAGGCCTTGACGGAGGCCGTTTCTCAGCCCACCCCCTCTGTCTTACAGGCGCTGGCTAACAGCACCGTGGAGTACGAGAACCTCGAGTCCGAGGTCTCTGCCCTGCACGATGACCTGTGGGAGCAGCTCAACCTGGACATCCAGGTGAAGAAGGGCCCCTGAGCAGACAGGGCTGGGATGCGCGCTAGGTCTTCCGTGGTCCTTTTGGGCAGAAGAGACCCATGCTGTCTCCTTTCTCTCTTCAGTGACTTCAGAGACTTAAGGAGCTGGTCCTGAAACTAAAGACCACTTGTAACAGACTCTTGAGTTTCGGGGTGAACATAATGTGGGTTTCTTCTTTATTCCCACCAACTCCTAGGGAAAGGAGCTAATGCCAAAGCATGGAGACTTAGGTCAGATCTAGAGTGTTCTGTGACAAAGGATTTAAAACACAGACATAGAAATATCTCCCATGCTGTCGGAAGAGTGGCCAGAAGCCAGGCTCAGTGGTGCACACCTGTAATCCCAGTGATTTGGGAGGCTAAGGAAGAGGAGGCTCGTGAGTTCAAAGCCAGCCTCAGCAACTTTGTGAGAGACTGTTTTAAAATAAAATGTAAAAAGAGAGAGAGAGAAGAAGAAGAAGAAGAAGAGTGGACAGAACAGGAGTGACCTATGCAGGAGTTTACGTAGGAATGAGGCTTTCCTGCCTGGCCTGGTTGGAAACAGCCAACCTGCAGGCAGAAGGACAGACAAGTGACCTTGAGGAGTTCTTGTTCTCTGCTTCCTGTCTTTTTTCTGTCCAGGCCCTGCCTCTTCTCCAGCTAGTTTTACCAGCCCTGTTCCCCTGATGTAGTTAACACTCTGGTTTCCCCCATTTTCCTTCTGGTAACAAAACTCACCTCTGCTGCCCTCCCACTGACTGGGCAGGGCGATGGGAAGAGCCAGGTCCTCCCACATCCTGTGGGCAAGCCACACTCTGAACACGCACGTTTTAGGAAATGGAGCAGGGATTCGGTCAGCTTCTGATCAAGTGGATCCACATGCAAATGGTGGGCATGTCACTTACACTCCACATGGTCCTGGGCGCAAGTCCCCTCATCTCTGAAATGGGGCAATGCCGCCCTCACCATGTAGAGCTGTTGTGCCACCAGAATGAGCTGGTACGTGCAAAGCCCTGGGCGTGGCGCCTGGTACTAGGTGATGCGGCGTGAAGAGTGCTGTCGTCTTCCGCAGTACAACTGCGCTGAGGGTGCTCCATGGCTGTAGGGTGCGTTAGGACTGTTCGGAGGTGAAGAAAAACACCCAGAAAACAGGCTACCACATACGGGGGCATCGCTCTCAGACCACCTGATGCGCCATGGGGGAACCCAGAAGGGTCGATTGTCACTCTTGGTTCTGAGGCTCTGGCAATTCTGGGGACACAGTTTCACACAAGCCAAAGAATCAAAGGCTCCCCATGAGAAGGAGGCCCATGCTGGAGAGGCTGTGTGTACATGCCCATGCAGGCAGGGCGGCCGCTGCCTCCTGTGAGTCCAGAGAGGTGCTGGTCCAGGGCTCTGGGCTAGGGATGAGGGCAGGGACAGACACCCCTTAGAGCTATGTCCTTTGACCCACTCTGCAATTGTTTCAGAATGAGGTGCTCAACCGGCAAATCCAGAAGGAGATCTGGAGGATCCAGGATGTGATGGAGGGGCTGCGGAAGAATAACCCTTCCCGGGGCACGGATACCGCCAAACACAGAGGTGGGAGCCCCCTGGGCCTCGTGCTTCTCTAGAAGTGCTCCAGCGATTCTGGCCTCCATCTCACACCTGCCAGCTCACTCTCTGCTCAGAGCCAGCGGGGACCTTCTCAGGGTCCCAGAATCTTCCCCTGAATCCTAGGGTGGTAGGCTGGGCTCCCTTATCCCCCAGGTAGACCACTCAGAGACCCTGCCGACCCAGATGCCCTACAGTCCTCCCCAGGAAAGGTCAAAGCACCCCTGAGCCTCCTGACCACACCTGGGCCCACTGGTGACCTCTCCCCTAGTGCTTTCTTTGAGCCCTGGGCCCTCAGGCTGGCTTTTTTGACACCTTGGAGGCCACAGTGACAGCTCCATCTACCACCCCCTTGATCAGGGTCCCTCTTGACAGCCAGCCTGTGACCCCAGCCACCTCTAGTGAGTCTCTTGCAGCAGGGCTGGATGGTCCTCCCTCTCCCATCTCAGTCTCGGGTCTCCCTCCTCCTCCCTCATCCCCCATGTGCACAGCGGGCCCCGCCTCTGCTCCATGCCTCACCTCTCTCCCCTTCCGTTTCCCCCCCAGGAGGACTCGGCCCTTCAGCCACCTACAGCTCCAACAGCCCAGCCAGCCCTCTCAGTTCTGCCAGCCTCACCAGCCCCCTGAGCCCCTTTTCACTGGTGTCTGGCTCTCAGGGGTCCCCCACCAAGCCGGGGTCCAATGAGGTAAGCTGAAGAGGCGGAGCACAGGTAGGCAGGGGAGGGAGGGGACATCCTCATTTTCCCCAAGTCGCCCGAAGTCGGTGCCCATCTCTTCCGCAGAGGCTCCGGTCCCAGTGCTTTGGCCCTTCTCTCAGGGGGTCCCTCTCACAGCTGGTCGTGTGGCCTTCCTCTGCATCTGCTCTCATTTCCTTCTCAGCCCCCTTTGGGCTTCCTGAGCACCAGGATAGTTAGCAACCATCCCCTGCCCTTGACCAGCAGGCAGACCTGGGAGTGTTCTGGGGGTGGCCAGGTGCAGGTTCGGTGTGGGAAGCAGTTTCCTGGTCAGTCAGCAGGTGCTCATGAGAGCTCTGGGCAGCAGGGGTGGGATCAGCCCTCTCGGGAAGACACTCATGATGACCCAGGTTCCCTCACTTCACTCGGGGAGCCCAGCATCCAGCAGGGACAGACACTCAGTTAGCAAACAGGGCGGTGTGGTCTTGGTATTGAGCCCTGGGGTTCAGACCGTAAATGCCCTGAATACTCCAAAGGAAAGGAGGGAACCAAAGGCAGGTGGCACTTCACTGGGCCAGTGAGTGTTTGGACAGGTAGAGGGACAAGGAAGAGGTGTTGTGGCAGGAGAGATGGCGGAAGCAAAGGGAGGGGAGTGAGGGGAGAGCTCTGGAGAAACAGTGGGAGTCAGGGGAGTGGCGGGCGGGTGGGGGCTCCGTTGAGGAGAGCCATGAAGGCCAGGTGGAGGCCAGGTGGAGCTTCCGCTGTGGAGCTGGCGCTCTCTCTAGGCCCCGGGGAGGGATTCCCCACGTCCTGGGCCCATCCTGCATTTCCTGTAATGATTAATGTCTGGCTCTTGCTAATGCTCTTCTCTCCTGCTCTCACAGTGGCTGCTCTTGCTCCTCCTAATGCTCTGGCTTCTCTGACACAGGAACCTGGCCCACCTCGGCCTCCCCTCCCCAAAGCCTACGTTCCCCTGGAGTCTCCTCCCACCGTCCCTCCACTCCCTAGCGAGAGCCGCTTCTGGCCATACCCCAACTCCCCTTCCTGGCACCGCAGTGGCGAGACAGCCAGGGGTCAGGTACCCAGCACCCTTGGGTTCTGGAGGGGTGGGGACAGGGGAGAACAGGGCAAAGGGCCAAGGCCAGGGGTCAATGCAAGGCCCTAGGATTGTTTTCCTCACTCATTTTTCCAAAGCTCAATTACCACTAGGCCCTACCCCATTGGACTCTGGGATAATGAAAAGATCTTGAGAGTCACAGGTCACCTTTCCCCTTTTTGTTCTCTGTGGACGGTGGGGAAATGAGGTGCTGCCCCACTCTGACCCCAGGCTCACAGGCAACAAAGGTTGTCAACGCTGATGCCATCATGCCCCACTCCCTACCAACACGACCCACCAAAGGAAATTGAGCAACATTCACCCCCCAGTGCCATTTCAGTCCCTGTCCACTCAGAGCCAGCCTTTTGTGTTTCCTTTCTGCCTCTGTCACATCTTGTCTTCTTTGGGTCTGAGCTCCTAGGCGGGCCCTCTTCTCCCCTGATTGGGCCTCTTCTCTCACCTGGATTCCTAGCCAAGATCCAGGAGATGGGCATTAGGCTTGGAAGAGGTCATGTGGTAAGACATCTGTGCCTAAAATTGGAAATCCATGTGCTCATCTAAGCTCAGCTCCGTGTAATTCGTGTAACTCTTGAGAGTTCACAGTGAGGTGCACGAAGCAGGTAATGTTACCTGTATTTGACGGGCAAAGAAAGGGGATGGATCTTTCCCATGCTCTCCAGTTGGGCTAGAGCTGAGGTCTCTGACCCTTAGCCTGGTCTTTCCAAATTCTACTCACTGAGACTTGGATTATTCACTGAACAATGGGAGGAGGTGGCTCAGATGATATCCGAGGTCCCTTCTAGCCTCATGATTCTGTGAGCCCATAACTAATGCCCCTTTCCTTCCCCCAGAATCCCAGTACCCAGGCCCGCTGGGTTCTGTGTGCCACAGTCTTAAGTGGAATCTTCAGATTCCTCAGAGACCCTAGGCTTTGCAGCCCCCTCCTGTGGCCTTACCTTGACCCTGGCTCACAGCAAATCTGTGCTGCTTAGAACTTGTCATGACAACTGGTCAGTTTGAGGGCCTCTCTGTGCACCCTAATAAGCCCATTTGGAGGCCCTAAGTGCTTATTCCCCAAGATGGCCCCAGGTTTATCAGCCTGAAATGCACGGGGAGGAATCTCCGGTGCGTCATGGCCACTCCCCAACTGGCACACATATCTCCCTGTTCCCTGTGTCTTTAAGAGTTTGAGCTCCAGTCATTGCAAAATAAAGAAGCGTCACTGGGAGCCAAATTCCCAGCAGCCACTCTGTTATCAACCACCTTCTCGTTCTTTCTCCCCAGCCCAAGGCAGGCTATGAGCAGAGCAAGAAAGACCCTCACCAAACGTCACCCCTGGACACCCCCAGAGATATCAGCCTTGTGCCCACCAGACAAGAGGTGGAGGCAGAGAAGCAGGCAGCTCTCAACAAAGGTACTTTCTGGGACATCTTCCCCCAGAGGTAAGGCTAAGGGTGGGAGAGGAGCCCTGGAGGCTCATTTAGACCTGAAGAGAGCGCTCACCCAGCTGGGCCTGTAGCCTGCTTCGAGTGAGACTGAGCCTCCCTGCCTTCCTGCTCGGCACGAGGCCCATGGGCTGCTCTTGCCTCCCTGCAGTTGGCATTGTACCCCCTCGGACAAAGTCACCTGCAGATGAAGAGGTGGCCCCATCGGCGGTGGTGAGGAGAACAGCCAATGGACTCGCCAATGGACTGTCCTCCAGGGTGAGTCCATGACCTGACTCTGAGCTGGTGTGGGTCTGTGCTGGTCTGTGAGCCCAGGGCTGTGAGCGTCCACCATCTTCCATTACTGTTCCAAAAATCTAGGGCTAGGGGAGAAAGGTGTAGAGCAAGATTCCCTTCAGGAATTCATGTCAAGGGACAGGGAAGATGGACATAATAAATATGATTCCTAATAAAATTATCACATGCCATTGGTGAAATAAAATAGAGGAAAAGTGGCAAAAACCAGAGGTCACAGTCAAATGTGCTGACCCACGGCAGGGCATTTGTTCCCTGGGGCTGCGGGGAATTTGAAAACCGCACATGGGGTGGTGTAAGACAAGTGTATTCTCTCAGTTTGGAGGCCAGAGTCTCCAGTCAAGGTGTCAGTTCCTTGGACACTCTAAGGAAAAGTCCATTCCACACCCTTCCTTGAGTTTGTGGGGGCTCCTGGCAATCCTTCGTTTCCTTCTCTTGTGGACACATTAGTCCAGCCTCTGTCTCCATGTCACTTTCTCCTCTGAGTGTCTCTTTTTCTATATCTTAGAAGGACACCTACCATTGGATTTAAGGTTCACCCTCATTTATAATGATCTCATCTTCAGATTCTTAATTATGTCTGCAGAGATCTATTTCCAAATAAGGTTGTAGGAGGATCGTGAGTTCAAAGCCAGCCTCAGCAACTTAGTGAGACCCTAAGCAACTCAGTGAGACCCTGGCTCTAAATAAAATAGTTTAAAAAAGGATGAGGATGTGGACTCAGTGGTTAAGCCCCTCCGAGTTCAATCCCCCGGTACCACAACAACAACAAACAAATAAGATCGTAGTCACGTATTGAGGGTTAATGCTTAGGCATGTTTTAGGAAGGCTACTATTCAACAACTGTACTCCCAAGTTTTATGCCATTCCACTTACAAAATCCATCCATTCCATTCCTATATCCCCAAAAATATCTACTCATGGCATCAACTCTAAGTCTAGAATCTCATCTAAATATCATTAGCTCAGAAGTCCCAATTTCATCATCTAAGTCATCTTGATTATCAAGTATGTGTGAAACACAATAATATGATCAATCTTGGGGCGAAATTCCTGTCTTCTTGTGAAACTAGAAATAAGCCAATCAGCTTCCAAAACACAATAAATAATGGGACAGGTAAAAGGTAGTCATTCCTGTCCCCAAAAGGAGAAATTAAAAGGAATAAAGGAATTACTAGTCCCAAGTAAGTCTGAAATCCAACAAGGAAAATTCCAGTAGGTATGTATGTAAGTGTGCATGTATTTTTCAGTGCTAGGGATCAAAGTCAGGGCCTTGTGCATGCTATAGGCCCCCCCTCTGTCATCAAGCTACATTCCCTGCCCCTGTTAGGTTTTAAGGCCTGAGAATGATCTGTGGCTCGCTAGCCTTCCCTCTGTATTGATGAGGGTTCTGCCCACCCTTGCTGCTAGGCCTGCCCCTCTGGTTTGCTTTTAGAGTCAGTCTTCCTGTGTGTGTGTATGTGTATGTGTGTGTGTGAGAGAGAGAGACAGAGAGAGAGAGAGAGAGAGAGAGATATCTAGGGATTAAACCCAGAGTGCTCTACCACTATCTGCATCCTAGCCCTACTTATTTTTATTTTGAGACAGTATTTTGCTAAGTTGCCTAGTCTGGCTCAAACTTTGCAATCCTCCTGCCTTAGCCTCCCAAGGTGCTGGGATCGCAGGGCCTGGGCCGCACCTGGCTCCTTCTTCCTTTTTCTTGGCACAAGTTTGTGGCCAAGGAACTCTATTAGCCTATTTCCTGCCTGTAGGATCCCAGAGATCTGACATCCCCCCACATCTTTTCTCTCTCTTTTATTACCCACTAGCCAGTATGTTTGCTGATACAACATTCTCAAAAGCACAGGTAGGTTCCTAGGTATTTCAAGGGGATCCATGCCGCTAGAAGACTCTACAGATCCTTTCTGGACAATCCCATCTCTGATTCTGGTTTCTGAGATGGTGGATTGGATTCATGAGTCCCACACCTAATCTATTCCGCTAAATCTTGTCCAAACACATCTTTGATTGCCTGCCTTCCTTCCTTCCTTCCTTCCTTCCTTCCTTTCTTTCTTTTTTAATATTTTTTAGTTACACCTGGACACAATATCTTTATTTTTATGTGGTGCTGAGGATCGAACCCAGTGCCTCACACGTGCAAGGCAGGCATTTTGCCACTGAGCCCCAGCCCCAGCCCCTGATTGCCTTGGCAATACTTTTCCAAAAGGGAATTTCCCCAATTTAATTGAGAACCTCCCAAATAATAAAGTGCAGGGTTTTTTTTGGCCTAACCTCTCCTCCTCCAATTAATCTCTTTCCTCTCTCATTTTTATCACAAGTTCAAAGAGAATCAGGCCACACCCTCACCACTTTACTGGGGATGACTTCTAAGTTCTGCTCTCCACTCAACAACAGGACACAAATCAGCGGAGTTCCTGCCACTTTGTAACAAAGATGTCCTTTCCTCTACTTTCCAGTAATTTGTTCCTCATTTCCTTGCTAGACTTCTCCAGAAGCACCTTCAACCTCCAGTTTCTATCAACTTTCTGTTCACGATGAAACTTGTATTCTCTAAAGACCACAGAAGCTTTCTCTTCTCTTCCTTTCTTCTACACCCTCACCAGAATCTTCATCAAAGTCCCTATTTGCACCAGTCCTCTCTTTAAGGAAACTAGGCTTTTTCTATCATTCACCTCAAAATTTGTTCAGCTGCTACCCATTATCCCATTTCTAAGTTTCTTGTTGTTGTTTTTACAATAGCATCCATTTCCTTGCACCTAAAATCTGTGCTAATTTGCTAGGGCTCCAGGAGCAAACTACTACTTACTGGGTGACTTAAAACCATGGAGGTGGGCTGGGGATGTGGCTCAAGCGGTAGCGCGCTCGCCTGGCATGCGTGCGGCCCGGGTTCGATCCTCAGCACCACATACCAACAAAGATGTTGTGTCCGCCGAGAACTAAAAAATTCATTTAAAAAAAAAAAAACAAAAAACATGGAGGGGCTGGGGCTGGGGCTCAGTGGCAGAGCACTTGCCCAGCAGGTGTGAGGCACTGGGTTCGATCCTCAGCAACACATAAAAAATAAATAAATAAAGGTATTGGGTTCATCTACAAATAAAAACATTAAAAAAAGAGAGAAAAAAGCCATAGAAATTTAACTCTACATCATGGACAACCAGACGAACGAGAAGTTATACTCCGTTTATGTATGATGTGTCAGAATGCAGTCTGTCATGTACAACTAATTAGAACACATGAAAAAATATAAAATATTTTACAAACTTTAAAAAAATAGAAATTTATTCTCTCATTTATGTGAAGTTCAACATCAAGTGTTGGCAGGACTGGTTAGGACTGGTTCCTTCTGGAGGCTCCGAGAGAGAATCTGCTCTGGGCCTCTCTTCTGGCCTGTGGGTGTTGCTGACAGTGCCTGGCATTTCTTCTCAGGGAGGCGCATCACTCTGATCTCTGCCTCCATCTTCCCATCTTCTCCTCTGCGACATCTTCTTTCCTGTCTCTTATGAGGACACCTGTTACTGGACATGGGGCTTCTCTGATTCACAATGATTTATACTTCAAGTAAAGTTATATTCACGTATCAGGGGTTAGGACTTCTTCCTGTCTTTTTTTTTTTTTTGGTACTAGGAATTGAACTCAGTGGCACTCCACCACTGAGCCACATCCCCAGCCCTATTTTGTATTTTATTTAGAGACAGGGCCTCACTGAGTCTCTGAGTGCCTCGATAAGTGGCTGAGGCTAGCTTTGAACTTACCAGTCTCCCAAGCCATTGGGATCACAGGTGTGTGCCACCAGGCCCGGCCTGGCCTATCTTTTGGGGACCACTGTTTAACCCACTGTAGTCAGGCTTCCCATAGAAGGGAAACCCAGGCAGGAGGTGAAGCACCTGTCCGAGCCTTATTTCCCCACTGCAGCAGGAGCGCCCCAAGAGTGCCGTGTTCCCAGGTGAGGGCAAGGTCAAGATGAGCGTGGAGGAGCAGATCGACCGCATGCGGAGACACCAGAGTGGCTCCATGAAGGAGAAGCGGAGAAGCCTGCAGCTCCCAGCCAGCCCTGCCCCTGAGCCCAGCACCCGACCTGCCTACAAAGTGGTACTGTGCTCCCTGCCCCCACAGGCCCAAGCCTGGCAGCTACCCACACTGCCAGCTCTCAGGCCACGGCCAGCCTGTGCCAGGAAGGTTGGGGAGAGGGGAAGCTGGGAGAACCCAAGCCAGGCTCCTGGGATAACTGGGGGGAGGCTTCTCACCACAGGGCAGAATGTTTCCTGTTTACCTTTAAAAAAAAAATAATGCACAAAAATGATTATTTTTGTTGAAATAAATTATGCAAAGTTCAGCTAGTGGAGAATCCACCACTAGGGCACCACTAGGGCACATTTCTGGAGACTCCTCTATGTGCTTAGCATGGAGCTGGGCATCCTGAAGACGGGCACCGTAGCAATGCAGTTCACAGATCAAGTCGTTTCATTCAAAGCCTTTTAACACATTGGGTGCAGCATGTGAAGACAGGAGACAGCAGGGTTGGGAGTGGCTAGTATTGACAAGAGATATGGATGAGACCTTGCAGTGGGCAGGCTTTGGGAAAACAGAAGGGAAGGGAGAGGGCTCTGCAGTGGAGGACGGTGGGAGCCATGGGGTGGCAGTCAGATCAAATGTGCACTGGTCAAGGACAGTGAGGATCTAGGTGTGGTTAGAGCTGCCTGGAGGCATAAGTAGCAGTGGTGGTCACCACAGGGCTGTCCCCTAGGTGCGCCGTCACCGCAGCATCCACGAGGTGGACATCTCCAACCTGGAGGCAGCCCTGCGGGCAGAGGAGCCTGGTGGCCAGGCCTATGAGACGCCCCGGGAGGAAATTGCCCGGCTTCGGAAAATGGAACTGGAGCCCCAGCACTACGATGTGGACATCAATAAGGAGGTGGGTGGAGCCCCCAGCGGGGAGACCCTGGGAGCAGATCAAAGGGGTGACCCCAGCATCTCCACAGCTCTCCACCCCAGACAAAGTCCTCATCCCTGAACGGTACATTGACCTGGAACCCGACACTCCCCTGAGCCCCGAGGAGTTGAAGGAGAAGCAGAAGAAGGTGGAAAGGATCAAGACGCTCATTGCCAAATCCAGGTAAGCAGGTCTGGGTGGAGCTCCACTGCCTCTCCCTCCCTGGCACCGAGAACACCTGGGGCACTAGATGTCACGGGGGCACTGAGCCTCCCAGGGTAGAGCAAATGGAAGCGTGGCTCGAGGCAGCGGGCCGGACTCGGGAATCTCGCAGGGGCCAGGATGCTGCTGTGGGGCCCTCGAAAGGCCCGCGGGGCTCACACACGTACCATGAAGGGGTTGCCCTCTGCTGACCTCTCTTCCCCTTCAAGGCTGCCCTAATGTTCACTTGAACCTTTGAATTCAGTTGAAAACATCGAGGCAGGGGTCCCAACTGTTTTGCCAGGGTCCCACTCACTCACTCCTAGGGACAGCCTTGCTGGGCACCGGATATATCCTGGAAGGTCCCTGGCCCTGCCCGCCAACCTCAGCCTGCAGGCCACCCCAAGCCAACTGGACCATGCTGTCCCTCCCTCCATGTCTGTGTGTCTGTGCCTCTTCAGTATGCAGAACGTGGTGCCCGTCGGCGAGGGGGACTCTGTGGACGTGCCCCAGGACTCAGAGAGCCAGCTGCAGGAGCAGGAGAAGCGGATTGAAATCTCCTGTGCCCTGGCGACCGAGGCCTCCCGCAGGGGCCGCATGCTGTCTGGTGAGAGGGGCTGGGCCTCGCTCGCTCCACCAGGGAGACCAGCTGACCAAGTGTAGGGGAGGAAGTGCTGAGCCGCAAGTGGGGCAGGGACAGAGGTAGGAGGCTAAGGAGATGTTCCCCAAGGTCAGGGTGAGCATTTATTGAGCACCAGGTACTGTGCTAGGCCCAGGGGAGTGGAAAGGGGCTGGCGTTGCTGATGATCCTCTGAGCCAGTTCATGGAGGAGTGGTCAGAGGCCAGGAGGAGCACAGGGGCCATTCTGCCTGGGCAGGTCAGGTCAAGGCACAGAGAGGAGTGATAATGCAGCTTGATGGGAGAGGTATTTGCCAGTAGGGGGGGAAAAGCGTCATATCCTTTCCCTGCCTGTTCTTGCTAAATGCAAATAGGAAGAATAAAACAGAAGAATTTTTACACAGAGAAGCAGTCAAGGAGTGGAAAGTCATATAATCACCTCCTTGGCTGC